>NC_134417.1:29458284-29758578 GCF_030867145.1 Opisthocomus hoazin
TGCCGAGATGCAGGTTCAAACGAACTCAAAGCAAAAATAAATAAATAAATAATCATTCGCTGCTTTACAATGCAAATTCACGCGAAGAAGCCAGCCTGTGAATGCAAAACTAGATCAGCTCAGATTCACCACCAGATTTTGTATATAAACAGATCAAACTTGATCAATCTTGGATTTGCCCCATTTCCGACATTTTTCTGGTTTTTCCAAGTTCTTCCTAAACTGCGGACGCAGAAGTGCAATATTTCAGATGCGTTACAAGCACACGCGTACTGTGGCATCCCCTTGTATCTTCTGTGATCCCTCTCCGTACGTGCAGGGTTAGGTACTTGCAGACGCAGCGTGTGGAACAGCTCTACCTACTGCCAAGGCTTCACCTTGCAGCATTGCCAGCCTACAGCTGTTCCACCTGTATTTTCCGTGCCAAGCATCTGCCTCACATTGAAGTCTTTGGATTTGCAAAAAACAAATCAGGTATTTTCAAGAACAAGAATAGGGAATAATATAGTACTTTCAGCATAAAAACATTTAAAACTGCAGCCTCAGAGGAGGGTCTGACAGGCGGGCAGGCCAGCAAACAGGAGGCCACAGAGAAACAAAACAGAGAAAGCAAGTACTGCGCAAGTATTGTACTGCACTGCATACACAGTGCAAATTCCTCCCCAAAGAATTATGTCAAAACAAGGTTAAACATTTCACTGGGACTAATACTTTCATTTAATTTACAAATCAACCTGCATAACGTAAGCTAGCATCCTTCATGTTTCAATTTTGCTTACAGCAATAAAACTACCTCTGCAAATCATCCCCAGCTATACGTTATTTTTAAATCCAAGAGCACTGAGTGATAGAAGCTTGGCAGGACAGATCTGAGCAAGAGAGAGAAAAATTGTTCCACTTCCCAAACATACCAGAACAAGACCATGCTCTATAGCCCGATTTTAAAGCAGTAGAATGAAAATGACTCAGCCTATGTTAAAATTAGAGGTATGATGAGACTAAGACTGCAAGATAAGTGCCGAATTAAATGCATTTTTACTTGACTTAAAGAAGCCTTTTTGTTAATGTCTGGTAAAGGAAATACTGCAAACCTAGCAACTTTAAAAGTCAGTGAAGCAGCCAAACCTACAAGGTGGGCTGCGGAGCCAAGGGCCGCCCACCATGGTCGCTGCTGTAGGCAAGCCAGAGGTGACGGAGCACAGGGACGGTGCCATGGGCCTCGCTCCGGCAGCGCTGGTCGGGGACCCCGACCGCCCCGCACACGCAGCACCAGCTGCCAGCATGGGAGGACGAGGCGAGGCTGGGACGAAGCGGGACAGTAGCCGCACCATGCCACACACGTGCCTCCCTCCCCACAGCAAGGGCTCCCGCCCGAAGCCTCCTCTGGTGCCTCCAGCCCCTCATTTACCGGGATCCCCGCAGTCGGGTTCCCCAAGCCCACCTCTTGCCCCGACGGCTGAGGAGCTGCCGCAGCCCGGCACCCGCTCCCTGGCGCAGCAGGAGATGCTGCAGGCAGCCAAGCACTCGCCTCCCCGCTCCCCGGAGAGCAACGATGTGCAACACGCGGCACCACCGCTCGCCAGCAAAACCTTTTCTCAAACCAAACACCAGCACAAGTTACACAGCTCAAAGTCATTTAGCTCAGAGTAACCCTGACAAGTTTTTCTGTACCTCCTGCTGCTTCCCTTTGTGCTCAGAGGCAGAAGCACAGCATTTTTAGCACCTTTTGTAACAAATATTTAGTCAACCATATATATAGACTTTTTTTCATAGCTCTCTATATACAAATATATAAATCTCACCAACATTTTGAATGGTGCATGAAAAAAGCATTAACTGGAAGAGTTCATCAGGCCAAATGACCAAACCAAGACATCCCCGTTCCTCTCCTTCCAGACACGCTACTCGCAGCCAGGAGGAACACATCACAGCTCGGTGCTTCTGCCTGCAGCCTCCCCAGGCTCTTCTCTCTCACAGAAAACCCTCCAGCTGGCCCTGCTTTGTGCCCTAGGGCATTCCAAATTCAGCTTCTTCACATCAATTGAACTCAGGTGGGTGCAGGCATTTGGTACCTGCACGTGGGTGTTGCTTCTGGTGAGACTTCCTTTCTTTCCTCATTGTCTAGGTTTCCTTCTAACAAATCCCAAACGAGCAAATTAGAAGCAAAAAAGAGAAGAGTAATGCTTTCAATTATTTTCTGCCTTTCTGCGATACGCACACGTTCTCTAAAGAAATGTGAGAAACCAACAGCCACCAAAGGGCTCTGCGTCTCCCAGCATGGATTAATAAAGTCGTGCAGAAGTTTGCGATGAACGGTTTGCACAAATAACGGTTACAGTTTTCTCCCTAATAGGAGGGCGCAGAGGACAATACCGTAATAAATCACTATTCCATCCATATGGTCGGTGCTGGCTGTCTCCCCGCGTCTCTAGCACAAGCCCAGGGAGTCACTGAGCTGCTCGTGAGTGGCACTGGCACTGCACTCCGTGCTCAGGACGACAGGCAGCCTTGGTGACCAGCTTCTGGGGCAGGGGTCGTTTTTGCTAACCCAGTTCTGAATGGCTGTGGTGCGTAAGCGAGGACAAGAAACTACAGGCATGCTGATGCTAACAATTTTAAAAAAACAAGACTAAATCACAAAGAATCTGTTACTGACCGGACAGTCTTACACAGAGTCTCATTTCTCTGGATGGACGTGTGTGAAATAAAGGTTCCACTACAAAAATAAGTTGCACCAGCTGCTTGTGAACTGTGTTCCAGTCTGAAAATGCTCTGCTTCAGCAATGAGGGCAGCTCGTCATCATCACATCTCACACTCTATGGCATGTCACGACAACAGGGGGATCTAGCTTTACTCCATCTGGAGCAGTGGAATTTTTGATTTCCCCAAACCTTTATGCTTGGAAGCAAAACTGTGTACAAGTCGGTGTCATAAAATACCATGGGCCAAATTTTACCCCGGACATTATTTCTGTGGGGACTTCAGCAATGCATATTGTGTCTTTCTAAAGTTTTCCTGGGGCAGGGTGATGTCCGTGGTGGGCACTGGGCTCTCAGAGCCAAGGGGAGGTAGTACGGGAAGCCAGGTGTCGTGTCGCACACCGCGGCCTGGGGTCCTTGGGAAGGGGACGCTTGGGTTTGATGCCACTGCTGACGTGCAGTTCAGCATCACTTGTGTAACACAGGAGAACGGGGAAGAACTTCTTGTAAAGTGCTTGGCTGAAAGCATTGCTCTTAGGTAAAATAATAATGGGGTAGAATTTGAGAGATTGAGAGACAAAAGGAATTTTCAGAAAGGAGGAAATTCCCCATTCCTTGGCTGGATACTATGTTCCCATTTTTCTTCAGGAAAGTGCTTTTTGTGTTTGGTAAGGGAATATTTTATGTATCCGTTTCTATCCATCATCTACTGGAGATCAAACTCCATCATTAGTCCTTGCACTGAGTAATACTTTGCTTTACTGAAATGCCTGCGTTTGTGCAGTAAAGTACTGTGATGTTTAAATAACGTACGTGGGACATCACCACTGTAACACACCGGTGTCTGAAAGGGCTGCTCTCCCCGTGCCCTGGGAGGGACATCAGAGACCACCCGGTGACAGGGTGGGATGGCTGTAATGTGCAAGATGTGGTATCAGATGGCTGTAACGTGTGAGATGCAGCAGGAGATGGCTGCAACGTGTGAGATGTGCCATGGAATGGCTGTAACGTGTGAGATGTGGTGTGAGATAGCCCAAAGCCACCAGCCCTGCCAGCACCGGGCACTCTGCTGCCGGCTGCACCCAGGACTCCCGACTGGGCAGAGTGATACAAAATACACTGAAATCACAACACAAATGTGAGCTAGCAATTGCAATACCATTCCAATGTGACTCCCATTGCTGGTCTCCACAATACGCTCACCACCACCACGCTGGGTGTCCCCGGTAGGGAATACGTGGGCTGATGCCAGCTGAATCCCGTTGCTCTCTTCGAAGCTCCTCTGCTAGTTGTTCAGACATTTTACCGGAGGCTGGGCTGAGCCACGTAATCCCCCCTCACGCCAGTCTGGCTCGCTCAGGGAGGTATTTACAGCACCAGCTGATCCTCTCAGCTGTTGATCGCTGTTTACCTACGCCAAAGGCCGCCCTCCGGTCCCCTTCACGACGAGATAAGGTCAGCCTCTCTGCACTACTCTGGGAGCGTAACGTCACCCTTGCCCATCCCTGCTGTCACCGTGCCCGTCTCCACCGAGCGCTCTGCCCTGGGCGGTTGTTCAGAGAGCGACCGTCCAGCCGGGGGGTTTGCCCAGTCACACACTCCCCAGAAAACCCATCCGCCATCGCGACCGCCGGCGAGGGAGGCTGGAGGCCGGGAGCGACCTGCAGCGCGAGCCTCTCCCAGAGGGACGCTTGTGTAAATGCCAGGTGTGACTCAGGGGCCACGCTGCACCCCCGGACCCCGGGTCCCTCAGACGGCGGCAGGAGGCTGTGCTCCCGGCAGTGCCCCTGCTCCCACGCTCCGCATCCCCCTCCGCGTGGGGCCGCGGTTCTCCCGCGGGCGTGGGGGCCCGGCCGGAGCGCGTGCCCCGGCAGCAGGGCGGCCGGCTCGCCCAAGCCGTGCGGAGCTCCTGACCCCCGTCCCCGCACCCAGCCCTGCCAGCCCCTCTGCCATGAGCACCGTGAGTGCCCGCCAAGGCACCCCACCTCCTCGGCCTCCCGGCAAGAGCCCTTCCAGAAAAGCCTCGGGGAGAGAGAAAACGCAGCTCCGTTCCTCGACGTGACCTCTTCACGTGCGACGCTGAATTCCGAGGGGCAAAGCCTGCGCGCCCAGCCAGGCAGTGCTCGCTCCCACGAGGCTGCGCGGGACGGTGAGGACGCGCGGCCGCGCGTGCGGGCAGCACGCCGCTGCGAGAGTGCGGGCGGGAGAACCAGACCCGGGAGGCAGCTGCTGCACGGCTGCGGGCGCGAACCGCTCCTGCCTCGGGAGCTGAACCGTTAGCCTGCAGCCAACGGCAGCAAACTGGGAGTAAGGCTTGTTTTTTTTGACTCTTGACAGCTATTACCACTGAACAGCAGAACCTGTGACAACACAGAGAATCTAACTGCTTTGCTCTGCAAATACGGGGCAGCATTTCCACCAAACAAGAATGGTCATGTGGGGTTGTTTTAATTCCTGGCATAGCTGGGCACGTCTTATCTCCGGCTGGAAAAAATGGAAATGCATAATGAAGACAGGCAGTTGTCTTGTTAGGTAACCAGGCACAACTTTCACCACAGGACAGGGATTATTGGCAAGATGTGGTATCAGTACAGAGAAACTTCGTACTGCCAGCTGAATAGATCTGTCACATTTCTTTCTGCAAATGTTATGTCTACTACTACTACAAATAGCACAGCTGAGTGATAAAACCTAAAAAAGTGAAAAAATATTTTCTCTCTTTTCAAGTCTGTTTGCCTTGTGAATCTGACAGCGGTTTTGTTTTGGAAAAGTCATTTTTCAAGCCCGCAGGGCCAGCACTTCTCCGACCTTTATGCCCGTGCTCGTCATTAAGAGCGGCAGAGCTTGAACAGACCTTGCAGCAGCTCATACAGGACAGAGCACGCAGCCTCGTTAGGTGTCTTTTAACTAGAAGGAGCCAGGAATGAGACACCCCTATACAAGAATATTGCCCTTAGAACACTGACATGTGCTCCTTAATGCCTGCTGGCTAAGGCCTGGCCCTGCAGAGACCGAAAGAATTTCACACTGCCAGAACCTTCTTTCCACAAATAGTCACACTGATTTCATGTACTACTTTAGGATCAAGTCTTAGATGACACTATTTTTAACTACATAAAGAACAAACAAGTCTAAAACGCCTTAACCCTCCAGCTGAGTCTATATATATTTTAAAGCCATTCTAATATGCACATAATTAATGTGTATATTACTCAGCAAAGTGTAAACAGCAAGTACCGCAGTAAGTCTCATGTCACTAATTTCATTACTGTACAGAAATATGCTACTTTAAATTAATGGTGTGTTATAAATAATTAAAACTAAAACTTCAACTGACAAAATGAATGAAGCAAGAACATTCCGTAACGCAGTGTTCTTCTTGCCTTACTTAACAATTTGCTAATCTGAGTAAAGCACTCTATCTCAGTCTGTTTAAGCACAGGAAGGAATTCATTAGTATCATTTATTGATTTGGAAAGCACCTCGGCCACAAAAATTTAAAACATGTTAAAACCTACACATAAGCCACTCTCAGACAGAACAGCAATCCGCATGCCGCACAAAATACACCGGTCCTTTGCCATTGTTCGGAGGCCTCCGTGGTGCAGCCCGCGGGCGCGCATCCCAGCAGCGGTGACCTGCCAGGACACAGCTCTGCTGCTGGCTGTGGGACAGCACGGCCCGAGAATCACCCGTCCTACCTGCTACCAGAGGACGAGGGGAAGAGAGGGGCTCCCCCAGCCACCCCAGTGGCCACCACTCGATGCGAACGGGAACCACGCGTCTCCCACCAGCCAGGCTCTGCCACCGCCATATCTGCTTCAGAGCAGCGCAGGCAAGAGGGACGGCTGAGTGCAGGGCACGGAGTCAGGAAAAACAGGTTCTGCATGTTAATGTAGAGCGGTGCGGCTTCTGAGACCTAGAGACGAGAAGAGACAGATAGGTGAGCAGCATAGAAGTAATATCGCTGTATCTTTCAGAGGGATTTTTAACGCAGACCAAGGATGCTTTCACGCAACTTCTTAGAACTCTGCTTGCTCCATTACTTCAATCAATAGCAAGCATCAAATTGTTTTTGCAGAGGTTTTCTGTTTTGTTTTTTTTTAATTTTTATTCTTCAGTTTCACTGAAATAGCAAGTCGCTTTTTTTAGACAGACATAAAAGGGCCTGACAAAACCTGCTGCTTCATTATCTCCAGGAGAATTCCATATTCTGCTCCTTCGCTCCTCTCAGCTTCCTGCGCTGTCTTCTCTGAAGTACACAGAGCTTTCCACCTGCCTTTTTTTTTTTTTTCTTTTTAATTTGCTGGTAGTTATTTACAGGACAAAAAGCTTTATCAATCAATCTACTGTTTAGGCTGTCTGAGCTAGCCCTGACCTCCACCGGAATGGAGAACAGTCCCTAGAGAGCAGGCAGGGCCAGAGCCTGCCCGCTCCCTCGCAGCGCAGCACCGTGGAGGTGGCCATCACCGCCCACCCTCCCCTCCAGAGCAGCAGGGGCAATGCCGAGGGACCGAGGGACCAAGTCCCCGGGATGAACCTTCAGGGAGAATTCCCCGTGCAGAGAGGGCTCGGGCTCTGTGTCCGCAGCCTCCAAGATGGGGTTCCCACATCTCCGGGGTCCACCACAGCACGGAGGGCTCCTTGCTGGCGCCGGCTCAGCGGGTCCACAGGCATCCCCGGGCTGCTGCCTGGACGGCAGACTGCACCCACGCCCCAGCGCTGCCGAAGGGAGAACCTCTAAATACCTGCCCAACCTCGACTGGTGCAGTTCCACTGGAGCAGATGGAAATCACAAGGGACAACAACCCTCCTGCTTCGCAGCGTGCAGCAGCTTCCACCCAGCAGAGTGGGGGCATGGACAGCAAGCGAGAATGGCCCAGGGGAAGAGGATCCTCCACCCATCTGTTACTGCCTACGCTTACTACGGCACCCTTTCCTGGAGGCTGAGCACAGGACCCAACAGCCTGTTCTGATACAAGACACCCCACGGGGTGCCCCAGGGAGCCTCCGGACCATATGAGGAGATTCGTTGGGCGCAGGGCGATGCTGGGAGAGAGTGGGATGCTCCTCGGGGATGCACTTCCCCAGGAGACCTTGACTTCTGCACAAAGCCTCGTAGCTGAGAGCAGAAGCCTGTAATACCATCCCACCGTGGGTGAGGACACCGGTGGGTTTGCACTGGGTATAAGCAAGGACAGTTTATAATTCTCACTTTTTAATAATAATGACAGATTAATCCTGTCTTTGCTAATCCACCGGGACAGAACAGCTGACATAAGACTCCTCCAAGCTGCAACGGGTGCTGGCAGCTGTACGAGCCAGAGACTGTTCAGCACACAGTTAACTCCCACAGACCGACTATTCCCTCCTTTTTTTATAACCATTTCTTTAGGCAAGTCTGTCCTGGTATTTTAAAAATTCATTTTAATCAATTTAAAATTAATAAAGAAACAGTGAAATCCTTAGGGCCCGAAAGCTCCAGTCTCTGCCAGGCCTGAAGTGATGAGTCAGCTCCAGCACGGCCGCCACGGAGCCTGCCGAGGGACGCCTCCGAAGAGCTGTGCCGCGCGGAACTGGGTCGCTTGATTTGTGATTTACAGAGGCGGCCGTCTCCGCATTACATGTGTCCTTCGTTCCGATGTGACAGCAGTCCGAGGGCGGAGCGGCCGGTGACACCACGGATGCCGAGGCTCTGTCCTGCCTGCTCACCGGGCAGGAGCGCAGCCGAGCCACCCAAGCCAAGGGAGCTGCGGCCGCCGGCAGCAGGACACGGCACCGGGCAGGGTCCATCCCACGCCCGCAGCGCAGGGGCACTCGGACCCCTGCCCTGGTCACTAACCCGTGCTCTGCTCCAGCTGGGAATGGAAACCAGCGACGTCGAGAGCCGCTGCTCCGGCTCACGCCTCCGCCCCAAGCCAAGGCTCACAGCCGGGCCCAGCTCCGCTGGTGGCACGAGGGAGCACGCGACGCTGCCTCAGTGCCGAGCCGCGATGCTCCCTGGCTCATCGTCCAGCTCCTGCCGCAGCTCTCCAGGGGACGGACATTAACCCTCCGCTTTGGATACCACTGCGGCATGCGGGGATGGCTCTGCTCCGCTCCCCACGCCCCGTGCCAGAGACGAGGGAGGCTGAGGAGCTGCTGCGGTGCTCTCGCAGCACGAAAGCTCCCAGTCTGTGGCAGGGGAGCAGGAACGCGACTAATGCAAGGGCAGAAGCCCTCACAGCCTGCCCATGGCATCTCTGCGTTTGGTCCTCCGCACCGGCTGACCAGGCTCAGGCTGCCCTAGCACGGCCCTTCCTGGGTGCCCGCAGGCAGGGCACGGGGGTCCCCCACACCGAGGCCGTTCCCTGCAGGCGTGCGATGCGACTGCTGTTCTCCCGGGCTGGGAGAAGGTGACGGGAAAGCTACAGGCCAGCCCTTTCGGGAACAGCCAGGCTCGGCTGGAAGCAGTAAGGCTGCCCATCAGCTGGCAGCTACGCCGAAAACCAGATCTGAATCACCGCCAGGTCACAGCACTTCTCTGAAAACATCGGCGACCCGCTTTGGAAAAATCGAGCATACAGCGTCCCGCGACAGCCGGCACGACCTCCGCACCCCTGCCCAGCTCCGCTCCAGCATGGAAAGGGCCGGCCAGACGGGAAAGCAGAGATGTCAGCTCGACACCCTTGCCTCCGGGGCCCAAACTCCCCTCTTGTGCTCCTCAACTTCGCTCCTCGGTGGGGTTCGCCTGATGTCAGCTACTCCCCTCCTGCGCCGGAGCACCGAGAGACTCAGGCGCAGCGAGGGTCTCCCCTCGGCGAGGGAGGAACGCAGAGTGCTCGGCTGGGCTGTACAGCAGGGAACAAAACCGTCACGCAGGGCTGCCTGCGCCTTCCAAAAGAAGCCGTTTCGCTTCTGCTACAAGCAGCGGCTCCAAATTGCAAGATGCCTTGAGTAATTAGCTGAATGTTCTTTGGATAGAGCTTGTAAAAGGAGCTTATACATATTAAACAAGAAAGAAAGATCTACTGTCTATAACTTGTTCTTTACGACCAAACAAAAGGTTTGGACTGAATCCATTTTAGAGCAAACTTTACAAGGGCCTTACGCTGAAATTATTCAATAGAAAGAACTGAACAGAGTCCAGGGCATTTGTGAGGGGCTGACCACAAAAAGCAAGGTTTGTGGTCGGTTGGTTTGTTTGTTTTTTTAAGAAAATCAAATACTCTCTCTTTTTTGGCATTGACATGACAGAGCTGTAAAGGTTTAGTAGCAGCACTGCATCAGCATCCAAGAAACACACAAAAGAACTGCTCCCTTAGCTAGACCAGCTGCTAGAGCAAGTGTTATCATTGCCATTATCAGAGTTGAAAGTGGAAAGGAATTCCTCGTTCATGCACTGGAGGACAAAGGATCTCCTCTGTAACAAGCACCTGTATAGTGCTAGGTGCTGGGACCACAGCAGCATTGTGTCCTGACACACGCTTGCCCAACGTACCGCTGCTTCTCCATCACGAGGAGAAGTAACGCTTTGGTAGCAAAGCAAAATGATTCTACTCTATGAATTGCTTTTTCACCTGCGGCAAGAACCAAAAGCCAATGTTCAACAGCGAAGATACGGTCATCAGAGCAACATGGAGCTCTTCTAGGTAGAAATACAACAGCTACTCAGCATCGGCATTACTACATAAGACGCTCCACTGTATTTGGAATATATTGCATTAGCAGGCAGTCAATACTGCTGTGTGGTCTGTGAAAAACGGCATGTGAAGGAAATATGAGGAAAATGTTGTAATTATTTAAATGGGTTTGTTTTGATACCACCAGAAAAATACCTGCCTGAGTAAACCAGTATTTAGCCCTTTATCTTTACAAATGGCCTTTAAAGAATAAAAGAGCTGCTGCCCTCCTGTGCGTCTGCCCTGAATCCAACAGGATACTCATGCAGGAGCAGGCAAGAGCGGCCGTGCCAGGCAGCAGGAACGGGCACCAGGAAAGGCTGGGGGGCCAGCAGAGCCAGAGCTCGCCGACTCCCGTCCCCTCGCAGCCCGGCCCGAGAAAACCCAAAGGGGAAAGAAAACCCTGCAACTGCACGAAGCATGCCTGCAGTCCTACAAGTCAGCACGCTGGCCAAACACACCTCATTCGGCTGGAAAACCACTAAAAGCAGCTGCATTCTTCTACTACAGAGAGAAAGCTTTGATGGTGCGACCTTTCCCAGCTGCCGGTAACTGGCTCAGCACAAAAGGTCAGGCGGGGAGTTACCCACCAGACAGGGCTTTCCAGGCTCCGGGCAGACTGTCTCACGGCTGGAAACCAGCTCACACACAAGTGGTATATGACTGGGAAGACAGAGAGACAAATCAGCGTCCCCAGCGAGATGAGCAACCGGAGGCTGGAGGACTAGGCTGACTTCCGAGTCCAGTTCCCGCCCTGGCAAACGTCCTCTTCCTCACGACAGCCTCCAGCAGGCCCCAGGGACCCACGGCTCTAACGCTCCTGCTTGCCAGCTGCCTGAACTCACAGATGTCTGCGTTTCTGAAGTTACGGTCTCCAGAGACCTAGAAAAAGGTCTGAATATGCCGGGAAGCACATCAGTCTTAGCCCTGCAGAGCAGCCTAGTGTCTATTTCGTGCCTAAGCCTCTCACATTCAAGAAGTGTTTTTGTCTCTTCCAGTGAGGAGCAATGTGACAAAACTATTTCCTGCCCACCTATTAATATTCAGCTGTGGCAGAGACAAAAGATATTGTCTTGTGCCCTCATTTGCTCACTGAAGAGAAATAAAGGTGAACCAAAATGGTTGAACACGTTTCTGTTTTAAATTGGTAAGTGGGGTTTTTTTCAATGATAGAAATTGAAATACTGCTTCACCAGCAGGCTGCAGGGTGACTAAGACCCAGTGCAATGGTAAAGGATAGAATAAACCTGTCAAGTTTGTGCGTGACATTTCAAAAAGCTTTCCTCGAATGTCACAGACTGAGCATCGCAGGCATTCCTAAGGTAATCAACAGAATTATTTAAAGAGGCAAAGAAAGCCTTCTTTACGTATCAAGAAGAAGGTGAGAAGACAACACAGCCACAACGTCTTGTACATTCCTCGCAGGTCGTGTCTAACTGCACACTGCACACAGCTGCGTGCCTTCCTGGGGACTCCCACGCACCCTGCTCGTCCTGCCCATATACTCCCACTGGTCAGGGCAAAGTCTCTGAAAAGATAGGCCTGTAAGAGGATTGAAATTCAAGGTCAGACTCTGTAGTGAAGCAACAAAAAAATATTCAGTGCTTTAATGATAAAAATTGTCTTCAGCATCACCATTTCAGTTCCCAACTCCTGTTTTCCTCCTACTGCTGAGATTAGGTCAGGGTAAAATACAAACATCAAAGCACTGTCGTAATCAAAGAACAGTTGTTTTGCTTTCTTTTCTTGCCAACTACATAGCTTAGCTAGGAGGAAAAAAACCACCCCATTACTACTCAGAAGCAACCTCAGCTTTAGGTCATAAGCTGCTTTCTACGGTTTGGGTTGCCACGATCACCACAAAGCTAGTTCTGTTGAATCAGGAATCATCTGGAGATCAGGAGTGATACCATCATGAGGAACAGACACGATCAGATTAAGGCCCTGGGCGGCTAAAGAACGCGTCTGTCTGCCCCTTCCACGTCTCGCTCTGTGCTGTTGCCCTCCCAACCCACCAGCACAGCGGAGGGAAGAACTCCATACCACTTTCACTGAAACAGTGTTTGTAGAGCGCATTGTCCTCCAGCGTCTGATGCATCCAACCCAAAAAGCATCTGCTACAGAAGGTAAACCAAACATTACAACAATCAGATTCTAATAACAATTAATAATCACCAGGAAGGCAGAGCTTCCCTCCCGGAGTATGCTAACACGCGCTGCTCCAGACTCGCTCCATTCAAGGTTGTAGTATTACTTTGGGTTTACATCAGCAGAGGCAAGAGACTGTTTGCTGCTTCCTTGCTCGATTTCATCACCCTGATCCCTGCAAGTAGCAAGGATCATTCTGAGTAGTTAAGCGACTTATTTTCGTTTCCCTCCATGGCCAGTGTCAATTTACTATAGTGCACATTCAGTAGTGCAATAGTGCAAAGTAGTCTTTAAAGGCGAAAAACTCCAAGGAGCACCTCATTAATTACACAGGAGTATTTCCCCAGCACGCTGCAGGAAAAAGATGGACTTCTTCCACAACTGACTTCTATATTTCAAATACCCGTAACTGTAAATTTAGTATCTTGCACAGAAGGATACACACGGATAAAGAAGAAATAGTGCACAGCAGACCTGTCTGCGTTAAGTCTCAGTTTGACCTGTTGCTCTCCAGCAACGGGTTGTGCTCGAGCAAGTGAAACGCAGGCAGGAGGAACAAGGAGGTGATTTTAGCTCTGCTTGTGGCGTTGGCATGAACACCACTGGAGTTGTGTCTGCAGTTCTGTATATTCACATTTGAAGGGGACACTAAAAAAGCCAGCATTGCAGACGAGCATCCTTGTCAAGAATTTCTTAAATCGAGGGCACAAAGCACACCTTGGGCAGTAATTAGATGTAGAACAGCAAAGCAGTGGACAACATATCTCTATACAAATATGGTCTTGCTGTCATATTCTGTATAAACTAATGAGTCCTGAGCTACCACGGATTCCTTTGTTCTGCATTCCCTGATCCTGCTTGGTTTACTTGCCAAGATGTTTTCCATGCTTCAGGGGTTACAGTTCTGTATCCAAACATTTACATCTAATGTACAGTCTAACCTCCACATTTACAAAGGGGAAACTTTTCCAAAGCTTTAGGTCAGAGAAAGCTTTCTGGGGAAATCCTATACCCATCTTTCAAAACAGAGCGTATGCACCTTCTTTTCCACTTGCAACAAAAAAGGAAGAGTTGTCCATCCGCTTTAACTGGTATATGGACAAAGAGACAAAGAGTATCTAAAAAAGAAATAAAGGTCAGTTTATGCAGGTTTTAAGACAATGACCTCTGTAGGTATGCTTTCTGTGTAATGGTGGTGGTGTCAAAGGACAGCTCACCAGCTGCATCTGCCCATTTAATGCAACGGTGTCCACGTACACAACAGCAGAGGAGCTGCCAAATGAAATAAAGAACGCTCCAGCACGCTTTGATCCTTAGTAACTTTACATGCTACTTTTGTAAAATGAAATGAAAGTGTACAGAAATAACAACATTTAACCTTTTCATGCCCTGCATCAGTGATGCCACCAGGAGTTGTAACTTCTCATTGCCCTCCAGATGCATTTGAGGAATTGGGTATCAGTGTTTTCATTCCTACTACTTACGTACTTCTTTGGAGGCTGGCAAACTACTTCCCTTGAAACCACTACTAATGAAATTTTACAGCCTGAATGCAACTGGTGACAACCTTATCAGAACAAATTCTTAGAAAATACTTAAGCACCACACTTCCATGGATTCCTATGGAAATTATGACTGAATACACTTAATCTGGTTACAGCTAGCAACTAAAATTTTGCCAAGTCAACTTCGAACACCTTTCTAAAATTACTTTCTTCAGCGGGGCCTTTTTCTGGAAGCTGCTTGTGCTGTTTCCCCAGTCAGTAGGGCCAATACTGTAATCAGATGGGCGCATGCAAAGCCTGTCGTCTACAATACCACCTGTACTCTTCCGTATACAACATGGTTCCTTAACAGTTTTGTGGTATAGTAGAAATCTTCCAGAAACACGAGCTTTTGCTCCTATTGGCAACACTGCCATCCATGTAAAGTTTTCTACAAAGGTTTCTCGTTCTGTGGTATGCGCGGAGTGCCTCAGTCCTGCTGATAAATGGTGAAAGACACTGAGGGATTAGACCTTGAGCAGGCAACAGGAGGGAGATGCAATACGCAATCTCCTTCTTCATCACCTCCAGTGTTCTCAGCACAGCCTGCCTTGTGATTTTTTTCCCAAGTAGATTATCTTCTGCTTTACTATATTAAACCACTTAATAAAACACCAGAGAGGCTGTGAATAGGAACTGACTACATGTTCGCTACTTCAGTGTCTAGACAATGGTTTTGACCAAACCAATCTCTTGCTGATAAGAACACGTGCAACCAAGAACAAAACTAAATCTACTTCCAGTTATTTCTGTGGAAGGCAGAGATGGTCTAAATTTCTGATAGGTGCTGTGCAGCCTGTGAGACGTGGTGCTTGCTAAAAGAAAAGTATTAAGCAGTACGATTTCAAAGCTGTTTTTTATTTGTTTCTATTTGTTCAATATTTTCAAGGCTAACACATGGAGAAAAGAAGAAGTGACTGATAACAGATGATTCTGAAATGTTGGCTTTGGTAGCATGAAGTGAAAATGCAAATGCATTATTGAATGACCAGAGCAAACAGAAGGCTTGGTCCCCCCCACCCCATCCTGAAATATAAACAGGAACTTTGTTCAGAAAATGGCATTACCTTTATTCAGCACAGCCTAGTTACTAGCTTAAATATGCAGCACATTTTCAGCACACCTAACTTACAGCAACTTCTCCCACGAGCCTAAGGGTACATTAAAGGGTGCTAGCAAGAGTGATTATAAAGCACCTACTAGATCAAGGAGATTCTGCTGCAATATTTTAATTTTCATTTAAGTTATAATTCACACCACTCTGCTAACAAAAGGGGAAAAGGGCACTGTCAACGTAGCAGCCGGCATACACATCTTCATTTATTCTTCCCTAGTTTTAACTTGTGGTTAAACTTTATAGACTTCCAAGTGCAAGTAGATTAAAGCTCCATCTAGTGCCAGGGTCTTGGAACTTACAGAAAGATTTGCAGTCCAAAAATAGCAAACATGCTCCCAAACCGTCAAGCAGCAGCAAGCCTAGCATCTCAAAGCTGTAACACACAGACGACGAGAAGTCTGCGGGCATTCCTCTTGCAGTGTATAAGGGTTTCCTTTTAAAGCTGCTGTATCTGGGACCAAACAGAGAACATGGCACTACCCGGGCAGGGACGGAGTGCTCGAAACCCACATCTGCAACAGCAAGCGGAGTGCCAGCTGTGGAGCCACGCGTGTGCCCAGCACCGCTCTCCTCGGCAGTGCCCTGCGACCATTGCCGCAGTCTTCTGCACTACTGGTCCTGTTGGGATGCAGGGAGGCACGCTCCTCCCAACAGCCACGCGCCGGCAGCTGGGGCACTCTCAGCAGAAGCAGAAAATCCGCAACTTCTCAGGAAAAGAAGGGATTTGAGTCCCGGGCTACCCATTTCTTGCCAAGTGCTCCCAAAGGTTTGGGTGGAAAGGGTGATGGCACTGCCCCCAGAACCAGATCCCCTTCATTTGGCAGGGGGAAGCCAGCGCTCGTCAGCCATTCCCGAAGAGCAGTCTCCAGGTCACGCTCTCCAAGAAACGGAGCCGGAGGAGAGCTGCCTCGGGCTGCGGGGTGGGCACCCTGCGGTGCTCTGCCACAGCCGCCCCTGCAGCCCCAAGAGCCGGGTCCCGTCACCTAGGGATCAGTCGGGAACAAAGCAGGTTTCAGCACGAGTTCAGGACTGAAACCTTGGATTTAAGCACTTGAATTCCATTTTCTGGATCTATGCCCCGGCTACATTCTCCTTTCTTTCAGCGGAAAAACTTTACAACACCAGCTGCCATCCCCGAAGCAGTGTGTAAATAAGATCGCTGTTTTAATTCTGGAAAGGAGCTTACTGTAGCAGAATTTAATAGCATTTACACTGTGGCAAAAAAAGGTATTCCTGATCAATACTGAAAATACTTCCAAAGTGGATTAACTATATTTTAATTACTTTTTTAAAACTACCTGGGACATTCATTTATTTATTTATGTTTACCCCCTTCAGAAAAACACCTTAGAACGACCTGGAAATCAATCAATCGATCAATGTTTTTTCACACAGTTCAGAAGATGTTTGCACACCCCAGGCTGCTACCCTGCAAGGACAGAGCACGGGGGAGAGCTGTTGGGGAGGGAAGGAGAGACGAGGGAACTGCAGCAGAGACAGCAGAACTGCTCGACTGGTCTTTGCTGAACCCAGAGCACTTTTCTGCATGCTGTAAGGTGACCACGGTTATACTGCAGTTACAAACTTCACTGCTTTCGTGGTACTTCTTTCCCTGTTACAGCACATAGTTTCTAAAACGGCAAAGATAAAAACAAAAAATATTTAGTTATTTAAAATAAAAACAACCCTTTTTTTTTCTCATAAAGCCAGTTACAACGCCTTAAGCATGGAGAGCGAAGTGCAATCTTTTTTTTTGCCACAAACTACTCTTGAAAAAAATAATTGTTGGAACTACAGAAAAACGTGTAAACCAAAAGGAGAAAGAACTGTGTCCGACAGACAGGTGTCACAAAGGGATGAAGGGGAAAAGTATATCTGGCACCGAGGAGAAGTGCCGTTCCCTCTGCTGCAGCCACTGTTTGGCGGATGAGCGTCCCCAGGTCCATGCCAACAGCAAGTTTTGAGAAACAAATGCACTTTGGCCTAAGTGCTGTCTCCAAGCCATCCTATTTCAGCACAAGAGTTCAGTTTCCTTCCAGTCACAGAACACGTATTCCAATTCACTCAACCAACGCGCATCTCAAACCAGGTTAGCGGTGGTTTTGAAAGGCTGACGCCCTCGCTGTTTAATACGCAGCCTGACCACCTGCAGCAGCTTACCCTCATCTTCTCCACACACATCTATGAACGACAACACAAGAAGATGGGTGTCTATTAAAACAAACACGCAAAAAAGTCTAGCTAGTGCCAACATTCCCTTCCTCTGCTTTTCTGCACTTTTTGGCAATGGCAAACACTAAAACCACACCTGTTTCTCGCTCTGTCACCAAAACCATGCTGTATGTCACAACTGCCTTGTGCATGCTGTTCTGACTAATAATGAGGACAAGGTTTGCATAGCCAGGGACAGTTATTCTGGTTGTTCAGCCCACGCAGTAACATGTTAGGGTGTTGACATATGACATATATATATATTTATATACAGAAGTCACGTATTTTCATTGAAGAAAAGCAGCCCTCATTCTGCATTTTACATTTAGGTTTCAAAGAAAACTGAACTAGGAGGAATCCTTTCACTCTTCTAGATAAATGTAATACACCCGAGCTACAAAGCTTTAAAAAGCACTTCGCCAAGTTGTTGTTTATCCTCACCCAGAGCACAGCCAAGCTGTATTAGCTGCATCTTTCCCTTGTACGTCTCCAAACCACCTAAGCACGCACCAGGAAATACAGAGTCAGCATCACATACGACCAGAACGCAGGTGTGCGCAGCCGTGGACACGCCAAGCGCGATCTGATGCCGTGGTGCGAGCTGCGCTGCTGGAGGAGGACACCAGGAAGACAGACAGGAGAGCACGGGGAGTCACACAGCAGACGAGTGGACTCTTGTCCCCACCACCACGAGCCCACTCCCAGTTGCTGTAAAGATCTGCTTCAAAACTGCGTATAAGCTGAGATTCAGACGCTTGCCTCCGTTAGCACTCACTACGTAGAGAACGTCAAACCAGGGGTGCTGAGGGGCATGACCCATCGACAAGGCGGGCACACAGTCAAACCTGCGGCTTCCGAGGCCATCTGCCAGGTCTCCTCGGACGCCAGCGTCCCACGGCGCTGCAGGGGACCTGCCTCAGCTCCACCGCCCTCCGCGACGCTTCTGCCCCGTAACCTCCTCAGCACGCTTCCTTCTCACAAGGAATAGCTGTTTGGCTGAGATATGGTATTACTTGTTTCCTTCGGTGAGGTATTTAAAAAGAAGAGAAAGTGTTCTAAAGAAATCCACACTGCTTCAGGCTGTTTTCCCCTTTACTCAATTTTACTATCCTCTGCTCCTCCCACTTTTAGATTCTTCGCATTTCCTTTCGTCCACACCAGAGCAGATGCTCTACAGTTCAGCAGTATCGGACTTTCAGACTGAGTACACCTTTTCTAAGCATATAATTCATGTTTTTTAAAACTTTCCTTTGATCTTCTTTTGTTATTATATAGACAAATTTGAGCAGAATAATTTTCAGATACTTTGTTTCTCAAAAAATGTGGTATTTATTTGACTAGATGTAATTGAGAGAAAAGCACTACAGCTATGGCAGACGTAATTCTCTGGGTGCTGAAACGAAGTACCCCAACTATCAAAAAATTCACACAAAAATATTCTCAATATTAAATATACGTTCACTGGCTCTTCCTTAGTGAGCTGACAGCAGGTAGCTTGACTGCTACTCATCGCTAGAATCGAGTATCTCGTGGCTAGAGAGAAATTTGGTACTAAATTAAAAAAGGAATTGCAAAAAAAAAAAAGAAAAATGTTTAGCCATTTCTGCTTCATTGAATAAACAACATATATTTGTAATTTTACAAAGCATTATAAGGTTAGAACTGTGTAATTTCTCTGTGAAAATATGGCTTTTTATGCTTCAGAATTATTATTAAACGCTTTTGTAGACAGTGAATGTTTTGGCTAGAAATTATACATGACAGATAAATTTATGTATCTGTGATCCAAAAATCATTTGGACTTTTAACAAACAACAAGCACCAACAGCAAAACTATTTGTGATCAGAGGAGGCAATGTCACCCAGCCAGACACATTTACAGATGCTGCCACTGAAGGAAAGCTGAGTGAAGGAGATCATGCACGGAACAAGCCTTCAGAGCTCCCCGGCCACACGTCGCGGCAGACTGAACCAGCAGCAGACAGCGGGGCCAAACCAACCACCTGAAGAAGTGCTGAGCGGGAAGAACACCAAGGCCTGTCGGCTGAGCAGGACACCGGCGACGAGGGACGCGTGGGCTGCCACGAAGGAGCTGCGGGCGGACGGCCACCCTGGGCAGGGCGGGCTCCGGGGCCACGGCAGCGTGCCGCAGCACCGTACGGCACGACAGAGCTCGGGGGTTTGTCTGAACATATGCCAGCACGGGGCAAAAAGGCAGGTCCGCTATTCGAAAGGTAAAAGTGACAGAAAAAACCACAGATGAAGTCCGGGAGAGGTTAAATGCTGTTCTTTCTCATCTAACATCGTCTCTCAGCGCAGTCAGTGAAGTTTGCAGAGAGATCAGGGGTACAGACTTCCTGCAGTAACAAGACCGTTAGCTGCTCTTGTTCCACCACACTGCGCAAATATCTGTACAAAAACGACCGTGCTGAGAGCCCATGCTTGCTCCGCTCCATTTTCCACCTTTCTGCTTTCTCTCCCCTAACCTTGTGCTTCTCCAACTCCCTTCCCGCATTTCTCAGCCTTAGTTTTCAGTTTTCATATTAACTTCTACATAGCCTTTCACCCACCAAAGTAATCAGTTAACAAAGGCACATAATGAGTCACCACTGAGCTTGGACAAAATAAAACAAAATAAAACAAAATTAAAACAAAATAGCTTGGACTGAAGGTGCTACCACCTTCCCTCCACTGTGGCAAGCTATCTACAAACTTACCGAATTTCACAGTACACACCCTTGTGTTGTAGTTGAATAGTTAACAGAGGGCTACCTATCTGGGGTCTGTTTGCTTTATTTAAAGCAAAACAAAATATTCGAGGATCTAAGTACACTGAGGAGCCTGACTGTTCAGTAAGTCTGAATACACAGACAGCTGGGTCATGCAGGCCTAATCCTGCACATCTCACACACAGGGACTCTCACCACAGGCACCATTATGAACCGGAGACTACCTGTCCAAGTAAGAATTTACATATAATATACTTTAATTTCTAGGATTAAGGTTTATATTACGTTGGCCACCAGCGAGATCAAGAACTTACCTTAAAAACCCAAAAGCTGAGCAAAGTTCCATGATTTCAGACATCTTTTTTTTTTAGCGCTTTGGCCAGTCTGTAAATCAGATCCACCAAGAATTGTCCTTCCTCAGATTTAAAGCACTTCTGGAAGCCACCTAAATGGAAGCAAT
This sequence comes from Opisthocomus hoazin, assembly GCF_030867145.1. Taxonomy (NCBI): domain Eukaryota; kingdom Metazoa; phylum Chordata; class Aves; order Opisthocomiformes; family Opisthocomidae; genus Opisthocomus; species Opisthocomus hoazin. The sequence continues at coordinate 29,478,855 of NC_134417.1, forward strand.
CTCATACTCTTATCACCTGGCATCGCAATACCCCTATGCTTGCATCTCATTTTAAAAGTTACATTCAATGTTTGTTATTTGCTGGTCAAAGAAAGGATAAGGAAAAGCAATTCTTCTGAACTGCTTACCTGATTAGTGCTTAAAAAGACAAAGGTTTTGCCGAGCTATCTACACGGGTAAAACCAAACCAGGCAAGCCTCCTCTGTGGAGATGAAACTCTCACCTGCGTGTGGAGTTAAAGCACCTTTCTAAACGACGCAAGATACACCAGAAAAGCATCATTTTTCCAGAACTTTCTGGACGGTTTAAAGTGCCGTTGTAGGAGGCTCTCTGAGCACAGCCACAGCGCTGGGCAGGACCCTTTTCAGGTGCAGGCGTAGCCACGCAATCAAACTTTGCACTGTGGTCTTCATCTAACGATCGTTGCATTTCGCTTCACCATACTTTTTAAACTTGGCTTCAAGCTTTCAGCTCATTAATACAAATACAAAAGCAGTCAAGTTTCTCACAAGGCTATAAATAGTACACTCCGGCTAAGCACCGTTGGTACTTTAAAATCCTTTCAAAGGATTATTTTTCTTAGATGTGATCCAACACAAATTTGGGAAAAAGTTCTGAACCAAAGCAAAAAGACTAATAATTGTTACAAGCTGCGCAAAAAAAACAAACTGTGGCTGCAGCATGCAAAGACTTACCAGAAAGAAGAGCTACCGGGCAGAACGTAGAAGGAGACTAAAATACAAGAAATCATGATTTAGCAACTATTTGTCATACATGTATAGCTCCTGTTCAGACAGCACCATTTCAATACATCAGGCCCAGTACTGATGTTAAAATGACTCACTACATCTACCAATTTTAACAACAGTATTTTTGTTCATATACAAATCCTTCATTTACCAAATGTTTCAGATTCCAGCTAAAACACGTAACAAAAAAACAAAACTGGAGCTCCTCTCTCTTACAGTCTTTAACACACAGAGCACATCCTCATTTTCTTAAGTCCAACAGTCTCAAAGGTGCTGTTGCGGTAGCGTCTGTACAAATAGCATTACAATGATTGTATAACACAGAACACGACCAAATGAGCCACCTAATAGCGAAAAGAGAATTAAAGGACTACGGTTTTTAGAAAAGGCACTGGCGACTGCTGAATCCGCGAATTATACAAGCTACTTGCCAGTTTCATAACATTAAATAATGGTAACCCAATTCAGACTTCACTTTCTAAATATATCACTGGAGTTACTTCACAAACACCACGACTCAACGCTGAGCTACCAAGCAGGTGGCAAATCCTCTACTGTCATCCATCCATTTATGTTCAGAAGATCCCAGACTTCTGTGCAGTTATTTCCAATTTAAATCATTAAAAGCAGACAACTGTATTCCCTACAACTGTATTGCTAACATACTCCACTCATCAAAATAGCACCTGCGCGACTCATCACCCGGTTTTCACAGCTACTAAAAAAGGCGATATTCCCTGCAAAGCGCTTGCAGCATTACCGGACCCGCCCCGTATTCTTTGACGCCCGGGTGAAATGTTTGGGTCACCCAAGAGGCGAAGCACGGAACCCACCACACACCGAAGCGGGAGGGCTCTGGAATCCTGGGGATGCCCGCAGCGTTTTGCCCCGAGTCGGCCAGCCCCCAGCTGGCAGTGACCACGGGGTCTCCACCTCCCACGAATAGCACTGGGCATCCGGCTGCGAGGGCTCGGGAACGCGTGCCGGGTCCTTGGGTGGGAGGGATGGACCAAGGCGTGGCAGGGTGCACGCACGAAGCTGAGGGATATCCAGGCACGGGGCAGCAGAGCCCTTGGCTAAAGCCCTGGAAACCCACGGGTTCTTGCGCGAGGTACCTCCACGCTTGCACCAAGCAGCCTGCCATCCACACAAAGCCCCCCGCTCGTTAATCAAAGGATAACGACGCCAGCAAACAGGCAGCTCTGAGATTCCCAAGGCCTGCCCTCTGTGTCCAGGGTGATGTCTGCCTCTACACTTAACAAATCCACTTAAGGTGAAAAACGTTCTGGCGCTGTCCGAACTCAGAGGAGGAAAGGCACTGTGAAAATACTTGTGGAATTATGCTAAAAGATGCAGATAAGCTCTTTATGAGGTGTCTAACAAACTAAGCGATCCCTGTATCTGAAGAGCACTCAATCCATGACACCTGAACTGGGCTTTAAGAGGACCAAGCATGCCCTGACGCACGCTGTAGGGATATTCACCATCAACACCCGGTGAACGTTATTCCTGGGGGACATCACCCCGGGAACAGACTCAATTACCGTATACGACGCCTCCGCGTATCCAGGTCCGAGATCCAACATCTGGAACCAAAGCTTCGAAGTCAGTCACGGGGAGAGCCACCCCGCGCACTCCCGGGGTCCGGCAGACCGCAGCCGGGCCGAAGCGCCCTGCCCATCCCCACACCGCAGCCTCCAGCACCCCGCGCCGCGGGCCCGCCGCGCCGGACAGCCTCCGAGCGGCGAGGCCGCCCAGGCCGGGGCCTCCCGCACCGGCACACGGGAACCGCGCCGCTTTGGCAGAGCCTCGGGGGGACCTGGAGGACGGAGCCGAAATCGCCACCCGCAAAGCCGCGCGGGAACGGACCAGCGCGGCGGACGGGGCCCACCGGCTCGACGGGCACCGGGCGGGACGCGGGCCCAGCGCGGGAACCGAGGCGTGCGGGGGTCGTGGGCAGCCCCCGCCCCAGCCCCCGCCGAGCCCCCGCGACGCCGCGAACCGCGCAGAAACGGAACATCACCGCGACCGCCCGTGACCCCGGGGCAGCCCCGGGGAGCGGGGCCTGTGCCGCGGCAGCGGGCTGCCCGCGGGACCCCGGGCCGCTCGGCCCGGCCCCGCTGAACGCCGAATGCGGGTCGGCCTCGCCGGCCCCGCAGCGCCCGGGCGGGGAGAGCAGCGGGCCCGGCGGGAGCGGGCGGCACGGCGACCGGCGCCCCGCAGCCGGTACTCACCCAGCCCCGCGGGCAGAGCGGGCGGCAGCGCCGACGGCCGGTGCGGGGCCGCAGCGGGGAGGCGGGGGCAGCGAACCGCCGGGCTCCGCCGCGCCCCTTCCCCGCGCTGGGCGCGCGCTGCTCTCCCGCCGCGCCCGCACCGGCACCGCGTCCCCGCCCCGCGCCAGGCGGCAGCGCCGGGCCGCGCGGGGCCGGGGCGGGGCCTGCCCGTGCCCCGCCCTCCGCCGCTGGGCGCCGGCAGCGGGGAGGGCGGGGCTGGGCCGCGCCGCGCCGCTCGCTGCAGGGCTCGGCTCCGCTCCGCCGTCGAGCAGGGAGAGCTGAGGGACGGGACCGCCTCGCCCAGCCCCGCCGCCCGGCCCGCAACTCGCCGCCCGCCCCGCTCGCCCCCACCGCCGCCCGCGCGAAGATGGCCGGCTGGCAGAGCTACGTGGACAACCTGATGTGCGATGGCTGCTGCCAGGAGGCCGCCATTGTGGGCTACTGCGACGCCAAGTACGTCTGGGCAGCCACGGCCGGCGGCATCTTCCAGAGCATCACGGTGAGGGCGGCGGCGGCGCGGGGGGGGGGAGCGGGGAGGGCGAGCCCGGCCCCTCGGGAGCGCGGCGCGGCCGGTGGCGGCGGGGCGAGGCGGCGACGCCCGGGGGCACCTTGCGGGGCGGCGGGGGGAGCGAGCCCGCAGCGCCGAGGGGCCGGGCCGCCTTTTTGTCTGCGGCCGGCGGCGGCTGCGGGGGGGGGGGGGGCGGCGGGGGGGGGGCGGGGGCCGCGGCTGCGGGCCGATGCGGCGGGGCCCGCCCGCGGGGCCGCCGGTGCCGCCGCGTGGGGGCCGCGGGAGCCGGCGGGAGCGGCCGGGCGGGGCGCGCGCGGCGGGGCTGGCGTAGGGCCGCCCGCGCCCGGGCCCGGCGCTGCGGCGAGGCTTACGTGCGCGGCGTAGGAGGCGTTCGTGAATGCCCACCGCGCCGCCGGCTCCATGTTTTCCACCGCCAAGATGGCGCTCTGCCATTGATTCCTCCTCCCCGCCCCCGCCCGTCCTTCGCCCCCGCCGGCCCCGCGCCCGCCCGGCGCTGCGGGGACCCCGCCGCCGTTACGCAAGGGCCGCGCGGGGCCGGGCAGCGCTGCGCCGCGGCCTGCCCCTGCCGACCCGCCGCCGGGGCCGGGGCAGCGCCGGGCCGCGACTGGGGCGGCCGGGCCCGCCGTGACGCTGCACTTTGCGGCCGCCGCGCCTGGGCCCGGGCCCGCGGTCCCACCCCGCTCCCCGCCGCCCCGCCGGGCCCCTCGGCGCCGCCTCACGCGGGGAGCGATGGCAGCGCGCCCGCCCCCCGCCGCGGAGCCCGGGCCGGGCCGCGCCGGCTGCCGAGGGGCCGGGGCGGGCCCGGGGGCCGCGCTGCCGCGGGCTGCCCGCGTCGGGAGGGGCCGCGGGCGGCCGGGCGGCAGCTGGGCCCCGCGGAGCCGGCGCGGTCACCGCCCCGGCCTGGCCAGCTCCGGCGTGCGGGGCCGGGCCCAGGGAGGCCGCGGGGCGTTGCGGGCCCGGGCAGCGGGGGTGGGCCCGGGGAGGCTGCGGGGCGTTGCGGGGCCGTGCCTGACAAAGCCCCGTGTTCGGCAGCACTTCTCGGTGGGAGCGGGCGAGGTTTGCCGTCCGATCCCTTCAGCGCCAGACGGGACACTTTCTAAATAGAAATCGAGCAATAAAATACCGCTGTGCTAACTCTGGGCTCTTTTCTTTGGCAGCCAGTAGAAATAGATATGATTGTAGGCAAAGACCGGGAGGGTTTCTTCACCAACGGTCTGACCCTTGGTGCGAAGAAGTGCTCTGTGATCAGAGATAGCCTGTACGTTGACGGTGACTGCACGATGGACATCAGGACGAAGAGTCAAGGTGGTGAGCCGACGTACAATGTTGCTGTAGGCAGAGCTGGCCGAGGTAAGCATGATTTTCTTCGCTTTCAGACTACTGAATTAAGGATGTGACCCTGAGCATACACCCCAGCTATTAAGAAAACCAGACTCCTGCATTTAATGGTTAATTTTGGGATGGGATTCACGGGAGGTGGATGGCAGGGGTCTGGCCAACTAGCGAGGCTTCTGCCGAGGAATCACACTTGTCCCCATTCCCACCTGTGACTGCGGCAGGGTGCGAGGCTGTGAGGTGGTTAAACAGATCTCTGGCAAGCAGGAAAGGGCAGACTACAAGTTGGAGTAAGCTTGCCAAGTATACGATAACTTGGTATCTAAAGCTTACGGCAGGACACCGCAGGGATCTGTGAGTGAGTGGTAGCGAAACGAGCTTTTTCATTGTAAACTTCTCCATGGAAAGTCCGTTCTGCAAGGATGTGACTTCCTTGTACGAGCTACCCCTGCTTGCCTTTTAACAAGTTCTGCGCTAACTCCTCTTGCGCTTCCTGTTGAGCTCTCTGAAGTCTGTCTTCAGGCAAAAAAGCCCATCCAGTTTGGTATCACTGAGAAGGTTGCTTCATGCTAGTACGCGTGATCCTTGTGCTCCTCAGTTAACTTCTGGTAAAACCTATTACGGGGAAGGCACTAGGCTCAGGTATAAAAAATGTGCCTCAGAGTACTGGCTACGAGTAGTAGGCCTCGTGGTCGAAATACCCAGCCTAGCGGTTTTGGCTGGCTGTAGAACAAACTGGCGAGCAGCGGACTTTTACGTGTAAGTATAAAAACAAAACTAGAGCAAAATTAGTCTGTAGGCTGAAGCCGGGTGGCAGCGGTACAGGGAGAGGCGAAACAAGCAGGGGTTCTGGCTCTGCTGCAAGCTGTGGAGCGCCAGCGAGAGCAGTGTGTCGTAAGCTTGTTGTGAGCGGATCGCTGTGGAGATGTGCAGGCTGGCTGCGGCGCTTCCAGTGCTCCCAGCTCGGGCAGCAGCTGCTGTGCTGGTGGAGGCCCAGCGCTGGTCGTGTCTGCGTTCCTGCTGCTGACATCTGCCAGCAGCTCACGAGGGGTCCCCGCTGCCCGAGGAGGGGCCTTGGGGTGCTCCTGCTCGCGAGGCAGCTGGCACACCCCACCAAAATTGTGGGGTTAGAGGGGGGTCAGCGCTAAAATCTTCCCCATGTTTCATCTTCGCAAAAAGCATGTTTTGTAATGGTATTGTGGCACGGAAAAGAAGTCTTAGCCTGAGTCTGATTCTTCGCAAGTATCAAGGCAGTTACTCCGGTTCTTAGACCGGTAGCGACCACCATAGATAAGAACCCAAGAATATTCCCTCTCCTGCTCTTCAGAGTCACAGTTCTTCTACATATGCTACTGCTTTTGTCCCTGACAACACTTCTTTTTTTCCCCTTGTTTTATTTAAGATGCAGCCAGGGTTTCCTGCTGGGTGATGACAGGCGGTGCTGAGGCACTGTGATGCTTTTTGGAGATAGCTGGTGGCGTTTTTCTGAGCAGTCAACTCTTAGGACTCGCATAGTTGTGTAATATCCCCGAGGATAACTCGGGCCTTCTCCCAGCCCTGTCTACATCTGTATTTTGACAGAACTCCCGTTAAACTAGCCGAGTACCCAAATACTAAATCTTGAATTTGAGTGTGTTTATTGCACTGCCTAAAACTTGCGTTGTTTCCTTGTCTAACACACTCTTTTTAAAACTTTTTTTCTTTTCTCTTTCAGTCTTGGTCTTTGTAATGGGCAAAGAAGGGGTCCATGGAGGCGGATTGAATAAGAAGGCATACTCAATGGCAAAATACTTGAGAGACTCTGGGTTCTAGTTGCTAGGCAGACTTGTTAAGTATTAGGGGAAGATTGCTATTAAACTTTCCTGGCGGTGAGCTTTAAACCTTACATTCTGGAAACTTTATTAGCAATGCAGGGTGATGGGGTATGAACCTGTGTCTCCTTTGTATCCCTTTGTTGGTGGGGAAAGGTGTTACTTTTTTTTTTTTCTTTAATTCTGTTCATTTCTGTTTTGTTTCCTTGTGTACTCCAGCATTGGTTATAGTCATGGGAAAGGAAGGTGTCCATGGAGGGACACTCAACAAGAAAGCATACGAACTGGCTTTATACCTGAGGAGGTCTGACGTCTGAGCAGCCTCTCCCCATCCACCTAGCAACTGTCTTCACCACCACCCAGTTGTGTTCAGTGCTACCAGACTGTAGATGGTAGTTTGTGTTTTTTATTTACCCATCTCCTAATGTCATGATTCCAGTTACCCTTTGTCCATTTATATGTTAACCACTGTATGTAACCACGTCCCATGTCTGGCACCATCACTGCACCACGGAGATGATATGCATGATACCGTGACAAACTCTTGGGAGGGGAATATGCCAAGTGTAGGCTTTGCTTTGTCTTAGCAATTAGTGTGATATTGACAACTAAACCAACTGAAATACTAAACAAGGTGCCGATTTGTACAATCTAATTTGATCAATGCCTCTTCAGCACTTTGAGCAATTACACAGCTCGCGAGTCTTCCTTTCACAGAGCATGGTTGGGAGGAAAAAAGTGCATGCATATCTTTACTTCTGTCCCTCTCTTTTTTTAAATCCACATTTGTTTGCTTGCACCCATTTTTATAGTGCCTGGTTTGTTTAACCAATTTGCCACTCAAAAGCTATTAACATGACATTAGTTTTGTTGTTGCACTTCACCGTGGGCTTATTTTTCCTTTGTGATGTCTGAAGCTTGTACTGCTTAACAAGTGCAATCACAAAACTATGGAAGGGTACAGATGCGCTTCCTCCCATGACCTTAAAACCACCACCCTGGACGAACCCCCAGAGACATTCCATCACTGCAATAGCTCGGGCACTTTTTTTTTTTTGCCAGCTCCGGTTCTGTAGTTGGCTTGTGAAAGGCTGCCATTGTGGACATGAGATATCCCAGCATAACCATCTGGAGTGTGTCTGGTTTCAGTTTCTCATAGGACCAATTTTAATTTGCAGCTTGGGGGTCGTGGGGTTTGTTGTTTTCATTTTTTAATATGAAACTGCAATTTCATTGTGGAAAACTGCCACCTTCAGTTGTACTGGGAGCGCTGGCTGACTCCCGCCTTTCTGCCAGATCCCTTACTGGTCAGGAGCTCTGCTGCTCTGAGGCCAGTGTTTGGATGAAGGTTGGTAGTTTGAAAGCTAAACTGTCAAAATGATGCCATTTCAAATTTAAAAACCTTCATTTGGCCTGTCGCACCCTTGCTGCAGACATCATGGAGTGAACTGCCATGTGCACGAGTCATCCGAACCGTCTGTAACCACACGCTCCGTTCAGGCATGGTACTAACTTGTGTGTCCGTTTGGAGAGAACTGCAGAACTCTGTACACAAAAGAATAAATGGGAGGTGGTGTTGGTTGGAATAACTGACTTGGCTGTCTTGTGATGAATTTTTTTAATACATATTCTGTGCCATACTATTGTTTAAAAAAAAAAAATCTGTTGCTATTGTGAGATGGATTTTAACTGACTACGAGGGTTTCTTTTGAATGGCACTACTTTAGGGACATGCTAGTATTTGCTTCTGTTGTTGGGCCTTGTGGATAATGTACAGATTTAAACAAATTCTTGTTGCTGATTTGTCCGTTTCTTTCCCTGCACTTTGTTACATCTGGGATACAGTCTAACTCATCTGATTTAATACGCATTTCAAAAAATGCCATAACTATTAAAAACACCTTGTTTACAGACAGATGAAATAAATTTATTCCAACCAAACAAAATCGGGCTGTTGGTGATTTTTTTCCTCCCCACAGGAGTCCTCCGAGGCCTTTCTCCATTGCATTGCTGACTGCGCTAATATGAGATGAGGGCAGTTGTAAGCTCTGTCAGACGGCAATACTCTGATAATGTAACTTTAGTCAAAGGCCAGGCAGTCTTTGGGGTAGATCTTCTTAAATTAGCAGATGGTTTCTTGTCACTGAACTCCCCATTGATCCAACTCCAGGGAGAGGGGTTCCCCTGCCATGTGCAAGCCCTGAAACAGCAGCTCGAGGTGACCTTTGCCACGCGCTTTGTTCACTGGGGTAAGGATGCGCTCTCCTCGACTGGCGAAGGGAAAGATCCAAGGTCTCCGCTACCCCAAAAGAATTCTGCCTGGCTTTTGGTACTTGTGCTGCCCAGGTACTCAGACCGCCGGGGCCCTGCGAAGGAGTGCCTTTTGAGCGGCACCGGTGCGATGCGATGGGGAGCTCGGGGGGCGGGGGAGGAGGAAGGCCCAAACCCTGGGAGGCTGAGCTCTAGCTCAGGCTCTGCTTTGCTCAGGCCTGACAGTGCCAGCTGCGTGCTGCTGCGGCACCACCGTTAACACGCCCGTGTTCTTCCCCCGTCCTCCCCTACATCTTCACCTTTGGCGCAAGCGTTGCACCCGCTCCTCTGCCTGGCACTAGAGCCCATCTAGCTAAAACCTTCACAGACAAAGTGTGTGTCGTCTCCGACTGCTCGAGGAGCTTTGTGTCTGAACTGCAGCTTCCAGCTCTTCGTGCTCGAGCTGCAACAGACCAGAACAAGCCCACAGTGCTAAGAAAGTTTACATTTAGTAGTAACTAGCAGAGGCTGCAAACCTCTCCCTTCCCCATAAAACAACTGTGTTGTTAGTGTGTGAATCTGTGTTTTGCTTGGTATCTAAACTTGCACTCACCTTCTCGCTGCAGGATTTATCCCCCCCTCCCCGGCTGGGGAGTGTCCGTCTCTGAAGCTTTTCTGTAATAAGGCCATAGCTGGAATTCACCATAATGGCATCTCAGAGGCAGGAACAGCCATTGGCAGCACACACCAAGTGATTTTCATCCCATTCCTTACTGATTTTAACGTCGTTCCTTTCTGATCAATTGCCCTCCCCTGAGCAGGTATCTGCATGTCCTGGACACCTCTTCTCCGTAAGAATGAGGTGTTGCTCAAATTACTTTTTCAAATGCATTTGTTGTTGAATTTCAACAGCAGAATGGTGCCTGTGCACCTGATTTGCTAGGGTCTACCTAAAATACCTCTCTTGAATAACCTGAACTCTCAAATTTTACATTTAACTCCCATTTCCAGATTAATAGACAATTTAAATACAAAGGGTTATTTTGCTATGCTAAAGGTTGAACATTAAATTGTGACTTTGGGCAGAAATTTGCATATTCTTTTCTTGCAAAAAGTTATGAGAAGGGATGCAGTGAACCACTTCGTCTCAGGCATTGCAAAGTTGATGCGAGTCCCTGATGTTATCGGCGGAGTTCCCCTCCTGCGCAGCCCTGAGCACCCTGAGCACCCGCTGTCCTGCAGCGACCGGCCGGTTGCACCGCTCCGGGGCTGCACCCTGCGTGCCCTTCAGCCCCGTCAGCGGTCCCAGAGTTTGCTCGGCTGTGCCCCTCACGCGGTTCGGTGAAAGGGTTCATAGCCGGTGGCAGAGCAGATGCCCGATCCGTACAGTTCTCGTGGTTTGGTCCCTTTTCACCTCGCGCTAGTCCCCGAGAAACACCGTGGTTTTTGGAGGCCTCACTTGAACACAGCTGCCTTCACTACCTGCTGGCTCGTCAGCATCCAGGGGAACTCCCAAACTCCCTCCCTGGGATTTACGGTGCCTGCCATCTTATAGAAAAGCTCCCCGATTGCTCATAGGCCTCAGAAGTATTGCATCTTTCCTTACGCCAGCAGTTCCCAGGCATAAGGAAGCAACGCACCCGCGCCACCCTCCCCTCCCGCTTTTTTCTCTTTTTTTTGTAGCATATGTTCTTATTCAGGGCTTGGGTAAAAGAACTGACATCAGAACAGAACTTACATGTTTAGGAAAACCAGACGAGGAGAAAGGAGTAGGAAAGATGCGAAAGCAAAGAGCAATGCAGAGAGGAGGCAGAGCTGCTTTAAGGGCGTTTTTTTTAAGGGTAGTTCCTCAGCTTGTTCAGTCTCTCTTCACACTCAGGAACACCGTCCACCGCTGCCGGAACTGCTTCCTGTCCTGAAGGTTTGCTTCTATCGCCAATCCCCTCTGCCTCTCGGAGGCCACGGCACACACTGGGGGATGACGGGGGCTGCACTTCTGTGCAGAAGAGCGAAGCTTTACACGTTTTTAATGCTGACTTCCAGGCCCTTACTTTCTCTGAAATACATTTATGAAGTTAATTGTTAGTGTGCTTATTTTCTGCACCATAATAATTCAAATTTTAATTACACTAGACACTATTACTTAGCCTTTCAGAGGGTCTTACTTTTATAATGAATGTGTTAACTTACAAATCTGTCAGAATTCAGTTGAAACATCTATTCTGAACTGCTGACAGCATTGCATTTTTAGACTATCCGATTTTTAATATTCATTATATATTATATTTAATATTCATTATATTATTTTGCACTTAGGTACCCACTATTACTGTCTGCTCAAACACTGGCCCTGGAATTCTCCCAGGATTGCGCACTGTCGAGGGGCGGTGAGGAGAGGTGTTTGCTTTGCTATTTACATCTTCTCCCTTCCTTGATTACCGACGTGTCAAGAAAAACACTTGTCAGGCCCATCACTTTCTGCCAGTTGCTTTTTTACTGGGTTCTGTCCCCCCATCCACCCCCAACAAATGAAAGCCTACCTTCTTCTTTGAGGGCAAATTTAAATTCCTGTCCTGTTTTGGCTCCTTTTGCAAGTAGATTGTTCTCTTGTGCAACGGAAGGTTTGGTGCAAACTTCTTCCATAAGGAGTTATTTCTACTGGTTGGAATAGATAACAGTTTGTGGTAACTGCCTGTGATACCGAGGCACTTTTATGCAGAGAGGATCCGCCTCAGAGGCCCCGTGAAAGGCTTTCAGCTTCAGACACTAGTTACAGCTATTTATTAGAAGGTGTGTTTTTCAACTAGGCAACCAAGTATGAACCTCTTTGAAGCACCACCATCCTTTTCTTGAAGAATTCTTCTGGGAGCCAGCTGTTCATGGTGTACGGCGAGGGCACGGTGCTGCTTCACGTGGGTAATGCGGTAGGTCACAGCCCAAAGAAAAATCCGTATTTATCTTTCCCTGTGGGTTTGGGCAGGCCGTACCTTTTGAGACAGAAGGTCTATCCAGCAAGTTTTAATGTAATACACAAGGTCTACTTAGAAATGCTAAGAGATACTTAACCTTCTGAAGCATTTCTAACAATCAGGTGCTATTTCTTCTTTAATTTTCATTGTCGTTCTCACTGGCAATGGCAAGAAACAAGTAAACTATCTGTGGTACAAAGGACATATGGCAGGGGGAGCATCACCGCAAAGTTTACTACCAAGGCCCGCTGAAACAAAATTTACATTAATACCATTAGGAAATACAGAAAATGGAACAGCTTTTTTTAAAAACATACAGTATATTTGGGATGGAAACAGAGTATCCTTTGCTGCATGCATTTTCTCCGTATAGGATGGAGAACAGCAGGTGAGAGACCAATAAAAAAGAGTGTAATTTCCCTTTTTGTCATTGCAGCAAATACTACAGCCAGAGCTACATACAGCATATGTTATAAAAAGTTAACTGCAGTTCATGGTTCTGGATCTCTTCATGTTTTGGGGTGCCTGAAATACAGTTAAGAATAAACACAGGCACCGGTAACATATGAACAGCAGGAACCTATTGTAAGAAACATCTCTCAGCTCAGTGAGTTTGCAGAAACCAGTTTTCAGATTGGGACTGAACTAGACGTACGCAAGCTGAGGTGTAATTTACATGGTGAAAATCCAGTACTACCTTGTTTGTCATTAACCCCATGGACTGCTGGTGGCAGCCGTCTGGAGGCGAATCATTCTTTCAATACCTTCCTTTGGCCATGCCTCACTGCACAACGAGCGCTCCCTGCTCTTGGCCAGTCCCAGAGAAGGGACTTCCGCTGCCGGGCTGAAGCAGGGAGGCCGGGGCTGCGCTGCGAGCGTGGTCAGAAATCGCCGACAGGAACGCCGCAGCGGCAGTCACCTCGGCCCAGCGCCGGGGCCTGCTGACCCGCAGAGCGCAGGCAGCTTCAGCAGCGCTCTGGGCTTCCTCCCCTCTCCCCTGCACACGTCACATGTGCAGACCCAGACCGGTTCAGACTTCTCCTCGAACTAAAATTGAACAAAAAATTAGTTTTCTGTGTAACTCAGTCCTGCTGCACAGAGCACTGCTCAGTACAGCACTCTGCTGTAGGTTAATGCTTACTAAGGGATCTTAACATGCATGTTGTGGATCTTCAAAAATACTTTAACTTTCGTAATAAATGGAAAGAGTACACAATGAATGTAAGTCATGAAAAAGTTCAATAAATTCCTTTTGATACTTAAAGTGGAAAACATGTTTATTAACATTCTTTCAAGCTTTCCTTATTCAAGGCCATATAAAAAAATCTCTGCATTTTGATTACATGTATGTTTTTACTTTCTACATAGTTACAGAGGTATTCTATAGCATTTACTTTTGTCATGATACACTGGTAAGTACTGAGTTCTGTTAAACAGCTGTAAGCACTTGTTTTCAAATCAGGTATTTGAAAAGAACAATTTTTCTATATACATAGTTTAGCAGACTAACGCAGCATAAAATGCTCTTTAGTAGAGAGGTATATGAGTTGAGGATCAATAGAATACTTCCCTAAAATCATTTTTCTACGTGGAACAAAACCTCCCCTCCTCCTCCCACACCGTCGCCAGAAACCCCCCCCCCCCACTGTAGTAGCAAGTAGGGGTAATGCGTGTCTTTATGGTGGATCACCTGTGAGCTGCTCAAAACTAAACACAGATTCTAAGTTTGCTTATCCTAGGAACTGCTCGACGGAACTGCTTAAACTCAGCTACTGTGGCAAGCTCCAGATGATTATCTGGAATCACTGCTTTGAGAGAAAGCGGAATTTCTTCTGCTCTGTTTTGAAACACCAGCATATAGACTATTGGTCTGTTCTACAATTTTCTTTCAGTAGTGGTGACAGTTTTTAGGAAAACGCTATACAAACATGCAAATACATTTTTGTTGGGCTTAAGGGGTAACACATACCATACATGTAATAAATATTGCTATCGGTATGACCCAGCTGTAGCTACAAAATGGAAAAAACTTTCTTCCAGATAGATCCCATTTCAACAAGATACATTTAGAGTCTGTGATATTTCTATTGATATAAGCTATGAACGTTATTCATTAGCATTGTGAAGTCCAGTTAAACTGTTCATTTTGAGAAGACAGAACGTGTGATGGTATCCCGGAATCAAAAATAAATCTATCTGTAATGATTCAACCATACTACTACTACATGAACTCCTACTGAAGAAACCAAACGGATTATAGATTAAAATATATTCCCTACGTAAAGGTTTGTAACGTATAGCCTTAAGAACTCTTTTGTTCATACACTATTTATCATTAGTAGTCTCACACAGTATTTGCCCCTCTGTACTCCCTTTCCTCATTGGGCTGCAGTTGAACCACTACACTTTCTTCGTTTATTCCATTTTCTGCATCACTGCTATCGTCATTGTCATCTTCCTCATATTCTGAGGACTCGGTCATGTTCTGATGGGAATGAGATTCCGACAAAGCCCCGAACGACTGAGTACTAACTGAGGCTAACGGTCTAAGCAGAGGAGTGTTTTCAGATACTTCGTTCTCTTCTTGACTACTGTCTGTTTCAGAGTCAGAGTCCCCCTGAGAAGGGACCACTTTCTGCTTACACACAGGACATGTTTTTTTGGTTTTTGTCAGCCACGGGTCCACACACTTGCAGTGATATGCTGTTAGAAAACAAAATACATCATTATCTAAGTGAAAGGGATAAGGAAACCTGCTAAATGGTGCTCACGTTCAGTAACACAGGACAATTTTAGAATTTAAGTCACGCAGAGAATTTTAGTCACAAGTTTGCTAGCACACAGACTGTCTATCCTGATGCACAAAACACCCAATAGGTTAGGATCTCAGACATGTGGATATATGCAATAAATACTTATTTCCTGTACTGAATGAATCTGAGAGCAGTCCTGCAACAGGCCACATTTGACAAAATAAACTTCAAAAGCTTCTTGAGGAATTATAGCCACCTTGCAGCAGATGTGCCCGCCATCATTATCCTCGTAATGCTTCTGACCTCCACCAAGACTGTAGCAAAGCACCTTCTTAGTAAATAAAATTACCTCATGATTTTGCAGATTTAAAATTAGGTCTACAGTTGGCATTGCAACTACACTGGCCTTGTTTAAAGAAACATGTTTGAAAGTACCTTTGTTACGGTACTTAAAACTTGGCTCTGCTGATTAACAGAGACTTCTATCTGGCAGAGCTCCGCATGTACAAGGGCAAGCGTGTTGTGTTTAGTATCTGTTCAAGCACATTAGCAGCGTGTTCTCCACAAGAACTGATGGTGGTGTCTCGGGGTTTTTCATTTATCTGTCAGCAACCTTTGATATTGGTGACCAGGTTTAGTTCACTTCACAGTCCCTAGCTGGGATAGGTGCTATGGATCTGTTCTTTCCCAGAATTCTTTGTCTGTCAGCCTGTTTCCAAATTGTTTTTTATGAATGAGGCTCTATAAAGCTCAGTCTATCTGCTGTGTCCACTGTGGATGCAAGGCTGTAACACCAGTTGCTGCTTTTTAAGAAATGTCTTAGTGATGTTGTATTTGCTGTTGCAGTGCCTGGTCAGAGCAGGAATTTAATGAGAAAAAGCTTTGTAAAACTGCACCCAGCCAAAATGGTTGTAATATAGCTAACAGACTGGGAGGTAGGGAGAGGGTCTCAAGCTGGGAAGGATGAATTCTGTCTTTCTTGGATTTTACACAGCTTTTATCAAAAAACTGTTTGAATTGAGAGATGCTCTTGGCTGCTCTTTAGATGCCTAGGCCTCTCCCAGACTTCTGGGTATAAAGTGCTAACATACTACTTGTACTTGTATGCAGTTAAAAGCAGTCTTGTCTTGCGGATAGATATGTACGTGACCACTAGATACACCTTTTGCAGTGGGCTGTACTTGGGAAAGACTGTTCAGACAGCACACAACTTGTCACGGTAAAAATATTTCACTAATCTTCGCACTGACAACACTGACTTTGAAACGCGTGGCTTCAGGCTACAGGACAGACTACATCCCTTCATCCATATCTCTATGTCACTAATAGCTGGATTACGTTCTATGGTTTAATTGTCCTGGAGAATGTGAAAGCCTATTTTTTTAATGTATGAAGTAATGCTGGAATGTGTTTCCCTGTTAAATACAAACATTTAGGGGACAGTGTCAAGCCCAGCTTTTCTTTCATGTGTACGTCCAAAGAAAAATGCAAAACGGGAATGCTAGCCTTTTTGCTTTTAAAAGAGAAAAAAAGTTTGCTCTTTTCTCAATTTGCATATATACTCCCACATATTATTAGCAAAAATATATTTTATAAATTGATCAACACATTCACTGCGATTTCTAGACATGGTGTTTTAGAGAGCGGTTTTAATACAAAAACAAACTGAAAATACATCTGCTTACCATGAGAACATGGAAGGATTCTGAGCTTGTCTCCATCCTCATATTCATCCAGACAAATGGCACATACGTCGTATTCGTCTCCTGCAGCACATAATTGCGAATCCATTTAACGTTAAAAGATTTGACACCGGCCTTTCCAAACACACGCAGGCAGGTTCTCTTGGTTAGTTTCGCAGGTTGAAGAAACCATTACTCCCCCTGTCCACACAAGGGGCAGGGTCTCTGAAGCTATATAGCTGACCTCACTACACTTCTCTCCTCATTAGCATTATAGCTCATTCACTTTCCCTTCAGGTTAGTAAAAATATTTTAAATTGTGAAGTGCTACGTCTGTAATATTCTGTCATTCTTATTAAAAGTAAGATAAAAGGACTTAAAATACAGGACTCACTTTACTACACAGGTATTAATAAGCTATTGAGAAAACCTAAGCAAAAAAATAGCTACACAGAAAACTGGGTAAAAAAGCATAATAATAATAAAGACTGATAGTCTAGACACAGGAGAAAGTTTACATTATTTTGTAATTCAAACCTCAGAAAGACGACTTACATTACTGACAGTATGGACATTATGTACAGTATTGTGATACATTATATGACCAAAATATGAACACTTTCTAGAAGTCAATTTATTCGTGTTCCGTTTTTATCAAGGGCTTCACAACACGGTCCTTTCATCAATCCAAAAGGTTCTTTCCCATTTCCTGGAAGATGCTGGCCCTCTGAAGTTTGCAGTTACACGAGCACATAACTTACATTCTTGCTGTGGTTTAACCCTGTTGGGCAGCTCAGCCCCACGCAGCCACTCGCTCACTCCCCCCCAGCCACGGGATGGGGCAGGGAACCGGAAGGGTGAAAGTGAGAAAACTCACGGTGGAGATAAAGACAGTTCAGCAGGTAAAGCAAAAGCCACGTGTGCAAGCCAAGCCAAGCAAGGAATTCATTCACTGCTTCGTGTCGGCAGCCATCTCCGGCAAAGCAGGGCTCCGTCACGTGTGTCGGTGACTCGGGAAGACAAACGCCATCGCCCCAAATGTCCCCCCTTCCTCCCTCTTCGCCCGGCTTTACACGCTGAGCACAACGTCACAGGGTGTGGAGTATCCCTGGGGTGAGTTGGGGTCGGCTGTCCTGGCCATGCCCCAGCTTCTTGTGCCCCCCAGCCCACGTGCTGGTGGGGTGCGATGCGGAGCAGAACAGCCCTGGGCACTGTGCAAGCGCTGCTCAGTGATAGTGAAAACATCCCTGTGTTATCAACACTGTTTTTCAGCACAAATCCAAAACCTAGCCACATGCTAGCTGCTGTGAAGAAAATTAACTCCATCCCAGCCAAAACCAGTACAGTCCTTTTCACAGGTGAAGTTACTGCAAACAAATACACACATCTCCTGAATAACAAGTGATACCCTGTTGCACCCATTATAAATGATACCCTGAATAACAAAATTTCTTGCAGATCTCTCAGTTTCATACATATATAACACTTTTCACGGTTATACAGCAGGTATTTTTGTTGGCAAAGGGGGCAAGAAACTGGTGAAGAGAACAGCCTAGAGCTGTCAGCAAAAGATGAAACAGGAGAAAGCAGAACAAAGCAGTGAGAGAGAACAAATACAAATCCATGGCATGTTTCTTAAGTTTAAACCACCTCCCTCCACACATATGGATTCAAAGACATCTCTCTCTCCGGGCAAGGACAGAAAGTCTTGAACCTTCTGGTGCCTTCCTCGCCCCTAGGAATCTAGGATTCTCTTCTCTGAAGTATATACATGCTCAACAGAAGGGGAGGAGAGTGCCTGTTCCAGAGTGGTCTGTAACATAAATTAGGGCACTTAATGAACGATAAGCTATGTAAATAAAGAGAAAACGGGATCAAATGTTCCATGGTCATAGTAAAGGTAGACAATGCCTTCACAAACTGATTTCTAGAAATAAGAAATATGACACATTTTATCTGTGTAGACTTTGGTATAACATTCAGTGAAGTTCTACGTGTGAAATGAGTGCTCATAGTCAGTAAGATCAGCAGGTATAGTAGAGGGAGCTGAATAAATGGAAGCTGCTATTGGTGGTGTTGGCAGAAGTTCATTACGCTGGAGAAGACTTATCAGTACTGTCTTTTTGCAAAATTGCTTTGGAACAATATTGATACAAAACCAAGAAGCGTATCAATTATATATATACAAGACACGCTTAAGTAGGCATCAGCAGGAGGGTAACTGGGATAGCACAGAAAAATCCGTAAATCTGCAATAATGGTACCCGAATGAAATTCAGTACTACAACATGTGAGTGCATCCATTTAGGGATTATGTCCTGGAGAATTTTTAGCTGAGATTTCATCAGTCAAACAATTGAGAAGAAACAGAGCGCACTGGTTGATCACTACAGTGTTCCTGATGGGAAAGAGGAAAATGCAAGAGCAGGAAGAATCAAGAGTACTCTTTCCAGAAGCACTAAGCAGTGTTCAGGAATCTGTAATGTGGCCACCCATATCCTCAAAATATTCAAACAGAAACAAAAAATACTATGACCACATAACAGAGAAACTGTCATGCAAGAAAAAAATAGCCTGATCATTTTAATATAACAATCTGAAGGCTGAAAGGGGGTTCATCTTTCTCTATAGCAACACAGAGGAGCAATGCCATGGACAGAGAGAAGCTGGGAGGCTGGGCAGGAAGAGAAAAGAGCTGTCATCTGACCAGGAATCAGTAGGCTGGAAGTGAAAAGAAAACTTGACCATTGGAGCAGTGATGTTCTGAACTAGCCTTTCAGGACCATCTGAACGTAACCATGGTAAAGGGCCAAACCTCCCCTTTTCCCCAAACCTAGTTTTAGGTCACAGCTTTAGATATGTGACACACGAAGTTCCTAAGAGCACAGCATCTGGAAGGAGATGGAAATGGACATCTTAATCCTAGAAGACAATGGAGGGAACTGAACCTGACAGCCAACTACTAGGCTATATTATTAAAAGTAAGAAGTGCAAAGTAAATCTTTTAAGATAAACAGGTAGCTACATTTCATTTTGTAAGGAGTTGTACTTCATTGTATGTCTTGTGAATATTTACCTGATCAAGCCAGGAGAGGGACTGAAGCAGTTGTTACTGTTTAGCCCGGGTTGGCAACAAAGAACCATACGGTCGCTCTCTCACTCTTCCCCCCACAGTGGGATGGGGAGGAGAATCAGAAGGAAAAGGCAAAACTCGTGGGTTGGGATAAAAACAGTTTAACAGAACAGCAAAGGGAGCAGAGAACAACAACAAGAGCACTGATAAAAAGAATATAGAGAGTACAATGTTCTAACCGCCTGATGCTCAGCTTGCTCCTGCGTAGTAAATCGCCCTGCTCCAGCCAGCTCCCTCCCTTAAATACCAAGCATGATGTTACATGGTATGGAATATCCTGCTCGGTCGTCTGGTTTGGGTCAGCCCAGCCGGGTTCCTCTTAAAAATAAGCCTATCCCAGCCGAACCCAGGACAGCAGTGAAAGGGTCCCTGTCATTGTTTGGATCCCTTGGTTTGACATGAGCTGGGCTGAGTATCTGCTTAGCTCGTCAAGGCTGGATAAGTTCTGGCCATGCGCACAAAGCCACTGTATCTACAGAATCTGGTGAACTCTTCTTTCATACACCTCTTGCAGCTTCCACACATCCAACGCTGCTACTCGTTATTTCCAGAAGGTTCCTCTCCTATCATGCTATTAGCACTTTAGACAACTGCACCTTACTATCTTAACACTGTCCAGTACTGCATCATCTCTTCACAAGCAGCTTCTTGCAAGGGCTCCACATTCTCCTGACCATGAAGTGTTCTTTAGACGCCCAAACTACAGTGTACCAGAAAAAAAAAAATCAGTCTGTCCCCAGTCGTCTCTCCTCCTGTTAAGTCCCCCCGTCACACGGCTAGGAGCACATGTGGCAGCAGACTAAACTGCAAGCTTTCCTGTCACTTGACTAACACGTTTGGTTGAGGGACTGGATGGTCACAGCGTGAAGTGACCCAACGAGTATTTGTACATCCCATCATAAGGGCAGTCATCTGCCCAACACGTGGTGCTAGGGTGCCTGCATCCAGGTTATACACTCTGTCATAAGGAAAGGAACCAACGATAGCTCCTCAGGAAAAAAAGATTACATGGCCCACCTTGCCCAAAGGATGGACACCCCAGATACAGCCTGCCATATCCTGGGGGTGGCCCCAAAGAACTATGTCACTCTCACCGTGTATTTTGGCTAAGTATTCGTCATAGCAGTCCTAGCCCACTACGTCTGCCTGTTCCCAACCTGTACCATCTTCACAGCTGCTTCTTACCTTCCCAGTGCTCAGCAGTTTACGTTTTCACCATCTTCAGGGCTAGCTAAGATCCTGGGTTTTACCATACAGCAGAGGAGCTTGGGAAGTAAGGAGATGTAGCTCCCATCAGAAAGAGTATGCGCAGAGAAGGTTCACTCTCTCATATACCAAAATACGAATGGGAAAAGGCATACAGCAAGGCAGAGACCTCTGTAAGAGAAATGAGGCCCCTGTGATCTTGTCACCTCAAGGTAAAAGAACGAAGGGTTGAGATGGTGTCCCTTGTTCCCACTGCCCCCTCAGGGCAGCTTTCCCCATCTCCTTTCAACCTTTTCCAGCTCCTTCTGAATTCCACCTAAACTAAGCCCCATCCATTCCATAAGTGTCACCTCATCAGTCATCCTCACAACTCAATTCCCTACTCCTGTTCCACACAGTGTCACCTTATTCCTCTCCCAGTAAACTTCTATCAAGTCTTTTCTGGACTATCTACTGCACTAAAATGTCATTGTTGCACACTGCTCTGAGGTTGGACACTGGAGATGTCAGAGTTAAGTGCCTAAGACTGACGTGTGCTGGGGCTAGGGTTAACCACAAGAAGAATCTCTTACACCTTTCAACGTACACATATCACACACAGTAATCTGTGACACAACACTGTTCAGCACAAACTTAGGTATTTGTTTTTCATTATTTTCGTTATTATTCCCATTTTACTTCCAAAGCACTGTCCAAATTACATGCATGAGACTGAGATCAGCTGGGGACAAGTCAGAGGCACAGTTTACACTCCAAGCTTGTTCAAAAGAGTTGATATAATACACAAATTGTCAAAGTGTTGTTTTTTGGAACACGTGGAAAGAATGGGCTAGATTTCAATAACGTGTAGCTACAGC
Source organism: Opisthocomus hoazin (assembly GCF_030867145.1). NCBI lineage: Eukaryota > Metazoa > Chordata > Aves > Opisthocomiformes > Opisthocomidae > Opisthocomus > Opisthocomus hoazin. The sequence continues at coordinate 29,500,402 of NC_134417.1, forward strand.
AGGTCCACATTTGGATCATGAGCTTACCCTATGTTATCAAAAGCTTGCAAATGAAGGCAGCAGGCAGATTTTGCATTACTTGAGAATGTTCTTTCAACACAAAAGCTCGAACAGTAGCGGAGTCTTCCTTTTACTGTAATCAAACTACGTGGCAGGTGAGAAGTTCCGGAAACTCAGCTCAAAATTTGTTTCGATACCATGCTGCTAAACCCAGTGCTTTTCTACAGATGACAAAATTAGCTACATTAGGTATGCAGAGTCCATTTTCAAAGAAAAACTTGGTTTTCACAGGCAACTCAGCATGGTTGTTCTGTATCTGTTTAGTACATGTAAGGAGACCAAGTGCATCACAGTAGGAAAATTAAGCGCTGTGCACCAGCAACGAAGGAGCTGAGCTTTCCAAGGAAGGTGAAGAAACCTAACAAATAACACCAGTGACTCAGTGAGGTAGAGCAGCACAACAGAAGAACTGCTACTGTCTGCTCAAATTTCGAGTATTACACAAAACTCAGTTTTTGGTGAAAAAGAATCAGCAAAATGAAGTTGTTCGGTGACACAAGAGAGGCAAAGATGTACTGTTTTTCCATTTATGTGTTCAGAGTAAGATCAGTAATAAATAAAGCACAAACATTAAAAATACAAGACCTAAAGGAAGTTCTAAAAAGCAACTTGACTGGGATTTTTCATTAACTATGTAACAATATAGTTCACCAAGAAAACTAAACTGTCTTCACAGATTAAAAAAAAAAAAAATTCTTAAGCATTTTTAATTCCAAACTGCAGTAAACTGTCAGTCAAATAAATGCAGCGTAACCACTTTTGCCCATTTAGTCTGTAAACAATCTTTAACTCACATGATTAGTCCTGGTCATGTTTAAATACTTTCTCATTAAAAAAATTGCAAAAAAACCAAATGGAGGAATTACAGTAGTAGCCTAATAGCATTCGCAATTTCATATACAAATAACTGTAGCTTCAGTTTTTAAATAAGGACACAGCTTATATTCCACATTACCAGAACAGAAGGCAAGTAGTACTCTGCCTTGACTCAGGATTTCTGCAAGCCTTTTCCACATGTTAACAAAAGTGAGCTAAGAACTGAACAACTTCATTAACAACAGAGCTGTTTAATTTATCTGAATTTGTGTTTAGGTGCATTATTAGCAGGTGCCTTCTGAATCATTCCAATGTTGAAGCATCATTGACTATGATGTAAAAAAATCAAAATAATACAGGACTGGTTTTCATAGTTCAGAGAATTATTTTACTGTAGAATCCCACACTGTTGTGCACACAGTTCTCTGAAGTCTATAGCAACTGAGATTCTGCAGACTTCAACGTTTTCAGTATCATACTTGTTGATGAAACAGTTCTATTCTGGGCTTTTCTAAAGGTACTGTCAATTTTCTTAAAATACATACAACACCTGGTGTTGTTGATCTGGAATCTCTCTTCTACAGGACAGAAAAACATGGAACAGGATCTTACACAGGATCATGACTATCATTTGTTGCTGTTCTGCTAAAATGATTTTTTTTCAGCACTTCAATAATTCACAAGTACTCTACACAAAACTGAAACGTGGCATCTATCAGAGATGAAAACAGAAGGAACGTAGCATGTGAGTGGCTACCCACTGTGGTACTAGATACACATTTGGAAGGTGCTATGGGAAGTCTACTTGCATACAGTTGTTCTCTTGCCTCATTCATAAGGCTTGCTCTTGTATTCCCTGTGCAACCTAAACTCCTCAAACAAGCAAAACAATGCAAAATGAGCCCTCCCATTTTACCATAATATTAGTTACAGTTGACTTCTCCTATTTTATGATAGCCCTGACACAATTTCTACTGAATCTATCTTTTGCCGGCGCCTAACACTTCCACTTCAAAAGAAAAAAACAGAACTTCTAACCTTCCTGCCTTCCAAATGTATGAAACCAACAAAATATTTTAAATAGTACTCCATTATATAACAGATATGAAGCCAAGGTACATAAGATACCCTTAGAAGGCAAGTTCTTCACATTATTAAAAGAATTTCTCTATTTGTGGGTGTATGATAGATGCTAAAAATTGTTCACACGTATGTAATAACAGACTGATCTCTAACACATTAAGGTCTTGCGCTATCTACTACCTGACTTCTGTGTTATTATAGACCACTCTGAATAAACCAGCCAGCCAGCAGTATGGGTACAATTAACGAAGATACAGCATATTGTTTAAATTACAGGTTTGCAAAAGCTAGTGGCTTGACAGGGAAAAAAAGAAGGGAGGTAAGACTGCAGAGGTAAGTGAAGGGGCACATCTGCAATGTACAACACTATCAGTAACTGTACATAACAGAGATTAGTACATACACATGAATTACATTGCTTTCATCACCATTTTTTTAAAACCAGAAAGGCAATAAGAGGAAGATTAACAAAAAAAAAAATCATAGCATTGATAAAGCATTGCAACATTTAAGTATTCAGTTTCCACAAGAGCACTGCAGAGTAGTACATATTCTCAGTCCTGCTTTATACGTATGGAAGAGAAAGTGTACCGAGATTATAATTACTTTATCTTGGCATGCAGTAAATCAGAGTAGAAGCTGCAACTCAGGACCTCCCTATTCTCCAGATAACAGAAATCCATGATTAAAACCAAAATTCTCATCTGTTTCCTGAAAGATAAAGTCCAAGGGCTTCTGTGGTGGCACAGAAAGTCTGTGAAACGTGGTTCATGTTATGTTTGTTAATATATGTTATTCAACATAAAGGCAAAAGTGATGACTGTCACTGGAAAATAAAACTGCTGTAATTCACCATTTCAGAAAATAAGCACAGTGGACACAAGAACCACTTAGAAACCCAGCTTTCCTGACAGTTACCACAGAACAATAGGAGAAGATAAAGGGAAAGCAGGTGAGAGAAAAAAACCCTCATGAGCAGGTAGGGAAAGTCACAGAGACTAAATGGCGTCCACGACTGCCAGACCTATATCACCAAAGTACGAGTTTACATCTAATGTAACACAGTGAAATATTTCAGCTACAGCATTTTAAAAAAATGACTTCCTCTTTTGCTATGACAGTCCTTCTCGCCATTGTTTCTATTAGTCAAACCATGGTTTATAATCAGCACATTCAACACAGAAAATGAGTGTTAACCATCAGCCAGTACTGTCAAGGGCATCATATCTCAGAGAAAAAAACCCATTCAAATAAAACAGTGGTCTTTTCTTCCCCCACTAGTCATTCCACACATGTAAGTCAGTCTTGAAAAATGACAGCACTCTGTTCTGGAGCAGGCTTATCTCACCAAGGCATCCGCCGGCAAATGAACAACAGCACATTCAGAAAAAACTGATGCAGTGGTAAAGCATCACATTCTTTCTAGGCCAGGTAAATACAGATAAAGTTTTCTCAATAAGGCCGATGCTAAAGTTCTCAAACACAGAGGCCACAGATCTATACAACAGGATATTGAATAACCGCAACGAAGATAGTTCTCCAACTCTTGTCAAGGCCACGTACCCCAGCCTACCTCACCCAAGCCCGCAGCCCCATCTCTTATTGTACTGTAACTTACAACAAGCCCTCAGCCAACTGCTTCATCTGTACCCACTGGATCCATCCACTGCACACCATCTGCTACGCTTCCCTGTCAGGTTATCACACCAGTTAATTAACGCTATTACCCACATTCTTGCTCTCATCATGGCTCGGGGAAGGCAGGCAAGCCCGTGCAGCACTGATGACCAGAAACACCAGCCCCCCTCAGCACCTAGCCTAGATGATTTCTTTGTGTATGCTGGAGCCTCCATGATTAGTCTCCAAGGTAGTTCCACCTCCAAGACTATATGCCCCTCAAAGAACAGAGGATTTAATTTGTAAAAGGGATGCTTTGCAGACATCTTTTGCTCAAATACCCATGTGCTGGTTTTGGCTGGGATGGAGTTAATTTTCTTCACAGCAGCTAGCATGTGGCTAGGTTTTGGATTTGTGCTGAAAAACAGTGTTGGTAACACAGGGATGTTTTCACTATCACTGAGCAGCGCTTGCACAGTGCCCAGGGCTGTTCCGCTCCGCATTGCACCCCACCAGCGCGTGGGCTGGGGGGCACAAGAAGCTGGGGCATGGCCAGGACAGCCGACCCCAACTCGACCCAAGGGATACTCCACACCCTGTGACGTCGTGCTCAGCATGTAAAGCCGGGCGAAGAGGGAGGAAGGGGGGACATTTGGGGCGATGGCGTTTGTCTTCCCGAGTCACCGACACACGTGACGGAGCCCTGCTTCGCCGGAGATGGCTGCCGACACGAAGCAGTGAACGAATTCCTTGCTTGGCTTGCACACGTGGCTTTTGCTTTACCTGCTGAACTGTCTTTATCTCCACCCGCGAGTCTTCTCACTTTTACTCTTCCAATTTCCCCCCCCATCCCACGGCAGAGGGTGGGGTGGGGGTGGGGAGTGAGCGAGCAGCTGAGTGGGGCTTAGTTGCCAGCTGGGGTTAAACCACGACAACCCATTACTGTGTTTCAGAAGATGGCCCAGAACCACCAAAAAATTGGGGGGGGGGGGGGGGGTAAAGTATGGCAACTCCTGCAAAATAAAGTAACTAACTTATCTTACTTAAATAAACTGTGCATGAAAAGTCTTCAGTAAGCAAAATTATCTTCCAACTACTTGGCACATATTTTTAGGAATTTTTTTAGTTAAACTACAGAACTGCACTTACTCTGGAGCAGATTTTTAAAAGCTATTGAGAAACCTCTGTTTCCCACTATTGCTCAATCATATGTATCAACCTGCATATAAAGAGATGTACACAAATTCAATACACATGATGCTTAAAAATGTGTATTTGCTTAAAATGACACATATTCTTACAGCTTATTATGTCACATATGTTGAGGCTCTTTTGCACGTGTACATACAGCATTTCAAAGCTGACTGCCTAAAGTTAACCTCTTCTGTCATATTTAAACATCTAAGCAAACAGCTCCATTTTTAGAAGTCTTGTGGATGTAGCAGCTCCCACATTCTGGATGATTTCTCAGGTATCTAACCACTCTACGATCCTAACTTTCAACACTCAACGTAGGAAAAAAACCCTGCTTTGTTCATGTTTCGTTTCTTAATAATATGCTCACACATCTCTTTCGCAGCATTCTATCTTCACTAAATTTACAGTATTTTCTAAAAGAGTGAGAGGTTACACTATCATTTCATTGCAGTTAAGACCTAAAAGTCTTTTCAGTCTTGGCCTAGATTCCATTTTAGTGTAAAGTTAACCTAGCTTGAAAATAATATTATATATTTCTGAAAATAAATTCTACAATACATGCCAATTCACAAAATTTCCAGCCTGCATTTTTTCTAAGCTATTATTCTTCAGAATATCCAGATTTACTAATGATCAAATTACAGGTACATTAAATGGATTTGTCTTTTTTGCTGTCTTCACTTCTGTTATAAAGATATTATACAAAAGATGCCAACTCCCACTGACTTTTCTATGACCAAAATGCAATCCATTTCATAAGGAATCACAACACCACCTCTCCCCAAAACTCTTTCTGTGTAGAAAATAGATATTGATATAGTGTACATTGCATTCTGTGGAACTACTCAAAGGCAAGGCTTGCTGATTACAACTTTGCAAAGATAGTCAATGCCACATCTTTTGTTACTGCATTCTCTACTCATTACAGAAATGCCAAGTGCCTGATCTAAAGCCCACTGAAATTAGTAAAACACTCCCATGTGTTACAGTGGTATTTGACTCAAATCCTGTTTAGAGACGGTTCCTGTATTTCCCGCTGTAACAACTCTTTAGGTGTGTCAGAGTGCAATCATCCCTGCAGAACAACCGTCTTCACTACATCGTCCTTTGGCTATCAACCTATTAAATTCTAGAAACCCACTAAAGCCAACTTTCCCTTAACACCCCTTTTACAATACAGTGAAACTATTTATGAGGCAGTGATTCACAACATAAAAAGCAGTGCAAAGAGAAGAACCAGTATCTACAGTGTCTTAGCTTCACTATTTGATTAACATTTCAATCTGTTCCAATGCGAACAGATTTTTAACAATACGTTGGAAATGAAAGAAAATCCAGCATTCCTAAAAACAGCAATTACAGTCCACAGGAGTTGCTTTCACCTGTTCTTCCAAAGCAAAAGGTAGGATTGTTTGGATACACCATCAAGACGACCGAAGTGAAGGGATTTTGGAATAATGTCTTGAGATATCCTATCTTTCACAAAGAAGCAGGAAGCAATAGATCCTTCTTGTAATGTCCACAAATAACATACTGCAAGTTGGGTCAATTTTTGTCCTTTTAGTCAAAGGACTTAAAGAAAATAATGCAAGGGATTAATTTCACAGCAGTAGAACCAAAGTGATCATTCGCTTAAGGAAACTGAAATCCTAGTTGAAAAAACATGCTTTTTGTTCTGTTTTTTGTAAGCCACAGAATGCAGTGGATACCTGGATATTTACAGCCAGGTTTACTTTACAATGACTGACTGAGCTCTGAACAATTCATATTGTGCCAGATTCAGCAACAGGAAAGAGGAAGGCAAATGAGGAAAACAGCAGTAAGATATTTTCATACACTGGCTACTTGGTTATGTAATTCCAAGACAGTTATTACAGATGCACACAATTAACTGAAGACGACATTAAGTGACCTTCTTGAAGCAACTTTTTCTTTGCAAATTTCTCTTTAAAGCATACCATAATTTACCTCATATTTTTATTCTAATTAGATTTCATAGGGAATCAATAAGAGGAAACAAAATTAATATTAGCTTTATTGGCTTAAGATAATTTTTTTAGAGTTAATTATAAATCCATACCAATAGGTCATTATAGCAACGTTCAGTCAACCTTCCAGAAGAAAACTTTTTTTTTTTCTTCCCCCCAGCCCACAAGGCTGACTAACATTGCACAAAAACTGTATCTGCTCAAACTGAACATCTGCCTTGCACAAAGTGAGCGCAATGTCATTAATAATGCAGGCTGGCTTTATCAAGGGCAAAGAACAGTCAGTGGTTCTATCCTTGAATCCAGGCATATCCCCTAACATGGTCTTTGTGCCTCGGCAAGTACATTCTCTACTGACATCTGTTATGTTGTAATCAATCATTTCAATTAAGTACTTTCTCCGCCTTTTCTTCTCATGTCTTGCAATAGCTTGTACAAATGAACACTCAGATGGTAAAGTGGTAACACATTTAAAAATAAAATTGCAAAGAAATGTACTAGACTTTTTTTCTATCTCTGAGCAGACTACAACAGAGCAGGACTTCAGGCAGCTTTTCTACTTCCTTGAATAAAGTAACTTAGTACAGCTTTATTTCTTGTCATTATATCTTGCATAAAATTAATCACTACAAAGAATCACAACAGCAAGTATTTTGGCATCAAATTTGAATCGCTCTTGCCCTCACAGGACTACTGCAATTGAATGAAAGGACTGCTCCTCTGGAAAACGAGATAGATTATACCCACAAGACAGTTTTGTTTTTATATTCCCTACAATGCCAGGCAACTTATGTGCCACTAGTATTGATCAGTTTCCAGACAAATAACGGAAATGATGCATCACTGTGACTGACTGCTATGGTCACTGTTAACGACAGCACAACAAGGAAGTTTTGTGGAATATTTGTACTCATTTTGTGGTATATTAAGCAATGTTTTAATCTCAGCCACAGTCTGCATATGGTGTCTGCTCTGCTTCCGTTAAAGAAATGTTAGAACTCCTCTATTTCAGTGAGAGCAGGGTCAAGTGAAACTTTTTGTGTACTTTCACTCCAAACTCTACTATCTATTTCAAGTGTACTCAAAATTATCTCCAAAACTACAAAGCCCCTCAATTTAGAGGCTTTTTTGGCGTTAAAAACAACGGGGTCTAATTAGTTAGACAAAGAATGATCCACTGACCTTTCTTAAATTTATGTACAGGAAGTTTCTTAAGCTGATCCTTCCTAAGCCGATTCCTCCTTGCTCTGTGTCGGTCTTGCACAAATTTTGTGATCTGGAAACGGACATAAGTAAGACAGCATGAACAGTAAAGTAAAACAATAAAGGAACTATAAAAGTTTTGATTCATGAGTCTTCACAGGAAGTTAATCAAAAGGGAACCCCAGTTCAAACCAAATCACCTCTTCTCTTGCTTGGTCTCAAGGATGAAGCCAAACAAACCTAAAGGATGTTCTTGATGACCATAGCACTTGAAATTGAAAATACACAAGCTTTTTTTTGGAAAGGAAACAGGAAAAAAAAAATTATGTCCATACTATATAAAACAATAGCCATTGTGGCAATCCTCTACCAAGGTCCATGCAGAGTGGGATGGCACATTTTGGAGTAAAACACAGTTAAGTTTGGCTGGTTTTGCTTGCAGTTTTAGATTATTTTAGCTCTTTTACAGGATTATTCCCATAGTCTTCAGAACTGTTTTCATAGTATCTCTATGTCAATGACCAGCTCTGCCTGGGTACGGATGAGGAGCTGACAGAGCTTATGGGTGAGGATTAACAGGAGGGCAGGGACCAGCAACATTATAGTGGGGTCTGCCACAGGCCACCCCACCACAAAGACTGAGCGGATGTTCACAAGCCCTGGTCCTCATGGGAGACTTCAACCACACCTGTATCTGTTGGAGGGACAACACAGCAGGGCATAAGCAATCCAGGAGGTTCCTGGAATGCACTGACGATAACCTCCCCCTTCAAGTGACAGAGAAGCCCACAAGAAGAGGCGCTATGCTGGCCCTTGTTCTCATCAACAGGGAGGGACTGGTGGGGAACATGAACCTCAACTCCAGGGCAGCCTCGGCTACAGTGACCGTGAAACACTAAGAGTTCAAGATCCTTTGGGCAGCGAGGAGGGTGCACAGCAAGCTCAATACTCTGGACTTCAGGAGAGCAGACTTTAGCCTCTTCAGGGACCTGCTCAGTAGAGTACCATGGGATAAAAGCCCTGGAAGGAAGAGGGATCCAGCAAAGCTGGTTAATATTCAAGGATCACCTCCTCCAAGCTCAGGAGCAATCCATCTTAACAAAGAGGAAGCCAGGCAAAAGTGTGCATGGATGAACAAGGAGATCCTGGACAAACTCCAACACAAAAAAGAAGCCTACAGAGGGTGGAAGCAAGGACAGGCGCCCTGGCAGGAATAGAGAGAAATTCTCCAACCAGCCAAGGATCAGGTTAGGAAAGGTAAAGCCCTGAGAGAACTAAATCTTGCCAGGGACGTCAAGGGCAACATGAAAAGCTTCTGTAGATACATCGGTGATAAAAGGATGACTAGGAAAAAGGTGAGCTCCCTCTGAAAGCAAATGGGAGATCTGGTTACTGGGATATGGAGAAGGCTGTGGTACTCAACGACTTCTTGGCCTCAGTCACCGGCAAGTGCTCCAGCCACACCACCCAAGTCGCAGAAGGCAAAGGCAGGGACTGGGAGATTGAAGGACTGCCCACTGTAGGAGATCAGGTTTGAGACGATCTAAGGAACCTGAAGGTGCACAAGTCCATGGGACCTGATGAGATGCATCCGCAGGTGCCAAGGAAACTGGCGGATAAAGTTGCTCAGCCACTGTCCATCCTATCTGAGAAGTCGTGGCAGTCTGGTGAAGCTCCCACCTTAGAGCTGCCCTCCAGTACCTGAAGGGGCCTAACAGAAAGCTGGAGAGGGGCTTTTTATAAGGGCATGTAGTGACAGGACAAGGGGTAACAGCTTTAAAATGAAACAGAGTAGGTTTAGATTAGATACAAGGAAGAAAGTCTTTATTCTGAGGGTGGTGAGGCCCTGGCACATGTTGCCCAGAGAAGCTGTGGATGACCCCTCCCTGGCAGTGTCCAAGGCCAGGCTGGATGGGGCTTTGAGCAGCCTGGTCTGGTGGAGGTGTCCCTGCTGACGGTGGAGGGGTAGACAAGATGATTTTTAAAGGTCCCTTCCAACTCAAACTATTCTGTGATTCTATGGCTTCTGCTAAGAGAACTCACGTTCTAAAGACAAACACTTTACAAATTTGTTTAGCTCACTCCTATAACATTTGTAATGCCACTTTTGATGCAGAAAAGTGCTGTTTTCATACTGTGGGAAACATCTGCAATTCTAAGGAAAGGTAGCCTTTCAGCAGGATTAGACTTGTGTTTGTTACATAGCTCTAGTTCCTTGTTAAAGTGATTGGTGCAAATCAGTCTGACGTTTAGTTTATTTCTTGACCTGAAGATGACAGCACTGCAATCCATAAGGAATTTTTTCAACTAACTTAACATCATCTAAAAACAAAAGCAGCTGAACTGGTGAAAAACTCTTGAAGAAAAATACGTTTTTTACTCTCAAGATATTTCTTCAACTCTTATTTCTGAATTTCCACAGTGGTGGTCATGATAGAAGTCAAGCTCACACTCCTCATGATTACAGATTTTGTATGTCCCCCCTCCTTCATGTATTTTTCTCTTCAAAGGTAACCTTCTAAATCACTCTTCAAATAGCAGACCCCCTAACTATTATTTCCTTTCTTTTCACTCCCTAATTAGTATCTTTCTGAAAAATTACCAGTGCTTCACATACTGTATTTTGATAGGGTGCAAAGCCTACATTTATGATTTTCAAAATGATACTACAGTCCCTTTCTTAGCATTCTTCATTCCATTTCTTAAATAACAAATATTTTGTTTGAGTTTTCAGACTAGGTGCATTATAAGCAGATTAGTGAGGCTCAAATTGGAATACTGATGGTCTCAGAACAACAGATGTTCACAGAATATTATCCCTGGTGACTGCTCTCCTTTAGAAATACCATCTCTCCTTACCTCAAACTGCTGACCTTCAAGATACGATGATAAGGCTATAGGTTCACTGACAGAACTGAGACAAAGTCCTCTATGATCAAGGTTATCCCCAGAAGGTCAGACAAAGAATTGGTGAATTTTACATCGTCTCTAGTTAATGACTTCTGCCTTGTTTTCAGAGAGCTGCTGCAATTTTGATTGTGCCAAATATGCCCAGGATTGTCAAAGAAATACACAACTTGCAGTGTAAATCCACTAACACAGAAAGGAATATGTAGAGAAAATGTTATAGAACAGTTGATGCATTACTTCATTTTTATCAAAAGGTGAAATAATAAATTGGTCAGAGACCAGCAGAGATTCCAAAAAGTGGAGTGCTAAGTATTCTGAAATAATACCTAGCTATGTTATTTTACCTTTCATAGGAAACACATGCCCAACTGAGAACCTCTATAGGTAATTTATATGCTGTAAGATATATGCTACATGCTGAGCTTGATGACTGCTTACTGCACCTGCAGTAAGGCCTGCACTGTGGAACAATGCTACTAGCGTTCATTAGGCAGTGCGAGTTTGGTATGGTGGAACATACTCCAGCACAAGACAGGTCATTCTTCATGGGGCGAAAAAGAAAGCGCTTCTGCAGTGGAAGAGTAGCAGTGAGGACAATTCTTTGCGAGTGGTTATATGCCAGGTAGAACATCCTAACAGCTCCTAAAATCCTTTTGCCAAAATCCTGCACCTGTTTATTGTACTGAGAAAATGAAGGATTATACGTAAGGATGGTACAGTTATGTACAGTACACAAAGCTTTCGGTGTTCCTTTACTGTGTGCCTTCATTTAACTTCAGTAAGTGACAGTTCTATGATGATTCATTTGAAAGAAAAAATGTTATTAAAAGAAGGAACTTACCATAAATATGACGATGAGAATAAGACAGATCCCTACTATTATTAGGAAGGGGATTAGGTAGTACTCCAAAGGAAGACTGAACTCTGGTATTAACACAACATGGCCACTGTGGGGAGAAAAAGGTAACACTTTCTAAATAGGTTAGAAATTCATGAACAACGAATTAAAAAATAAATACAATAAAAAAACACATTAAAGTTTTTTGCTAGACACACCAAAGGAATACCTACTTGTGCACAACAACATAGAAAATTCAGCTAATATCCACATAGCATAAAGCCAATTAAATTAAAGGGTAAAATAATGTTTCTTAGAACACTTTTTGGGTTAAAACTACTGACTTCAATCATAAACAAATCTAAAGCAACCAGGAAAACAACCTCCTAGCTGCTTTGATAGCAGAACAAGAAAAACGTAACATGACTATCAAAAGATACTGTGAAATCATTCTTATTTATTAAAGCATTTTGGGTTATATGGGAGGTTTAGTTTCAAATCCTGAAGCATGAAGTGCACCCTTTGCCCTCTGGGGAGTCAACAAATTACAGTACCTTAACCACAAATCTTCCTAGAGCACTCAATACAAGTGCTAGCAACTGGCTATGCGATTACTAGTATTTATTGATACTTAAGGAAGCAAAATCCCATTATTGTTCTGTTGGCACAAGCAGTCAGAAACACCTGAGAAGGTACAATGCATAAAACCGTTAGTAGTTCTATAACCAAACTCACGTGGAGCCACACTTTACCTATCAAGTAGTTTCATCAGTAAGGTGTCTACTTAAGAATGACACAAACTAGTTCTTCTAATTTAGTGAAATGGCATCAGAAAGACCTGAAGAAGCAAGATCACTAGACTAATAATACCAAACACACTGCCTTTTCCATCCTATGTGAGGTATATATTTTAACCATCTTGTCCTCACAGTGCTTTTCTTTTTGAAGTTTTAAACTTAAAAGCAGAAAAGCAGCAGTGCAAACCTAATCATGCAGCCCATTAGAATCATCTTAAATGCATCCTGAAAATTCACCTAGCATAGCAAGTTCTCTGACTTGTTCTAGAACTATTAATAAAGGATGATTTTTTAAAATTCTTTTTTTAAAGACCAGCATCTGACTTCAATGGGAACTGACACATATTGTAAAAAGAACCCACCTTTAGATTTGAAATACACATACTCTCACAAACATTTCTGTGATTCCTAGATCATTAGCTAAACTCATACGTTTAATGCTATATGAAAATGAAAGGAGTAACATTTGATAAATACATGGTAACCCTCTTGCAGGAAAGCAATTAATATTAATTTTTAAAATGCTTTCTGCCCATTGCTCTCAGGCACAAGGTTTAACCTAGAATACCTACAGCCTCTGTCATTGCAACATCCTATTTTAAAGCCATAAATATTAAAAAGAGGCAATGACTTAATGCAAGGAGCAACACAGCTGTATGCAGGGTAACTTACCCCTTTTCATAAGTAAATTCTTCTTTAAGAGAATTAGCTGACGTCTCACCAATAAAGACAGAAGGAATGTCAATCTTCTTTAAAACTTCAACTGTACAAAAAAAAGCAAGAAAACTATTATTACGTGGAAACTCTGTAAGCACTCTTAAGACGTAAGACTTGAACATTATGAGACTATTACCATGTGAAGATGTATTTTAACATAATGATGCATAAACTGAAGCACATGCATGCTACATTTTCACATCATCTCAGAAGTGGTATTTTTCCTACCAAGTTATCTAGGGACTTCACTGCAGGTATAGAATCAAAATTCTTAATGGAGCATTTAAAAGGGAGCATAAAATCAAAATCTTTTGACAAAAAAAGAGGCATCACCACAGCAAGTGCAACCAGAACATCGTTCTTACTCAGAGACTGGATAAAGTGACACAGCTCCATTGATTTCCAGAATTTCTGGCAATTTATATGACTTTGTGATCTGGTACTATAAGTTTTAATTCATCTTTCTTCCCTCCTTCTCACCCTAAACATAAATGAAAACACTGGAAACCTCTGTGGCTAGAAAAGGTCAAAAAGAAGAAAGAAGAGAATGAACAAACCCCACATCTTTATTTCAGTCTCAAGAAACTGGATGGAACTGCGTCCCCCTTCTCTGCTTACTAGTGAGGGCAATAATAAGCTCAAAAGATGCAGCAGAAATGAAAAATTATTGAAAGATATATATTCTAGAAAACTTTTTCCTTGGCTTTACTTTATATTGATTTGCAGCTCTGACTTACTGCTTCACATTTAAGGGTCAAAGTATCTCGAGTGTAGTCAGTATGAAAGCATTCCGGTTCCCCAAAGCAAAAGCATACTTGGCTTAATGTCACCTCACACTATCCAAGTCTGCATTTGTTGTGAACTTGTTCTACATCTTGATTTCTCAGTGAAACCTAAAATACGATGCGCATGGGTTGTGAATTCATTAAAACCACTTTAGCATAGCTTTCTGAGCTACCTGGCTGCCATTTAGTTTGCTGAAAGTTCATTTCCTAGTTTACCCAATGGTGTTTTACTTAGAAAGACTTTTTTTGTTCTCATTTATGTTCTTGTTTCACACCGAACAAGTTGAAAAACTGGACAAAAATAAAGAAATGCCACAACAAAAGTCGTAACAGCACTACAGACAAAAAACACATACCATGAAACAAACCCAACATTTTGACTAATTACAAGATATTCTGAACATATTCACTCCATGCAAGGTTAAAATTGGAATAGCTAGCATCAGAATCAATCAGAAAAAGGCACACTGGTCTCTAAACATTCTTTTTCGGTATTCATATGAAATTAGAACCCATTGTCCAAAGGAACAAAAAAACGTACACAACAGTACAACAACAAAATGGAACCACTAACAAATACTAAAAAGCACTATTTTAAAATTTTATTTCCTTCCAAAAGAGTAGTTTTTTTACTTTTCCTGTATTTCTACTTAATTAACAACACATCAGCTATTTTCCACGTCAGTCATATAAATCTCTCATAAATGTACCCATTTAACCCAGAACAACTGAACTAAAATTTAAAGGAAAAACAAAAGAAACACTCAGAGAATGTACAAACTTAACGCCACAAATAATACACAAGTATATGTGCTTATATGAATATCTTGCATTTTAAAATATTAAAAACAGGAGGATTTCTGGTTGGGGTGGGTTTTTCCTGGGATTTTTTGTTGCTGGTGATGGTTTTGCTGTTTTGGGGTTTTTTAAGTGAGAGTTCATCATAATACTTCATACTGATTTTAATACCATACACTCTAGTGGGTGAAATGATTTTCAAACAGGAGAGAAGAAGTGATACCTGTACTTACTGTCGTTGGATCCCATGCTTATGAGGTCATCAGAATCCACATTGTGAACTATAGCTGCCTTGTATCCAGCTCTCTGTGCATTTAAAACCTGTAAGCCACACAAAAACATGTACTAGAAAGACTACTACTTCAAAATACAGTAACCTGTCTGTAGTGTCTAAGACAAGGTACACTTTCAGGAAGTTATAAATATTAGCACAACACAATTTGCACTTCGAAAACAAGTGTCACCTTCCAAAATAGAATAGCAGCCTTATTCTTACATTCATATAATTATGTTCTTCTTCCAGAAAAATAATTCCATATTGTCTGCAGACAGATAGTTTTAACATATATTAAGAACAGGATTAAAAACTTTCTATGGCTAGATAAAAATACTCTGTAATCATAATTGAAAATAAAGGGACTAACTTGCTTTGGTAAACTAGAAATTACCACTTGATAGCTGATGAAGTCACACGAATAGTATGTTTTCTGTGCCTTCAGAGATATGGAAATATCTTACTTGACGTCCAGGTATCAGAAGCTTTCTTACGGAGAAGTACAAAATTGTAAATATGGGTACAAAACTATAAATATATTGTGTATGTTACATTTCTGATCTATACTGGCTTTTTTGTCAATACAAGCAAAGCCAAAGGTCTAGGTAAATGGCATTTGCTGCAGTGACTATCACTAATGTAAACATAACTAAGTTACAACTATTCATTTAAGATATTGCTTCTAATGCATCTGCGACAGTAAAAACACTCATCACATGATACAAAAAGCACTACAGAACCTTTGAGGAACATCTGGGTTTCATCCTGTAATTCAACCCCTGTTTAAAACCACGTAATAAGCTTGGCTATAGCTGGATAGACTTTCTCTGAATTCAGCTAGCTTTTATTTCCACTTAGATGCATGTATTTAAGGAGACTGTAATGCAAATACATATTTATATAATGGACAAACAAACAACCCTTAAGTACAACTGAACAGAAGATCACAGCTTTAAATACCTTTGAAACTGGAGAACAGTTGCAGCACTCTGGTATCAGGGCATCACAACAGCTTTATTAATCCAACAAATACCAACTACAGCACTGCCTTTACAAAGATACATACGCACCAACCAATCTTAGGGAACCCTAATGAATCACTGATGACCAGACCCTAAACGCAGGCTTAAAGAAATTTTGTAATTGTGCAGGAGTTGAAAGCACAGCACCACCCTCTCTTGAAAAGTCCCTTCCCACACTGGTCACCAACACAAACAGCTGTAAAAACCAGTTACAACAAGTGAGGAGACACATTCTGAAAGGCTCTGAACTGCTTCCACTTGCTTCCAGCCTTTACCCTTCTACTGTGACAATCTTTTCTGTAAGAACTCACTAGACACCAAGAGAGAAAAGGGAAGGGGAGAAAGTTTCTGGCCTAATAAAAGATTCATACATGAAAATCAAGAAACAGCTATGTACCTGTACTTGTAGTTTTCAATATAAAACACAAGGAGAGACAGGACTTTCAAACAAACACCTGTTTTTGTCAAAATCTGCATCCTGTCAGTCAAGTAGCTGACACATAATATAACTCACATCTCGGTGCGCATACCACTTCCCGGCAGAAACTTCAGGGTAAAATGCTGTAGTATGTGTGAAATTATATAACACAATACTGCAATAGTATTTTGGGGTTTTGGGGTTTTTTAAGTGAGAGTTCATCATAATACTTCATACTGATTTTAATACCGTACACTCTAGTGGGTGAAATGATTTAATAGAAACATAACAGACATAATAGAAAAGCAAATTCACTGGCTAGTCAGTACACAGATAGCCATGCTTGCCTTGGAACTTCGGATCCGCTTCTACCTTGCTCTTTGTCTAATAATGTGTGGGAATCCACTTTTCCATGGGTATTACATGAAATATAAAACATAACCAAAAAATGCTTAGATACAGAGCTAGTGTGACTTCATCCTGAAAGAACTGACCACGGAAAGCCCTCAATGGTAATCTACAAATCTTCCAAATTTTCTGCAAGGAACACTCATTGACTGCGCATGGTAAATCAAGATGTGTAAAATTAAACCACAAGAGTTCACATTTACTAAGTTGATAGCTATGTGGGAAAGCAATTCTGCACATCTTACCCGTGCCTGACTCCTGCCTTTAGCTGAGCAGCTTTACAAAGCTTCTCAGGGTCTCAGAATTCCATGACCAGCAAGGAAGATGTGATTTTTCTGATTGAACACCAGAGTAAAAAAGCTGAAGGCTCAGTCATAATGCCAACTTCTTCAACAAAACAAGTTGTTTGCAGCTAACATTTGCTGTACTTCTGATTAAAAACATACTCCACTAGGAAAATTGACCTGTTCCTTTAACAGTGCCTTCCGCAGTAATACCGTCCCACCAACCAGACAAGCAAAGAGGACACGAGAGAGACAAGTTGTCATTTGCCCTTCCTTTTCCCACTAAGCCATATACAGACACGGTGACAGGATTCATGGTACAAAAGATGTGACATTCCTAACTTTGAAGTAAGGTAGATTACATGAGCAGTGAGGCTGCCTCTACAGCTGGAATCTACACTCTGGGTAGAATTTACATGCTTAGCCACAATACCACATAACAGAACACAAAACACAGCAGCAATAGTTGGATGTCGTTTTAGTTCATGAAAGTCAACAACACATGGATTTCCTTCATCCTTTGCTGCCCCATATATCATGGTTATTTTCAAGAAAACTATACATTCTTGTCAAACACAAATAATTCTAATTTTATATTTTTAAAATAACACTGGGAATACTCCACTTCAGCTGCAAGTCAAATTTTTCACAATACAAGTACTTCATAACATAACACCTAGTTGTTGTACCCATTTGAAAACACTCTCATCCTGCCACTTGTGCCTCTTCCACCTGGCAGTGCACTGTCTCTTCTTCCCCATCAACCAACACTGACACTACCATTGTTCATTGGTCTCAGTGTGAGCCACAAGATGATGATCCAGCTATTAAAAACAAAAACAAATCAGCAAAGTGGCTTGCAGATTTCAGGTGCTTTTAGGTTATCTCTATTCCCTAATCTCCCCTGTGAACCCTGGCAGCAAAGAGTCTAACTGGCAAGAAAAGCTGGTATTGCTACTGAATGCTTTCTATTACAAACTGCAGCATCCATCATCCTTCTTTGCCACGTAAGCGGGCTCACAAACAGGTAATCTTCAACTAAATCATATTACAATACTGCTTTATCTGCCTGTGGAAATCAAAATTCTCCCTTCCCTTCACATCAGTATCTACCCTGATGTTAGCTACACACATCTTTCTAAAGCACCAGTAAATTCTTTAAGACCTTGAAACAGGGGGTGAAGTCTTACCTTGATATCAAAGTTGCACTCAAGCCTTCGAATTAACACAATAAAAACACCAGATGAGTTGTCTTTCAGCGGAGGTGGGGCTATAGGCTCACATGCATTCTCTGGTTTTGAGTTTATCAGGAATCCCTGTGAAACAGGAACAGAAACAGGAGGTTCATTTCTCTTTGTGTTAACAAAAGGCTTGGGAGACAAGTATTAAGGAATGAAAACTGTACGTTTTCGTACAATAGCTAACTAAATTCTTACTATCAACTCAGTCCAATGTCATAGCAAGGTTTATGCTGCATCCCTGCCTATTTATCTTGATTCATCCAAATCTTTACGTCTGTAAAGAATTAGAAAGTTAGAAAGAAAATTCAGTTTTTCCATTTATATCATCTGAAGTTCCTAACTCAGACTTTGCAGTATAATTCAGCGTGAAGAGGACCGCATATACCACATTAATGTTGTGGTACTATGATTCTAAAACATATGGATACAAATCAAGAAAAATGAAGTATAATAGCCTAAGAAGCACTAACACAAACTTAGTACTTGGCAATTCAAAGGGGAAAATGAAGAAAATTAGGTGTGTGTAATCAGCACTTAAGTAGCACACAAAATAGCTGGTTTACTATGACAAGCAAAGACTACAGATCCCCAAACCTGCTACAGCTGAAAGATTCACAGAAGTAGGAAATTCTGGCAGTATCAGTCTTGAAGCAATCTTTGGATTGTTTTTAGGTGACTGAGTTAGCACTTCACCACTGAAAACGTCTGGAGTAGAAACCTCACGCTTTAACATCTCAAAAATTCTACAGCCTCTCTCAGAGGAAACGTGCTCAGCGAAATACAGAATGCAGTGACACTAGTCCCCCTCCACGGTGTGGTGACTTCAGGGTGGACCACTCCCTTGAGCTTCCTTCCCTACTACTGGAAACGCTCTGGAAACACCGCTGATGCAGGAATTTACACAGGACAAATGCCAACCGAGTACCACGCACACTGCACAACGCTACTTGTTCTAGCTCTCAGGAGAACAGACCTTCCCCTTTTCCTTTACTAGAATATGCTTGCTTCCTTAGTCAAATCTCTGCATCGCCAGAAAATGAGCTTCTTTATTAATTAGATTAGTATCAATTAGTTAATTAATAATTAGACTTATATTAATGAGATTCCTTTCCGGCAGACTCTTCACAACAGATTTTGATTACCAAGACACAGAAAAATCCAGACTGTACACCTAGAGGAGGTTTTGTCTACCCTTCATTTGAAATACACCTCTTCAGAAAAATTACTTTGTAAGGTGTTTGTGCAACAAGGTCACAGTGTGACAGAGGCTTTTGGATGCTAATGCAATAGAGTATCATTTGACATAAGAATATTCCTACAAGATTCACACTTGTTTAAATCAGTTTTAAAGCTAGAGCAAATTATCAGACAGATAGAGAGCGGCGAATTGCTAGCAAATAAGAATACAAGTGATTTGTTTTATGCAAACAAAAATCATGAGAAGCTGCATTGCTATGGGCTCAAGAAATTACTGCTCTAGTTCTAGATACATCCTTAAGAGCTTTAAACTCTCAGTTTTCACTGACAGCTTGAAATAGAGATGTCATCACCTGTGTAGAAATAATAATGATTATATATAATCATATAATTGTATATAAATGTACATATAAACTATCAGATATATAAAATATAAGTTTTTATATAGACAGTTTATATACAAAATGTACATTTAAACTGACGGTTTATATATATCTCACATTTTATCCATAAATATGTATTATTCATAAAGTTTAACCCACAACAGAGAGAAGCAATTTTGTTTTGAGGAATAGATTTTTGTAACAATAATACCCCTTTTGGCAGAGAAGCTGCACCAGCAATCTGTTCTTTGCCAACTTTGTGGTGACGGGCACAACGTTACACAGCCTGTAACAATTAAAAGCAATATCCACTGAAAATTCTACACCGATTTGCTGACAGCCAAACTTGGGTCCCTAAGGTTCCCGATTCATACAGCAAATGCTACTTATGTCACGTGGTTTCATGCAAAGCATTTACTCTGTTTAACCAGAGTGGTGAGTCTGGAACCAACTGCATTCTACGGAGTTTTACACAAATCACACAGCATCACGTTACACTTTAAGAAACGCATACACAGAAACCGAAGGCTAACTATGACTAGACTGGATTGTTCCAATACATTCTGAAGTATCTTTAATTGAGGAGCTGTTCTTCTAAGGACACAGGCACAAAATAACCGACCCCCTTATGACCAGAGCACACAAACCAAAACTGGCACCAATTATCACAGGATATGACAGACTGTTTTACAAGTTGTACATTAATAAATCTTAATCATAAGCATTGAAAGAGTACACCATTTTCCTACTATATCAAACAACATCATAGCATTTTTTTTTAAATAATTGAAATCTTAATGCAAACAAAGAAAAAAATTTAGTATTATATTCATGGCTGAAACTCATTATTTCTACACAGGTGATGATGTACCTTAATTAAGACAGAGCTGTCTCACATTTAAAAAGGTTAGAATCCAAGCTCCTTACATCTATTTTTGATGTATTAAACTGGCTCACTACTTGGGCAAATCACTTAGTCGCCCTCTGTTTCTCAATACAGTCAGTAAACAATTGTATAGCTCTAACGCCACCTCTCCCCATGAGAAAACCCACTGGGCATGAAAAGCAAGTCTTCCTGAGGTTTCATTTGCAGAGGAATTCTTAGAGTTAGAGGAATTCTTAGAGTTAGAGGAATTCTTAGAGCAATTTATTCCTCTTTAGGATTAAAAGGACACCATGCAATCAAAAAGTGATCCAACCTTGTATCTTCACATCAGCTTCATTTTTTGCATATTGTTTACTCACAAGCATTGCAACATCAACGATGCTGCAGAGCCAGATTTTGGGGACACACAGGCTACAGACAGCATGAACAGGAAAGCAGCTCTCTGCCCTCGTGTTATTTATCATCTCCACAGGTGTGTAAATGATAGCAATTCTCCTTCACCAGAACTTGAAAGGTAATCTGCCTAAGTATGTTTACAGCTTAGAATTCTTACACAAAATAAAAACATACACATCTCAGTCACAAATACTTACTCATACACTGTCCGAAGTGACAGCCAAACAGCTTACCACCACAAGACTGACTCCATGCAGCCACTTCCATAGTAAACAGAAAAAAAAACAAACAACCACCCACCACCACAAAAGCCCCAAAAATCAAAACCACAAACAGAACTCATAATGAAACCTGGACTTCACACAAGTACTAAACTGTGTACACGGCTAATCTAAATTCCATTCCCTGTAGATGAGCGTTTCAAGTACAGGAGAGGAATGGAAAATAAATTTTATCTGAAATGAACAAACTTACTGACACTGACTGCAAGAATGTGATCCTAGAGGAAGTAAACTGTTCACATCTCTACATAGGCATCTTACGTCAGGCAAGGAGAAAAATGCAGCATGCCCATTGCTCTTGAATTCAACACAGCACACCAGCATTTAACAACACGCATCAGCTACACCACCTCATCAACAAACTTACCTCACAGGATGTGAAGACTATAACTGAACTGGATATTCATCTAGCTTTTAAATACTTCTTTAAGAAGCAAGACTAACGAAACCAGTTTACAACATTAACATCACCATACATCATTTAAGTAATTTTTTTTTGTCCTCCTCTATCTTATTTTACACAGATAAAAGTGAGTTTGTCTTTACATCAGTTACTGACTACTGCCACCAGAGTGTATGGACAGCTACTACCTCAGCAGAAGTCAGGAAAAGTAGAACATGCTTCTCATTGATGCTTATGGAAGCTACATTTATTTAACCTTCTTCATTTCATCTTGAACATAATTTCCCTTCTATTAAGTGCATTCAGTCCATCTACACATCTTACTGCGTTCCCAGTGTATTAATCACGCCAGAAACACGAAGAAGGAATTATACCACTGTACAAGACATGCTTGCTGCCATATTTCAGAAGACATTAGGTCTTCAGAATTCCCAATTTAGTGTAAAAATAATGATAAGGTCCTATACGTATTCCCAAGGTTACAGCCATCTTTGGCATTTTTTGCACATTAATCACTTTGCATAATATGTCAAGATGATTTTTCCCTTTCCGGTTCCATTAACATTTGCAAATCCTTACTTCTGCCTTCCCTAATACTAGGTGCATTTTACAATTTAAAATGTTGTAATACTTACATGTTTTTTAGTTCTTATATACCAAAGAACACCAGATTAACAAAATTTAAAAAAATAAAAGTCCCACGTGCTTTTTCTGCTAATTCAATATATTATCACTTACTGCTGCCTTCTGTTAATAATCCTATGAGCAGTTTTCAAGTCATGTCACAGCATTCCTATTCCAATACGATTTTATTTGGAGTGTAAGACTCTAACAGATAACTAACAAAAATGCGCATACGCTCTATCTGCATTTTCCCCACTTCATGATACAGAGTAAAATAAAATAGCATTAATGCAACACATGCCTGAGAGGAGCACTGGGAGAACTGGGAACCCCTCACCTGCTACGGGGTGCTGACTGCAATCGGAGGGAACCTGTGTAAGGAGGGGGTGCATGCTCCATCACCTGCTACACAGCCAGCAGATATGTGACACAGCACGCAGGGGCTAAGGCAGAACTGCAGCCCCTGAGTTTCTCCACTCAGTTGCTTAAGAAATGCAGGGAGGGAAGCAAGCTGACAACAGTACTTGTACTTTCCCAAGAAAATGAACTACAGTTCCTCTACACAGCACTCTGAATGTGGGCCGCATGCAAGGAAGATAATCCCTCTTGCCTTTCCACACTTTACAGTGTGAAAGGGCCTGCCAATATATAAACCTAGAGAGAAAACAAATCTTCCAAATATTAAAAAAAAAAAAAAAAATCAAGACAAAATTCAATCTGGCATCCACTGATACCAGCACAAGGTAACTGACATCAGGTATCAGTACTGCCACCAACTTTGGAGAAAACAACAGTGTATGAAACTTACCTTCTTAGATTCCTAGCATTCAGCTATTTTTAATTTATTTATTTATTAAAAATGTTCTGCAAATTCTGTCTCACATACAAAAGGTCAGATTACCAAAATTCTCTTCTTAGGAGAGGAATCTCCCATTCACAGCCAACAGTTCATTTCAGACCCTCTGTACATTTGTTATGCTTGAGCAATAGATGAATTAATTAGTTCTGTATTTATTTTTCCTCAGTACTATAATAACTTTTATCTTTTTTAGTTTACAGAAGTGTTCAGTAGATATGGGAGAGAGAGAGATATATACATAATTATTCTTTTTTTTTTCACCTTCAAGCCTTCTGCTGGCAGTCTGTAGCCAAATCTAGCAGGTAGATCATCAAAGGTCTGTGTTCCATTTTCAAGGTTATACTACGAGAAATAAATAATAAAGACAATTCAGGTTTGCGAGAAGAGAGAAATAGATAACAAGCGTATACAGAAATAAACAACACTGTTTTTTAGATTAAAATATTTATCAGACATAGGACCCTCTTGTAACCATGTCAACGAAATCACAAAATTGCTTCTTCCGCTTGTCTTCCACTCACATGACAACATCATTCTTTTCTTACCTAGCTGTCAAAACAAGAAAGTAAGGAACAGATCTTTCGTTAAATTTTCTGTACATTAAATCTTTCTTTCTACTGTCTACAATTCAAACACCATCATATTTGGAGAAGAGAAACTATGAACAACTCCAAAAAGCCAAAAATGTGAAGAGCCAGGGGTTTGTTTTGCTTTGAATTCACCTGCGTACAGAGAAGAACAGCTTTTAACAGGTAGTTTATTGTAGACGAAGAACAGCCTCCATATGCTATCCTTTCTCAATTCCCTGCTATCTATTCAGGTTAGTAGCTAAATCTACAGTTTTATTTTATACTATGAGCTTCCCTTTCAAAACAGAGAAATGCTGCAAAGACGTTAAATCACAGAATGGTTTGGGCTGGATGGGACCTTAAAGATCATCTCGTTCCAAACCCTCTGCCCTGGGCAGGGACCCCTTCCACCAGCCCAGGGTGCTCCCAGCCCTGTCCAGCCTGGCCTCGAACCCTGCCAGGGAGGGGGCAGCCACAGCTCCTCTGGGCAGCCTGGACCAGGGCCTCACCACCCTCAGAGTAAAGGATTTCTTTCTCACATCTAATCTAAATCTCCCCTCTTTCAGCTTGAAGCCATCACCCCTTGTCCTGCCACTCCCTGCCCTTGTCACAAGCCCTTCTCCAGCTCTCTCGCAGCCCCTCCAGGCACGGGCAGCTGCTCTCAGGTCTCCCCACAGCCTTCTCCTGCCCAGGCTGACCAGCCCCAGCGCTCCCAGCCTTCCCTCCCAGCAGAGGGGTTCCAGCCCTCGGATCATTGCTGGGGCCTCCTCTGGCCCTGCTCCCACAGCTCCAGGTCTGTCCTCTGCTGAGGGCTCCAGAGCTGGATGCAGGACTCCCAGGGGGGTCTCAGCAGACCAGGGCAGAGGGGCAGAATCCCCTCCCTCGCCCTGCTGCCCATGCTGCTGGGGATGCAGCCCAGGGCATGGCTGGCTTTCGGGGCTGCCAGCACACACTACCGGGTCATGCTGAGCTTCTCATCAACCAGCATCCTCAAGTCCTTCTTGGCAGGGCTGCTCTCAGTCCATTCTCCACCTACCCTGCACTTGTGCTTGCGATTGCCCTGACTCAGGTGCAGGACCTTGCACTTGGCCTTGTTGAACCTCGTGAGGTTCGAACAGGCCCACCTCACCAGTCTGTCCAGGTCTTTTTGGATGGCATCCCTTCCCTCCAGCATGTCGACTGCACCACACAGACTGGTGTAATCGGCAAACTCTGCAGAAGCTTTGTTTCCCCTTTCCTTGTTCATGCGTTGTGGCTCTATGATGTGCCTACCCAATGCACAATCCATACAACAACAAGTGCAAATTGTACATTTGCTAAAATTGTTTAAATTACAAGCAAAAAAAGTTAGTTTCCTGCAAAGGTTGTGAATTATACAGGAACTAACTTGAATGTACATCAGTTGATAAGTTCTATTAAATAGTTTCGTGACTCAGAAGTATTTGTTCATTCGTTGTATCATCCAACTGTCATTCAGAACAGTCAAGTAAGGAGGATCATGTTTATTTCAGAGGGACATTTCCTAACAGCCAGACTTAGACAGCAGAACTTCAACTATAGCTCAAAGATAAACACTACCATGACTTATCTTAGCTCTTTCAAAGGAGGCTACTTCCCACAGACCTTAAGAAAATTGAGGGGAAAGAGGTAGGAAGGGAGCTAAATTTCAAGCAATCATTTCTGATTTGTGTATCAATCTGCTCCATAGAACCTTTCCTTCTGATCTTCCATCCTACCATCACATAGCACAGCTCTGCGCCAGTACGCTGCCCTCCTCCACCTTCACTATTCACTCACCCCCCTCCTTCAAAACATCCTTCCTGAGCTTGTACTACTGTAAGTTTTCCCTTGAATCACCTAGCAAGCCCCAACTTAAGCTAGGTGTCAGACACAAACCTATTTATTTTCAACCCTTATTTTAAAAAATAACCCATCATGCCTCATATACACATAAGAGTACTTTTTATACAAACATAATCCTTCATTTGAGGTTGCAACTATGTGAGAACACAGAAGCATAAAAATACACCTAAATCAGCAGGAAGAAGAAGAATTTATTTCATTGACAAATGCAAAACTTCAGCTGGAATTGTGCCCCACAAATGGGGCACAATCATTAAACCATGAAATCTCCCAACATTATAAGCTATCTGTACGCCTTCAATTCCAGGTGACTGTGTGCAAACACTCCTTCTTCAGAGTATTTCTTAAGCATTCCACTGCCTGCTTTTCACAGCAAAGTCTGAGTGTCTAGTGCATCTCTTCATTTCCTACTTCAAAGATACGCGTAGAATAGATCTGTAACTTTCAAATTTGCTAGAATAAAAGGCACTACATTTTTGGATGAAATTATTTTAGAACACTGCACACAGAAGCTTAAATAGAAGAAATTAAACTAAATTTCCAAAATGCCTTTTTTTGGGGGAGGGTTGGTGGGGTTTTTAATATCTTTTCTAAAGGAGAAAGTAGCAAGAATGAAAATAATATTTTTTTTTAAATTAAAAGAGGAAGCATGGTCGTGGTGAGAGAGGAAAAGGAGGAGGGGAAATCCGTTGTGAAATTTTAAACTCGCTTTCTACTGTAAACCTGAATAGTGATGTCAGTTCCATAATAAAGCAATTATCCGTGTTACTTGTTTCTTAAAATTTTTATCTTATAAAAAAAAATATATAGAATAGTAACAACCCGAAGATCCAGACAACATAATTCAGTACTCATCAACCTCACATTACCGCAAACTTTTAAGTACTTTTATTCTAAGATTTTGCTTCAAGCATTTTTCACTCTATTCTCCTAAATTAATTGATATGATAGTCACAACTCTCCTGAATATCACTGTATCTAGCACAGAATATAGAGGCTACAGTACTTAGATTTCATTATTTCAGTGGCTTAAAATCTATCCTACAAAGACACATGTAACTTCCTCCATAAAACTACACGATATATGGAATTGGTAATAAATAGCCCAGCAACAACTTTTACCACTGACCCCATGTTCATTATACTGTTTATTAGCCTGATCATTTAAAATTCTACACATCAAAAATTATTCTTAATGACAGCAGAGATTATAGCTATAAAAAAAAAAATCTACCTAGGTGTAACTATACAAAAACTTTACTGACAAGGCCTTCAGCACACACATAAATTATACTACCCATAAAAGATTATTTTACTTCATTTATTTATATACAGTTAGCCTACAAAATGGCATTTATCA
Organism: Opisthocomus hoazin; assembly: GCF_030867145.1. NCBI lineage: Eukaryota > Metazoa > Chordata > Aves > Opisthocomiformes > Opisthocomidae > Opisthocomus > Opisthocomus hoazin. The sequence continues at coordinate 29,527,679 of NC_134417.1, forward strand.
TCAAAACTTAAATTGATGTCTAAACCAAACAATCATGGATTTCTTTTAACAGGGTTATAACGTGCTGTAGGATATCTGGTCAGATTGGAACTTTTTAAATGACAAAGGGAATTAAACACTTTCACTGTCATGGTACCTGAGCACACATCATCTGCAAGCTCATTTGAAAACGTACAATTTACTTTCTTACTGAACTAAACTGTTAAGGCAATTCCCAAGCAACCTGCTGTAACATTTGTTGTACTAACTGATTCATTAACAGAATAGTTTAAAAGAAGAATCAATTTCATAGAGATTTCATCTATGTAGAAAAATGTTCTTATACTTACTGCTAAAATATCAGCCTCCACGGGTAAAAGATTCAGGAAAGCAAATAACTGAACAGTCAAGATAGTGTATATCTGAGTGGCAGACAACATCAGCATTCCTATTGACAACAGCATATTTTATTTAATACCTGCAACAACAACAACAAAAAAAAGAGAGTCAATGCATATAGTAAATATTTTCCTCTGTCATTTTACTGGGCTTTATTGGTCAGTTAAAACTTTTCTTCTAAAGAAGTATGCACAATGTTATTCTACACTTACTTTTGAGAAACAAGTAATCTAATTTATACAAGTATTAGAGAGAGAAGTCCCTTCTGCCAAGAGCATGTAACCTCCATGGGAATGCACGTGTAAAACACAAAAATTATAATGGTAGCACTTCAAAAAGCCGCGGGCAACACACAACAATGGAAGCGGTATACAGGAATGAACATTCACATGATATTAATAATTCTTAGTCTTAATTTTAATCTTCCCTTCTTCTAGCATAAATCCAAATCAGCAAAATTCCTCATGTACCTGGAGTAACTCTACCAAAAGCATTTATTTTAAATACACACTTGCAAAACCAGTGTGATGCCAAAAGGTAACAAATACAAACTAGTTCTATCAACTTCAGCGAAATTCACAAATGTTCAAATGCGACTCATGGTCTGGACAGCAGATTCAGTCTCCTGTAAAGTGTGCGCATTTCTGAGACCTTTAAAAAAGGAACACAAGTACTCTGTAAAGTATGCTTGTATGCATTTCACAAGCTCATGAGATTAAAAGGAAGTTAATTCTTTGTTAATAGATGTTCATCAAGACCAGCAGCAAAAAGCAACAGCTTCTGTCTGGAAATATAGGGGCATGCTTTTTAAAAGAAACTGTTCTTTAAAACTGCTGATTATCATTAATCAAAGCAAAAAAAAAGCAAGGGATTAGGAGGAAGCAAAGCAAACATTTTTATATTTTTCCTTTGCCACACGAAGAGATTTTTAAAAAATGTATCAAAATCACAAATCAAGGGCCTGAATGCCTTGCTTGTATGAGCAATGATACCTGCACCCTTATTGAAGTCACTGAGAGTACCATGTTACCCTCAAAAAAAACCCCAAGAAACAACATCCCCTCAAAAAAACAACCAAAAAACCAACAAAAAGAAACCCAAACAAAACAAACATTTGCGTGAACAGAACTTTGAACCCCCTCCTCAAATTTAACACATGCACTGAATGCAACGGTAACAGATTTCATTTCATAATCTCTCATAACAAAAATTGGCCAATTCTACAATCATACGCATCTTGAAACCACAAAATTTGGCCCATCAACACCAAATACAGCACAAATGTTAACGATATAATGTTTGAATTTTGAACATTTTTATTATTTCCAGCAAAGACAAAAGCTAACACTTAAAATAATAATCCCCAATACTGCTCAGCTTAGAAACTCAGTATTCGGGTTACAGATTACTATCCACTTGTCTCTTCTGCGTAATTATTTTTTCCGGGACCAGCGAGAGTCCAAATTCAGACAACAAACGTGATTCAGGTTGAAGTATCATTTCCATGACTATTAAAGGCTGTTCCTTAGGATCGCAGAATTCACTGAATATCTGTGTAAGACCAACTTCCTCCACACGTTATCACAGAGCCCTCAAATTTATGCTCTCACAATCCATAAACATATGAACAACACGGTACAAATCTGCAACATTCTCCAAATGTCACGTTTAATGTACGAAGAAACGGTGTCTTTGCAAAGCTTTAGTCTAAAACACTCGATACCATGTGCCCATGGGCATTTAAGCCAATGCGGGTCTCTCGGCTTCTAATACAAACAAGAAGCAATTACATAACACGCACTCACATGCGGGTACAAAATCTACTAGCTAATTACAAAATCAACCATCCAAATTGGGGCTGGCCAAGGGAGAGGCCAACCTTGTGTGTAACTGACTGAGGCCTTTCAGCGCATGCCACTCACATACTGAATGAAGTAAGGTTCTGTAGGGGAAAAAACATGAGAATACGATTTATTAAACTATATAGCCATTCCTACACAACAGGGCAAATGGATAAACTGAAGTTGCACGAGTAGCCACGGAAGCAGCATCTCCTGATATCCGAGTCCTTGAATTTCCACCTAAACTCTACCTTTTAATACTTCACACACATACACACCCACCTCAGAAGTTTCCTAATGTTTTACAGGTGTTTAAACTCCCAGATATATACTTCCCACAGCTTGCAGTAATGTGGGGGTTTGAGATTTAGCCTTAACTTCTGCTGCTGAGAAATGCAATCTAAGCTGGAGGAATAGTTAGCTGACAAAGGGATAGAGACTTCCAGAGAGGAAAGATGTGGAGCTGGACAAGAATCCTGGCCAGGTGCCCATCTATCTTATCCCCCACACCTCATGAGCTACATGCACAGACTTCTGTCCTGTATGCTGTCCCCAAAATACAGGCCCTGCCTCTCTCTCCCCTCCCCCACCCCCTGCCGCCCCATAAAAAAATAAAACCAGTGTTTGTTTTCTCTGCCTCATTACCAACTTCACCCTTTCGCTTTCTTTTCCCCAGACATCATACTCTAACAACTTTATCTCACTAAAACAGAACTCAACATCATAGTACAATTTCAAAGTGCTAGTATATCGTGCTCTGCATCAGTACTCTGAGTCACAAAAATACACCACCTATATGAGCAAATTATAAGCCTTTCTAAGCATATGACATGGGAGATATTTGCTAAATTTGCATTTTAAAAGAAAGCATTTTAACTATAACAGAGATCATGTAACAGCAGCCCTTTGATCTGCAGGACTTGAGAGACAGTAGCTATCGTTCACTTCTGCGTGCCACGCTCTTGCAGTCCGACTGCACCACCAAAGTTTGGTGGGACAGCTACAAGCATACAAGCTTCGAGGGGAAAGACTCAGTGGGACTGTGCACTACAATCCACCTGGACAACAGATTCTTTATCTGCTGGACACGGTCTTAAACAAGAATGACAGAGAACTCCTTCACAGAGAAAGTTTATTCCAAACAAAACTACTAACCGAGCGAGGGAATACATTTTAGTGCTTAAACAAGTACCTTTTTTCCTTCGAAGAGGACCATCTTAACACCAAAAACTCTAGAGCAATGAACAGTAATGGAGAATTAACCTAACCCAGCCTCCCACAACACCCTTTTACTTACTAAGTTGGGATACAGTAAGAGGAGTGTACAGCCATCATTAATTCCGAGAAAACCTCTGGCATCAGGAACAGCCCCATGAGAATGGTGGTAGTCGCTCTTCATAAGAAAGAAGCCGGGAGGAACCTCCCCCTGAGCTCTCGCTTTCTAAATGCCTTTCACTGCAAAAACACAACTGAATGCCGAAGATCAGGACCTCTGTTCTCCACTGACAAGTTACACCTGACAATTTCTTTTTGTGCTGTTGCTGCAGACATAATTCAGTCCTATAAGAGACAATCATTAGCTGTCTTCAGAGGAACTTCAGATTCCTCTTAGCCTTATGTGCAGGCAACCTCTGAAGAACACAGATGTACAAAATATCTTATTCCCCTTATAAAAACTCTAACCTAAATGGCACCAAGCTAAGTCGTCCAACATTTAACACTGCAATACACTGAACAAGTAACGTGGTCCAGCACACCTCCTACTTCAGAGTACAAAACAAGAAACAATGAAGCTCTACATTCAGCATGAAATCTAACCACTTTCATTGCTGAATTTAAAAGCATTGCTTGGTCCACAGATGGACAATTAAATCTCTCTAGCGATTCTTCTAGTCTCACAGGAAAAAAATATTTGAAATGCCACAAAAATAAAATAGCAGTAACACAAAACAACAACAAATGCACTGGATCCAATATTGTTTTAATAGTTAAATTAATTCAGTTTTAAAAGTAGAGATGCTTAATATTATCATTTTCAGAACATCTGGATGTCCTCTAACTTCTTTTACTGGAGGAATTAAAAGTACTTCACAAACAACTAAACTCAGCTAGGTCATCCAAACTGTATGGTTGTTGAAAGCCTCCAAACTGAGGCTTCTTATTTAAATGGTTCCATGTGGGTTTATTTCCATTTGACTGTACATAGCTCATTCTGAAAATTGTAACTTTGTTGACTTTACCAAGAAATCAGACAAGGCTACTACATTCTCTTTTAGAATCAAGAAACACCGAAGAATTCTTAACTTCTTGTCCTATCCTTTGTGATTTTTTTAAGCAGAAAGCATCGTCTCATGATCTGAGGTCCTCAACATTAACTAAAGCAAATATCGGAGAGTTAGATTTGATTTAAACTGACACTAACACAAAGATACTTAAAACTCATTATTACTAATAGGAGGAATATTTTCAAAACCAGTTCTCATTATTGTGACTTCGTCATTCAGACATTCAAACATATGATGCTTTGTGAAACTTTCAACTGATTAGCGGAACAGAAGTTACAGTCACAGGAACCTGTCATGAGTTATGAAATTCATGAATTTTTTATTTCTAAGTTAAGACTTGCAAGTTCCTCTTATCAGCCTGCCCTAACAAAGAGGATATCAGTGAAACTGGAAGGATAAAGACCAATTGTCCAAAAAAACCAGTCATTTTTACTCTGACAGAAGCAACAAAACACTTGAAGCTATCACAATATTCTAACCAACACAGTAAATTCAGCATGTACCTTAGACTATAGAGAAAGCATTAAAACAGTCTTGAGAAGGCTAGAAAACACCCGAATTAAAGTTGTCCTTGCAAGCAATACACATGTACAGTGCAATCTTATCTGTCAGTCACACACATAGACATTCTTCTGGGCCCCAAGAACTATTGTCTCAAATACAAGCAAAAAAGCCTTCTAATTCCCGAAATTCTGTAGCTCATTTGTAGACTATACTCTTTAACAGAATAAGGCAGCTTATAGCACACAGAAATATAGGCTTATGTAATTGAAGACTATGCTGTAAACCACACAAAAGAAGTTAAACTTAACTGCATTAATCTTCAGCACTTTACACCAAATTTTCCAGTGTCTACAGACAAAGCTCTCCTTAAGTAACTTCAGGCATTTGAGAGTCTGTTTTCTTCTTCTCGCTCTGCATCCTAGAACTCAGAAAACAAACTAAGCCTGAGCAGCTACCTCCCTCCGTGTCACAGGACTGAACAGGTTCACCAGGTCAGAAGTGAGCAGGGGAAATCGTGGGGTGTGCAGTATCACAGCATAGCTGTGAGCAGTAAGGCAACCATGAAGTAAATACACTAACTTGGAAGCATCAGACAAGGTGTTACCAATGAAGATAAGGCAGCAGCAGTATTGTTGTATGTACAATAGAAAATACATTCCTGATTACTCTTTTCAAGGAAAAGGAGAGCAAAATGTCCCTTCTCACTTGAAGACAGAGATGGCTAAATACGCTCAATGCAAGAGCTGAGAATACACGGTAGATACACCTATCTACTACACCGGACACTAAAACTAACTTCCCCACCTCTTAATACATTAATGGTATTGTTTGCATTAATAATAAGGGGTTATGAAACACACAGTGCTTCTAACACCAGTACACTGACTCCCAGACCAGAACAGGTAACCTGAGTGGAAAACATACTTCTGGATACAGTCCCTGCATCCTACCACACATTCCAGTTTCGTACTTGCCAACGTGAACAAGCCTTGAGAGCACATTTAAGCCAGATTTCATGAAGAAATTACATGGCTTAGGACACAGATAAGAATATTCAGAGCTTCTGGCAACTATCCACAAACCAAACTCCACAAAGTATATACAAACATAAAGTTTTCAGAAGTTTGTATCTCAATCAACTCAAAACATATTTCACAGCAGAAGACAACACAAAGCAATTCCTTGTCCACATGGCCACGCTTGTGCTTCAACTCTCTCAAGAAAACAGCTCTTTCCCCTCCCATTGGTGATAAAAATTAACTTGCACAGCTGTATTAAACAAACTTCAATTCTATTTCAGTGCCAAACAGGATTGCAATGCTTAAAGCAACCGCAAAAATCACATGAACACAGAGAAACTCTGTCCTGCCACAAACTCAGCAATCCAAACAGTTTGCTAGATTGGGCTGCACCTTCCAAAAATCCACAAGCAGAGGATGAGCAAAACTTGCACAGATAACATCAGTAATTTTCACACGCATCCTCAAAAGCCCCAACGTCTCTGGCTTTTCGCATTTTGATGTCACTATTCCTGACCCGAGTCTCCAATCTCCACCCGACATCCACCCACAGAACTGAAAACTCAGGCACACGCGGGAGGTTCAGCTCTCAGCTCTGGCTGAGACGCAGGAACTACTCCTCTCAATTTGTGTTCATCTTTGCACTAGCAGTCTGGTTGTCAGCCAGCCTCCACGCTGCTCATCACCCTACAAGCGCAACCGGTAGCTCAGCCCCAGAGGAGCCCTCACCGGGCAGCGCCGTGAAACGCCGGAGCCCGGGTTCAGCTTTCACCAGCCCACCAGCGACGCTCGGAGCGCGCCTCGGCCTGCGCCGTCCGTCCTGCCGCGGCGGCTCTCCGCGCCGGCTGCACCGACGGCCCGCGGGACAGGGGAGCGCCGGGGCCGGCCGGGCCCCGCCTGAGCCGCACGGACGGGCGGCCCCGCCTCGCCGCCCCAAGGACGGAGGCAAATAAGCGCTGCGCAACGGAGCGACGGGCCCAGCAACTGCTCAGCCGCCGCGAAGCCAGGGCGCCCGGCGGCAGGGAGGAGGCCCGAGGGGACCCGGCGGCAGCGCACCCCGCCCCGGTGGCGCTCACCTGCGGGCCCGGCGCAGGGCCCGGCGCGGGGAGCCAAAGACCGCGCCTAGGCCGACTCCATGGCGCGCTCCGCCCGCTCAGCGCCACGGCGGAAGTCCCGCCCCGCCGCCGCGCAGCAAGAGGCGTCGGCCCGGGGCAGGCCATTGCTCGCCCGGGCTGCCGCTCAGCCGCCGGCGCGTGACGCGAGGCGGGCTTAGCAGGCGAGTGGCGGCGCTGGGCTCTGCCCTCGGCCCCGCCCGCAGGGTGAGGGGCGGGGCCCGGGCAGGGAGAGGGGCGGGGCGGGGCCTGCGGCCGTCTTAGCCTGCGCCCGGCGCAGGCTGTGCTCTCTGTTGCGGCTGCCCGGGGCTGGTGGCCTGCTCGGCGCCTGCAGCGGGGCGGGGAGGTGGCTCGGCGGAGCGGCGCCGCCGCCGCCTCCTCAGCCGCCGTCGGTGTGGGGGTCGGCGGAGCAGGTGCGTGGGCAAACCGGCCGCGGCCCCCGGCGCGTCCCTGGCTGCCGGGCCGCCGCCTCCCTGCCGTTACCTCAGCGCGGAGCCGGGCCCGCCACCCGCCCGCGCCCCGCCACGGGGAGGGTGCCAGGAGCCGGCGCGGGGCCCAGCGGGCTGCGGAGTGGGGCATCGGGTTCTTCCGGCGGCGGGGGTGAAACCCTGCGCTAACGTTAGCCCAGCTCTGAGTTTAAAAAATGCGGTGAGAGTAGGGCTGTGCTCGTTCCCTGTAAACTGAGCTGAGCCACCCAGGCCTGCCTGCACTCTTATACTTCCTAGTTCAAGTCCTAGAAGTGGTCTAACTATGGTAGCGTGGAGTATCGTATTGGTTAATTTATTCTGCAGTACACACGAGTTTCTCCTTGCTTTGGTATTCCTATCTGTAACTGGGGATCGTATCATTTCTTACTTCAAATATTTAAAGACCTTTTGTGCTTCTCAGATGAGAAGTCTTATGAAGGCAGAGTATAATCTTTTAGGGGCCAATGCTGCGTAACAGAGGACACTGAAGGGTGCTGCGGTAAACCAGATCATCAGCTGAGCAGACAGATGTCCTGAGCAGGGCTTAAAACTGGCAAAGGACAGAAGGAGTTCAGGTGAATGACTGAAATGTGGAAGATTTGGGTGAAGACTCAGCAACAGAGAAGGGCAGTTAAGTTTCCGAACTGTATTTTGGGGGCTTGACTCAGCTTCTGGTTAAACCAACCAGAAACTGATTTAATCCAAAATAAAGACTCTTTAATTACTGTTTAGCGCTACCAGTGAACAGTGTGACCTGAGTGGAGCAGAGGGGAGGTTTAGACTGGATAGAAGGAAGAAATGCTTCCCTGGGAGGGTGGGTAGGCCCTGGCCCAGGCTGCCCGGAGGAGCTGTGGCTGCCCCCTCCCTGGCAGGGTTCAAGGCCAGGTTGGATGGGGCTGGGAGCACCCTGGGCTGGTGGAAGGGGTCCCTGCCCATGGCAGGGGGGTTGGAACAAGATGGTCTGTAAGGTCCCCTCCAGCCCAAACCGTACTATGGTTTTATGAGTAATACCTTCACAAGTTAAGGTAGGTGTACCAAGTAGAGAATACAAAAATCCGCTTCGTAGCTTGGAAAAAATGTCAGGACTGTCTGTGGAATGCACAGGTCAGATACGTAGAAGGATGTGGCAAATAAAATTATTTGGATGAGTTGATGAGAAACTTTGCTACTTTGGGTGTGAACATCTGCTAGAAGGTCATGCTTGAAATCCGAAAACTAGAAAGAAAAATCTACAATCCTAGTATACCCCTATAAATTTTTTAAATTTCTGAGGATGGCTAAGAAGTTACATTCCCTTCATGCTGGTTCAGAATCATTGCCTCTACTTTCTCCTTTATGACTTTAAGTGTGAAGCTGTCCTCTAAAATCTCCAAAGAACAAGCGCTGAAGTATTACATTTTAAATCTCAGGGTCCCCGATATCTGCACTTGTAATACTGGGCTTGCTCCCAGAAAGCACTGGACTAAGGAAGAAGTGAGGAATTAACCTGTGATATATTTTCATCTCTTTTCGTAGTAGGTGGTGTTGGTCCTGCGGTCTACTCGCCGTCATTAACCAGAGCACTCAGCAGGATGGGTGAATGTTTAAAACCGCGTGAGGTGGAGGGGGGATGGCGGTAAGGAACAGGCTCACCACGACTGGACTGTGCGACGCCGGCAGCCTCTCGCAGGAGGGCGAGGGCGCGAGGGTGCTGTCCCGGACAGCCAGACCCCCCCTGCCGGCGGGCCGGGCCGGAGCTCCTACCGTGCCCGTTTCCCAGCCGCAGCACTCCAGAAGTCTCCTGGGGATGTAACTGTGGTCAGCGATCGTTTAGAAATCGGAGCTCTGGTTGTGCTGGAACGGGTGTGCGGAGGCGCGACGGCCGCCGGGGCGCGGGGGGAGCCGGGCGCTGGCTGAGGAGCAGCCCCCCCGGCGGCCCGCTGAGGGAGCGAGCCCGGCGGGAGGCGGCCCGGCCCGCTGCGGGGCAGCGCGGTCTGCCGGGCCAGGGACGCCTGCGAGCGGCTGCGCGGCACCTCGGCCGGCCAGAGCCCTTGGGGTGCGGGGGGGGGGGGGTGTCCCCTTTATTAGACACGGCAGGAACGCGCGTTTCCGGAAACCCATTTTGGGTGCGTGGCTGTGGCTCCCCGCGCCGCCCCGCAGCGTCCCCGGGCGCGGGCTCTGTCCAGGGGGGGAGGGCAGCGCGGCCCCGTGAAGCCGGGTGCGGATTGCGCTGCGCCGGACCCCCGCGCCCCTCCAACACCGCCGCCCCCGGCAGAGGGCGCCCCGCGCGCGCGGCTGCAGCGGAGGCGGGGCCGGGCGGGGCGCTGCTCCCCTCCCGCGCAGGCGCGTCCGAGGCGCGGGGCAGGGACCGCTCCTTCCCCGGCGGCGGCGGCGGGCGGAGCGCGGCGATGCTGCTGGTGCTGTCGGAGGAGCAGAAGGCCCACCTGGGCTGCCTGCCGCGGGCAGGCGGCGCAGGTCCGGCCGCGACACGGGCCCGCGGGGGAGCGGCGGCTGGGGGGCGCGGGCGGGGCGGCGCGGGCGCGGCCGGGCGGGGCCTGCAGCGGGGTCGCCTCCTCTCGTTTCAGCCGTCGGCGAGCTGGGGCGCCTGGCGGTGGAGCTGCTGCGGCGGGGCGCGGCGCCGCGGGCCTGTGAGGCGGCCGTCAGTAAGAGGCGGGGCGGCGGGGGCGAGCGGGGCTCGCGGAGGGGCGGGGCGCTCGCGTGCGGTGTCTGCGGGCGCGTGCGCGGCGGGGTCCCAGCGCGGCGGGTGGCGGGGGTTGGGGCGGGCTCTGGCGGGGGGGCGGGCTCTGGCGGGCGGGCGGATCCCGCGGAGGGTGCGGCCCCGCTGCCGGCCTGGCTCGGGAGCGCGCGCCCTTCTCGCGTGGCGGCGGCCCCCTGGCGGTCGGTGCAGGGCGCGCTGTGGTTGCTCCGCAGGGAGGCTGGGCCTGGGGGCGGACGCCGTTCAGCGCGCGGCGGAGGGGCTGGCCTTCCTCCTGGCCGAGAGCGCCAGGCTGACGGTAAGGGGCCGCCGGCCGCCCGCGCACCCGGGGGGGGGGGTGGGTGGAGCTGCCTCAGCGTTCTGACAGTTGAAAACCCCGGCGGTGTCCGTCGCGCCGTTCTCCGGGTGAGACAGCGCGGCTGCGCGGGGGTCTCTGGGACGCGCGTTCGGTGCCTGCCGCTGCGGCCCGGTGCCGCCTCAGCAGCGCCTGGCGGGAGCGCGCAGCGGCCTGGCTTGGCGGAGCGCCGTCCGAGGGGCGGAACTGCAGGGGGGCTCGGCGGCGCCGGGTGCGTGCGGGGCGGACGCCCTGCCCGGGCTCCGTGTTGGCCTGGCACGGCTGGCACCAGAGCTGCCGCAGCGCCGGGCACCGGCAGGCGTTGAAAGAGCGCTGGCTGGATCATTACCGTTCCTGTTGGAAGGGCCTCGTGCTGTCGGTGCAGTGGGATATTTGAGCAGTGAAGGCCTGGAGCAGGGACACAGAGAAGCAATTCCAGATGAGACTGGAGCAGGCGTTGTTCTGAAGAGCAGGTAGGGAAGGGGCTGAAATACTGCAGCGCCTTCCCTTGAAGTAAGGTGACTGGCAGATAAATTATAGCGTGTTATGACAGCGCGCAGCTGATCACAGTGGCTGTTGGCAGTGTCAGTGCGCTGTAAAGGTGTGACGTTTTCTGTGGAACAAGTCGCTGCTTCCGCAGTGATGAATCAGGCTTCTCCAGCTGAGCACAGAGGCATTGACCTGTGGGAACCGACTGCTTGGGACCCCTCTGAGTCACGGCGACGTCAGCTTTACAGTTGTACCTGGTGCTCGCTTGCACCGGGAGACGTCCAGAACGTTTCAGAGCTTTTATAATTTGAGTATCAGTATTATGTTAACATGCTGTTGGTAAATTGATGATCCGGATGTGTCCTTCCACATGACAAAGCTCAGATGCTCTTCTGTGTTGCGTTTTGTTCTCTGATCCAAAGGCTTAAATGTGGGGAAGATTAATGTTTTTGTTTTTTGAAAAAGCTGATCTAAAACTGTTCCTGAAGCTCATGCCAATCAGCAGTAAGACATCAACTTGCATAAATGGGTTAAAACCTGGGTGGTTGGTTTTGTCCTAGCTGTAGAATTGTCCTTACACATTCCGGCAGGAAAATAACTCCACCGTACTGTATGTAATGTTTTATTTGTTTCTCAATGATTATGATGATGAGACAGTTCCGTTTTAAGGCCTAAATTGTTATTTCTAGATTTCTGAGATAGACTTCCAAGATTCCATTCATGTTCTGGGATTCTCGGATGAATTGAACAAATCACTGCTCCAGCTGTACCTTGATAACAGGAAGGAGATCAGAAGCATTCTTGGGGAGCTGGCACCAAAGCTTCCCAGCTATCACAGCCTCGAATGGAGGCTGGATGTGCAGGTGACTTCTCGTGTTTCTGTATTTTACTTTACATTTTTTTTTAGTGTCATAAACAACTACTAAACAATGAATTTATATCATTTTAAAGTAATTGAGGCAGCGGTTTTTGATGTATTTAAAATTGACGTCGTTCTGTTATTGCCCCAAAGATAACTGGTTATGAGATGAACAGGATATGTAATGATGCAAAGTATTTGTTGCTTTATGAAAACTGAATTCATAGTTCCGCTGGTGTTTTAAAAATGCTAGCACATACTAAATGTATTCAGTCTAAATTATCACCTTATTTTCAGAAATACTGCGAGAGCATTGATTAAAGTGGATTAGTACTGCCTGATGATAAAATTAAAGAACATATTGCGTGTGTCTTTAATGTGGATGAGGAGGATTTTTAAACAGTCCTCCAAGTGGGTGCTGCAAACCTTCTGTGAAATGTAAATCCGAAAGCTGATAACTGTCCTGTTTGTTTGTTTCCCTATTCCTGACTGATCTAAACTCCCTCTTGCAGCTTGCAAGCAGAAGTTTGAGACAACAGATTAAGCCTGCTGTGACTATAAAGCTACATCTTAACCAGAACGAAGAGCAAACTGCCCAGGTGTTGCAAACCGACCCTTCTACCCTCCTCCACCTGATTCAGCAACTGGAACAAGCCTTGGGGGAAATGAAGACAAACCATTGCAGGAGAATAGTGCGCAACATGAAATAGCATTGATTTGTGGCTGCTGTCTTAGTGAGCAGTTTGTGAAACAGCTGAAAACAATGTCTACAAATACTTTTTGAGGAAAAATAAACATCTGGATCAGATGAAATGCTTTCCTGTGCCAGGATCTCAAGCCAGTCATTACAGGCTGGCTGGCTGCAGGTGCTGACTTTACAGGCCTCCCTGATACGAGATGGGTGATTGGTTTTGCTTTACTTGCAAATGTAGAAGTTCAGCGTGCAATGCTGAGAATTTCTTTAGCTCTAAATTAGTATAGTCCTACATTATGTAGAGCTGTCTTGATATTGTATGATACGAAGCTGCACATTTGTTTTTACATTTATCAAGAATTTTTTTCCCTTGGTTTTGCTTCTGTTCTAAAATGTTTAAAAAAAACCCAATCCTATACTGGTGGGAATGATACTTCACAGGAATGTTTTCTTCCATCTGTACTCATGTATGTATAAGAGTACATGTGGGACTACTGCCCTCTTCCTCCAAAGGATTCACTCACCTTGGAGGCTGGGTGTTATGCTGCTTTTGTACCCTTTGTATATAATGAAAAAAAACATAAGCTAACACTTCCGCGTTAAGAAAGCTAGCTGTAACCCCGACCAGGCAGTCTCATGCTTTCTGTAGGTAGCAGTTACCGTAGAAAACTCAGGGGCCTAAACGTAAGTTAATGCACTGAGTATTTCTGTGTGTAAAGGTGATCTGTAAAACCATGGGCTAGGAGGAGATGAAGAAAGTGTTAACTTCTGCTAAATCTGGTCTTCATGTTGTGATGCAACAAGTTTTTTTCCCCTGTTTGGATGGCAAGCTTATAAAGGAAAGGCTGGCTAAGTATTGTGACAGAAACGATGCTTTTCCATTTTTAAGAGAAATGTCTAACAAAGGTTATGTCAAAAATCACTCCAGTTGTATTCTAATGCAGTATATTGCAGCTTTTGTGACTACAGTTAAATAGTTTTGCCAATTAATGTTCTGCTGTCACTGGTGAGGGTGCATCCTAAATCCCTTAAAGTATATCGGAGAGGATGAATAGGCAAGAGAGAACCTCCACGTACGGATTCTGGCCATAACTACATTTGCTGTCTTTCATGGCAGCACCATAAATTTCTGTATTAATTGGGTTCCTACATTCACAAATGCACTGTTTTTGTATTTTTGTGCCTTTGAGAGATACTGTTTCAAATCAAACCCACGTGGCAGAAGTGCTTTAATCAGTAACACTACCACTTAAAAAAAAGAAGTCAGTTTTCTAGAATAGGGAGTTCCTTATTCTGCAATCGCTTTATATAGCGTGGCGATGGTGTAACAGACTTCCATTTCCTCTTCCATGTATGGGTCAGCAATGTGTTTATTTACCATCCCTGTGCGGTGATTTTTTCCTTCACATGTAGTATGCGGTAATTAAATGTGATCAAATGTTACTGCTTGGGATTTCAGATCACTATTTTTCTATGTAATTGGCCTACATTTTCAGGTGAAATACAAGAACAGCCTATACGTAGGCCAGTGTTTTCTCTTTATTCCGTCTCTCCTCACTAGAGCCGTAGTCTAGAACTCAGGGCAGCAAAATACCAGTTTTAGATACAAGTCCTAGAAGCTTTTAATGTGTCGTGCCCTGTGAATCTGAACATATTTGCCTTTCTGTCTCTGAAACTTGTCTAGAAAGAAAGCTAGCTGCTTTAGAGCTAGTTGGCATCGTGGTAAACGCTGGCAGTTTGTGCGTGTGTCGTGTCCTGAAGCATGTGCCAGAAGAGAAGGGGAGGGTTAGTTAGAGTCAGATGGACAGTTTGAAGTGGATTTTGTGAATATAGGTGGTCATCAGAAAGCCTGCATATTTGCTTTTTTTGAAGCTTATTACAATAGCGTAGAAGTAAAAACTGCAACACTGAATGGTCTTGTTTCCGCTGACAGAAAATGACCTGAATTGAGGATGGTCCAAGTTAAACTCTGAAGCTGGGTGAAGTTTAGCGAAACTCAAACTCTGGCAGTGATCTGTGAACAGGCTCGAGAAGAAAAGCAAGGAGAGAGATCCTTTACGCCAAGCGTGATCTTTTGAGTTGCATCTCTCGGTTTGTTCTGGGGAGAAGTACTGAGCCTGGAAAAGCAGCGTCTCAGCAGCTAGTGGTTTCAGCTTAATGACTGGAAAGGTGGGTTTGCCTTTATGTGAGGTTGGAGTGGGTCTTTCTGCAGCTCTGGAAATTCCCCCTTGCCCTGTCTCCATCGCACACGCGGCTGCTGCCGGGGGTTTGCAGCTGCAGCAGCAGAACTGCCAGTGTGCGGACAGAGCAGAATTGTGTCTGCGCCCCGGCGATCAGTGCGCGGGCACGGCGGGTGGCACGTCCTGCTGTTGGTGTCATCGTGCTGACTGGAGCTACCAGTGCGGGAACTACAGCAGCGGTGGAGCGGCTGCTCTGTAGGGCAGCTGAAGCTGGCGAGGGAAAACGCATCTGCTTCAGTAAGCCATAGACAGGGGTAAGATAAGTATTCACTTGCGGATCTGGATTTTCCAGTCTTAATGTAAACTCTATCCAAGACTGAGGGTGACATATAAAGCTATATTTAATATGTTTCCTCTCAGGAATTTGCACTTGCTTTATATAAACCCATGAACAAGACCTGTGGAGTACAAAGCATTATTCACAATTAAAAACCAGAAAAAGTAATGTTGCTACTTATAACACATTTTATTTTTACAGGCTTTTTAAAATTCAGTCTGGTATCTGACCAGTAAAAGCAAAGTTAAATCTGAGGCCATTTCTCTGCTATTTTTTTTTTCAAGTCTGGAAGAACTGATTGTTGATTTTATAACACAAAATGCTGGCTTTCAGCTTACCTGTTAAAAAGTAACTTTTTTTCAAAGTGAGTAAGCAAATTTGATTTGTACAGTGCAACACTTTTCGTCTTGAAGCAATTTACAGCCTTGAGGTAAGTTCTGAATCGGTGAGGAAGTTGAGTGTATTGCTATTTTATCTTTAGAAATCTGTTAAGTATGGAACATAGTCTGTTACCCTCAGTGTGGAACCTTGGCAGGTTTTGTTTTACTGCAAAATTAACTTAGTTCTGCAGAACTGCTCTTCCTGTGCATGTCGAGTAACTTCTGGTTTTATGAAGGAAGCAGCTTGGGAATGGCTCCCTGGCACCTTTTTGTCAGACCACTAAATTCAGGTGGACTTCATGCCAGCGCAGAGCTCCCAAGTGCACAGAACAACTGAAAGTTCAGCTAGTGTAAGCATAAACTAGATTATTTTCTTCAGAGCAGAGTTAGGCTTAGCCCTTAGCTATGTGCTTCTCAACAGATTTGTATTCCAGTTTATTTTTTCCTGGTCTAAACAGCAGAGGGCAGAAAGCTTGTCTTCTGTAGTCCACAAAGGAGAAGTTTCGCTATTCAAACATTTTCAGTGCTTGTCTTCCGGTAAGAGTTGCTCATAGTCTCAAGGCTTACCTTGAAATGTATTTCACCTTATATTTTCCAAATTTGTGATCAATTTTAAACTGAAAACAGTTTTCAACCACTGTAAAACATTGTTTCTTGAATCTGCTAATTAATTTGCTAAGCCACTTAGCAAAGAACATAATATAACCCAATTCTTAAAACTCAGGATGATGTGATTCGGTGTTGTAAAATGTTTACAGTCTTTTAAGCACTCTATGAAGCAATGCTTTTCTTCCTGCTTTTTCTTTAAATCCTTTTGAATGATCACTGCCCATTTTGTAAAGTCTATTGTTTAAGTTTCTGATCCAAGTTTTAATTAGTTCCCCATCTCTGAAACACTTAGACTCTCCTACAAGCAGGTTTGTTTTTTGTACTTTTGCTTGTCCCTGCGATGCTGTCTTACAAGCTTTTAATATACTACTTTTTCACCTTTTAACTGCCTAATTAATTAGATATTCCTTGAATTACACGAGGAAACCTTTTTTTCACTTAAACAGCTATGGAGTTAGTTTAGATGTACGCATATGTAAACCATATCAGTATCTGAACTTTCAATTAGGCTTACAATTCTCATTTAACAGAAAACCCACTCAATTAAGAATTTGTCTAAACATTATATTTTTAATTTAAAGGCATTAGACCTGTTTTAAATTCAGTACTGTTTATGAAATGTGTCAACATATAGACTCTAAGGTGTGAATGGTGGTTTTCAGTTCCAGCCTTTACAAGAATGCCTGTTTCCTGTACTGTGACATTGCAATATTAACAATAGATGGTGCGTATGAAAGGAAGTCCAGGATTAGGAATGACCTAGCAACACTCCCTGAGTAAAGCTCTGCTGTTTCTTACTTATCTAAACAAAGGGAAGGAAGTCTCCTGTCACTCTGTGCTTGGCTTCGTGGTCTGGGTCAGGTGTATTACAGCACAATCTCTTTTTTTTAAACACTTGCTGATTTTATTTTCAAGGTAAGTGTAAATTGTGGCAGTCTGATTACTGCAGTATCTTGAAATTTGAAATTTCACTCACCCATCAGATTATTTGTATCAATACAAAACATTATTACTACATTTAGGGTTCTGGGTATTGATTTATTTGAAATGTGGCAGGTTTTAAACATTACAGTAGTTCTACTGAAGATGGGGTAACGAACAGATGGCTTTTACGGGCATAAAAGTGCAGTTTTTTACTGTGATTGTACAATGGAATTTTAGAATACATTTTAGGAATTGCCATGATCATCAGCTTTATGACTTGCTTATTCTAGATTCTTTGACACCTTACTCTAGATACATAAGGACACGCAATTCTTCGGTCTGTCTATAAAATCAATGAAGTTTGTAAGAGGAACACCACTCTAAATAGTTGCATCCTGATTGTCCCAAAATGTAGAGAATATTCAGGCTAAGAGACAAGCCATAGTGACCAAATACGCTGCAAAACACATTAAATACTTTTTTTCCTAACATTAAATATGTAAGAAGCTTCTACTGATCATACTCTTTTCCTTTCCTTATCTATTGCTCTGGCAAAAGGAAAACTTAAGTAAACAGAGGAAAACTGAATGTGACTTTACGGAATCTACCTTACCCCACAGTGTCGTTGCGTGTGTGTGTGAACATTCACAGTAGTATCCCTAGTGCTCCTAACAGATACTGAAAATACCAGAACTGCAGAAGTCAGGAAGCCTCTGTACCAGGCCTTCCAAGCGTTCTGTGTTCATAGATCTACCGTAAGAGAACAGAAACATTTCTGTCCTGTTAGGTCTGTCTTTAGCAGAAGCCCCAAGCCCTAATTTTGGAGCGATGCCTCAGCTGGTACTTAACGCTATTGCTGTTGTTAACATTTTTGCTCTGAATTTCAGGAACTGGTTCGTAATCGGACAAGGGTGGCCTTTAAAATCACCATTGTTTGTGCTTTTTTACACCGAAATGTATCTTGTGCATTCCAGATCTAAGAACTCGCAAGTTTCCCTGATACTTCTCAGTTCTCGCTGGGGATTGCGGTTTTGGATTTTGCTGACATGGAACACTCTGAGCGCACCTCACTCACCTCAGGAGCAGGGCAGCCCTCAGCCTGGAGAGCTGAGTGCAGCTTTAGTACAGCACACCTGCAGACGAACCCGGACCGTGCATAAGGTGTTCAGACATTCCCTTCTGCCAGCAGAGCCCTCTTGGGCTGTAGCATCCTGGTAGTAGACGGCCGTGAGCAGTTTGCAGGATGAAAGCACCTGGAACTGTTCCACGAAGATCTAAAATAAGATGGTTGGTGCTGTGAGAACCATGAGTTCAGGCCCCGACAACACTAACTTAGGATCTTTTGAGAAACTTTGTTACATAAAAAAGATGAGACTTAATAATTTGTGTTGATTTTGTAATTATTAGAGGTTATGGCACTTGTTAAAAAATATTTTTTTTCTTCAGTAATAATCTTTGCTTCGTCACCTGCTCTGAATATTGAGGGCATTGCCTCCTCACAGTGGCTAATCTAGGGCTGTGTTGTAAAATTTCATATCACAAAGAAGTCTAGCATACAGTCTCATAGCAGATGCAGTCAAGAACTCACAAGAAAGGAACATGCATGCCTTTTATAAATCAGTCAAGAAAATCCTGAAAAGGATGCATGCAGTACTTTTGTGTAGGTTGTTTTTACCATACGGAGTTTTCTTTTTCATCCTTTTTGAGTAAGTTCTACAATCACAGCTTTTAATTTTTTTAATACCTTGCCCCACCAGGTCCAATATTTCAAGTCTTCCTTGTGAAAATTATAAAACCAAAACAAGAAGGAAAGCGATACTGTACCTTCCACTCTTCCCAGGTATCCACATTAGAAAAAAACACGCAGTTTTATCTCTGTCAGACTACATTCTCACCTCACGGTCTCTCAGCAAACGGATGGAGATGTTTGCCTATCTGTGCCCCCCCAAAGGACAAGGGCTGTCAGTGGTCTGCACAGTGGCACCCACCCTCGGGCTCCTTCCTGTGCAGCTAAACAAAAAGGGACGTGGATGAGGAGAAGTACTTCTCTCTCTGCTGCGCTAGCTGTTCTTGCTGGCACCTACCAGCTCCATGACTGGACCACATCTTAAATGACTGTAGACTGGTCAACTTCAGCACTTCCTAGAACAACAATTTACCTCTCATCCATGCTTGTTCTTCTGCAAAGGTTTAAAGTTTGTGTCAAGAGTGACTTTCCAGGCAAAAGAAAAATGATGATGAAAACAGGGAATACCGATCATGAATGCTCCTGCTCGTGTGGGGAAATGAGGATCCTGCAATTGAAAAAACACACAGAACAAGTCATGTAGGCCTAGTCTTCTGCAGAGAGGGCAGAAGGTGAAATACATAGCAGTGAGCAACAAGGACAACCAACAATGTGTTCAAGATGTGTTAAGAAATATATGACACTGCCTTTTTTTATATATATACACATACACACACGCTTATCAGGTGACAGCTGGTATGCTCTACACTAACACCACTAGCAGGATGTCGGAATAATTAAGCTTTGTTTCAAATTGCCCTGCTGAGCTTGAGCAAATCATGCACCCTCTGTACTGGACACCGGAAATTCAAACTGGAAGACTCTCCCAAAATATCAGATCTGACTGTAATTAAACTATTAGCTTTGCTTCCTGGAAAAATCTACATCAGAAAACCCTCTCTGTGTACATGCAGGTTTTATTAACAAAAAAGAAAGCTGTATTCTTACTGTATCTTTCTGCAAGTTAAATTATCTATGCTAGAAGAAGTACTTTCCATGCTGGTATGATTCTCAGCACTGTTCTACGCTACTCTGCTGCTGAAGTTTGCAGAGCTGTTCCAGAATATTTTTTTCCTCTGTAGCTACTCCCGTATATTTTAAGTCTTCTTAGCTGGATAATTATTCTGGTATTGTCAGCAGCGGTCACACAGGGAGCCAGACTGACATCACTTCCAGAACAACTCTTGCCAATAAGATCACACTGTATTAAGCAATTTCTTTTTTTCTTTTTGCTGTTCTGGACTTTTATTTTGAAGCACCAGAGCAATCAGGTTCCAGTTTAATTGACATGACTATTTTAGGACTTCTTTATCCCACAGAATGTGGCCAAAAAGCATCCTCCCAATCTGTCTTGAGTAACTGAAAGTCTTAAAGACTGGCTGTTTTTCTGTCCTTCAAACATTACCACCATTTACACAGGTGTGAATTTGTTTCCTAATTAATTTATGTGCAAAGTCAGCTGTATTAGCAAACCTAATTTTCATCAGCAGTTGAAGCCACATGAGACAAACTGATGATGATGTGCCTGTACATCCCACTGTCTCCTTGGGAGGGGGGAAGCTAACCTCAGTAAAGAGGCTGAAACAAGCAGCTGTAGTGTGGCGACTTCGGACATGGCTTCAGCTGTTTGCGGACGGTCACACTACAGCTTTTCCCAAATCACTGCTGCAAACTGTTTAAGTGTCATCTGACTTTGTAGTGATGTGGATGAGCAGCATTTGCATGTCCCATTCCACTGGCTTTGCTATAAGAAGAACCTCTTAAACACAAACAGTGCTGCAATTTTTTAGTTAGCACAGCTGTTTCTGAAATTAATGTCTGAGCATTAGATGTTCACATCGCTTTCTTGCCAGTAAAATTACATCAACTTATAAAACAACATGAACTAAGCGAACAGAAGTTGGGTTTTGTTGGTTTTTTGCTAGCAGGCTGTGTCCACATTAGAGGTTTTGCTGGCTTGGAGACATTGGCTGGGGAGGTATGCCAACATACCTGTTTTGGTGAAACTTTGTAATACACACCAGGTCTTTGTGTTAAATAAACCACATCACAGTTGGCTACGTAGGATATGCTTCGCCTTCATTCTGAGGTGCCAGCCAAACTCTAAAAGCTGTTAGCTACCTGAGAAACAAATAGCTGTGAAATGCACAAAGATAAAACCCAGAATGATATGTTAAAAAAACACAATACATTTGCTGAAGTAGACCTGTTTGCTTGGCTTTCCACTGAAGTATAGATTGAATTTGCTGCTAGAAAATGTACGACAAATAGGGTATACTCAAAGTCCTGTACTGTTATAAACCCTTCACTTCAACAAAAAAAGGTCTGTACTATTCAAAAACATTTGAACAGCACAAGAAATTCAGATAAAATAATGCTATCATCTTATTTTTCTATAATGTACAACCTTGTAATTAGAAGAAAGAAGTAATGATAAGGAGGCTTTCTATGTCACATTTGTGGTCCAATTCCTTTATCACTTAATCCAGTCCCAGTGTGATGGAAGTGTCATTGTCTTTCATGGACTTGAACAAACTGAATATTTTTCTGTAAAAGCTGGTGGTCATATCCTGTTTTTGTGTCCAAAGAAGGCAGTTACTATTTTCTACACAAAGAATAAAAACAACAATGCTATGAGAATTTATTCTTGCAGTTTTTAATCACTTCTTGGCAAAGAAAGATTCTTTAGCCTATGCCAAGTGGTACAACAGCAGCTTATACTTACTTACATGCATATACTTACTCATGAGATGCCATGCTGTCTTATGGAAGTGGTCTAATTAATGTAGCTGAGGTGGCACCTCACCAGAATGAGATTATCAGAGCCTTCCCTGGAGTAGGCATGTCATTGTAGCAGCCAGGCGGGTGAGGATACAGAGGCCTGGAGGAAGCAAAAAGCCCTTGTAAGGACTGTATAAAAAATCACTCGTGTAGATCATTATCTGTACAATAACCACATGCACACACACATAATCATCTAAAATGGTTTAAAGGTTTTAAACAAGGAAATTGCAGAAAAAAGTGATACGTAATATCTGCATAACTCTGGAGAAGGTGCTGTAATTAGCACAGCTGTCTGAGCTAGTAAAAATGCAAGTGACCCATAAGAAAGCAGCAGGAGATTGGTACAAAAGATAGCATGGAAAATTCTTAGGGAAGGGAAGCATAAGCAAGTCTCAGGAGTACTGGGTTTCCTGACCAGAAATACTGCAGATGTGGCAAAAAAAACCCAACCAAAACACAAAGGGGAGATCTGCCCAGCCAATGGAAACAGGAACAGGAAATCTAAGGAAAAATAAATGACAGGGAGTATTTGTTGAAGCAAGGAAATCAGGAAATGCACAAGCAAGATCTGTTCCATGGAGCTAGCTGTTCCTAATCTGGAGCTCATGTACAGGCTTAAACTGTGAATCTCAGAATCTACATTACCAATATTAAATGTAACACTCATCGCGGGACAAAGATTGTTCAGGGGTCAGGTCCGATTCTAAGCTGGAGAAGCCAAATGAAGTTCAGAACAGTTCATGCTTCTTCTTAAAGAATAAGTAAGAACTAAGTTCAGAAAAAAAATTACTTAAGACTTTTCTAATGTAGATTCTGATTACTGAGGATGTACACTTACCAATCAGCATAGCCTGAAGTCTGTCCAAAATGCAGAAATAAAATGAAGAAAAGAATTACTAAAATAAAGCTGTATGTTTGCATAGCCCATGTGTGATATCTGTGCGTGTGTAGTCATAAAAGCACTTTATGCTTCCAATTCTAAAAACCAACATTGAATTTGGAAAGCAAACAATATTATTCTTTATGGATGCAGCTACTGAATTTAGGCAAATTCTGGTCACATCACCATTCAAAAGTTGTTCCAAGTGCTCCAAAAAAATGAGACAAGATTTAAAAAAAATTGTATGTATTACATTGACTTTATAGAAAGCCTCATGAATGCATTTTGATGACAGCTCTGGCATCCAGTATAGACTGAACAGAGGCCAAGCGGCTGTGAACCAGCGGTCGGGATAGATCCACAACGTGCCACAGCTGTGTCTGAAATCCCACCTATGGACAGCGAGCCGGGAAGATTTAGGGTGCAACTCCGCACTGAATTCACACCCGTCGGCAAAGCGCCAGACCCCGCCTACGCTACAGGAAAGCAGGCGCGGTCCGTGTCGCCGTGAGGGCCTCCTTCCCCCTTCCCCATCGCCACAGCATCACTACATCTGGCTATGAGGCCTGTACGTGAACCAATTCAAGCATCGTGTTGCTTCCAGAAATCACTATCGCCCACGGACTTCTTGAATAATGATTTTAAAGCAAAGCTAACTGACAGAAATTCAGTCGCATGAGGAGAGAACGCGCTCCAAGTTCCCGTGAACGCCGAAGCAACGCTTGTGACTGCGCTGCGTGAGGGGAAGGCGCGGCTGCTCCGCCTGATGCGGGGCCAGCCCGGGCCGGGCCGCTGCTCCCGCCAACGAGCCGCACCGCAGCCCGGGCCGGCGGGGAGCAGGGCCGCGCTCGCCCGAAACGCCCCGCCCGGCCCCCGCTAACTTCATGCGGGACGGGGGCAGCAACGGCCCCAGCGGCGGAGCGAGAGCTGTGCGCGGACAGCCCCCGGCGGGCTCTGAGGGGCGGCCCCGGTCCCGGCCCACCGGGCGGGCTCTGAGGGGCGGCCCCCTCTGTCGAGCGGAACAGCCGCCCCCGCCCCGCCGCCTCTCCCAGCCCCAAACTTTCCGCGGCCGTTGCATAACTGCGGGCGGGGCGGGGGCCGGGGCCGTCCCAGCTGTCGCCCCGCCGCTGCCCTGCCCTGCCCTGCCCGGGGGCTGACCCGCCCGCCCCTCCGCCGGCCGCCTGGGTCACTACCGCTGCCGGCCGGGCGCAGAGGCACTCCGCTCCCCGCACCGCCCTCCCGCGCCGGCAGAGCCGCGCTGCTCCCGGAGAGCCGCCCGCCCGGCTCCGAAGGGCACGTCCTCGGCGGCGGCCTGCGGCGGGGCCGGCCCCTGCCACTGCCTGCCCCTGGGACGTCTGTGCCCGCCGCCGGGGGGAAAATGAACCCCGCGCCCCCGCCGCCGGGGCAGCAGGTGATCCACGTCACGCAGGACCTGGACACGGAGCTGGAGGCGCTTTTCAACGCGGTGATGAATCCCAAGCCCAGCTCCTGGAGGAAGAAGATCCTGCCCGAGTCCTTCTTCAGGGAGCCCGACTCGGGCTCGCACTCGCGGCAGTCGAGCACGGACTCGGGCGGGCCCCCGCCGCGGCCCGCCGCCGCGCAGCACGTCCGCTCCCACTCCTCGCCCGCCTCGCTCCTGGGCTCGGCCGCCGCGCCGCAGCACGCGCACCTTCGGCAGCGCTCCTACGACGTGACGGACGAGCTGCCGCTGCCGCCCGGCTGGGAGATGGCGCTTACGCAGACGGGGCAGCGCTACTTCCTCAAGTGAGCGGCGGGGCGCGGCGGGGCGCGGGGTCCCGGGCCGCAGGGCGGGCGCCGTGGCCTGGCCCGCGCCGCGGGAGGGTTCTCGGCCAAGTTTCACGGCGGCCAGCCGCGGTCGCCGCGCCGGCCGGACGTCAGCTGCGCCGTAAGGCGGGGGGGGGGGGGGCAGCGCCGTGAGGCGGCGAGGGGCCCTCGGGGGGGGGGGGGCACGGCGGCGAGGCGGGGTCGCCGGGGCTTTGGCTGTCTGAGGGGGCTGCGGAAGCGCGCGGCAGGGCCCCCTTACCGCTCCGGCGGAGGGGGCGAGGGGAGCGGGCTGGGGGGGCTGCCTGCAGAGCCGGGGGCAGAAGCCCTGCCTGGAACTGCCGGTTCCGTATTTCCTTCCTGCTTGGCCACGCGCCCAAGACTCGGCAACTAACTGTTTTAAAAACTTAAGTTTCACAGCAGTCGTTCCCGGGAGTTTTGCGGAGTGCGGGCGCGGGGCACGGCTGGAGGCGAAGCGGGCGCTGGAGGGGGACGCCGGGCTGCCGTGTCTCCGGCCCGGGCCCTGCCCGCGGAGCCGCCGCGGCGGGCGGCCGCTCCCCGGGGAACGAACGCCCCCGCGCAGCGCGAGTGGTGCCCGTTGTATTCATAGCGCCCGCATCTGCAGCGGCGCGGGAGGAGGCTTCCCCACCTCAGTGCGGGTTTTGGGAAGCGTGGTAACAGAACTGCCTGTCCCTTCTGGCCAGACTGTTTCACTGAGGGCATTTGAGTCAAAGCAGCTTAAAAGGCCTGAAAATATGTGATAGTTGTAATACGCGGTAAGGCCACAGTGCTGTATTTTGGTAGGTTCTGAATCTCTGCTCCAGATTCATTGCAAATCAAGTGGTGCTGTATTAACCTGGTAAATACACAGTGACAAAGTGTTTACTAATGAAATGAAACATTTACTGATGAAGTGTACACTAAGGATAGTGAGGGAGTTAAGCTGCCGGGGCTACAGGAGGTCGTTTACTAGTTCACGACAGCCTTCTTGGTCTGAAGAGTAGTATTGAGTCCACGTTCAGCTGTGTGTGTGTATTCAGCCGTAATAAGTGGCATATAGACAGTGCACGAGGGGAACGATAGGGATTGCTTACTGTTTCAAAAAATGAATAAATACATAATTTGCATGATTCTATAATGATTTCTTTGCCTTGTGGCTTTGGAATTTCCAGAGGATTACTCAAGAGCCTAGTCTTCAAATTACTCTAAACAGAGTTTAGATTTTTGCCTCTTGTCCCGCGCTGAGTTACTAGCAAAGCACAGAAAGATGTTTCCTTCCTTTCTGACATTCTGTATATTACTCTATGGTTTATAATACTGGGTGGACACATACCAGGGTCTGAACTTAGGAGTTTATCGCCCAAATCACAGAATCATAGAAAGTTTTGGGTCGGAAGAGACCCCTAGAGGTCATCCAGTCCAACCCCCCCGCAGCGAGCAGGGACACTGCTAACTGGATCAGGTTGCTCAGAGCCCTGTCCAACCTGGTCTTGAATGTTTCCAGGGATGGGGCCTCCACTACCTCTCTGGGCAACCCGTTCCAGTGTTTCACCACCCTCATTGTAAAGAATTTCTTCCTTATATCCAGCCTGAAACTACCCTGTTTTAGTTTAAAACCGTTACCCCTCGTCCTGTCACTGCTGTGTCTACTAAAAAGATTGTCCCCATCTTTCCTATAGGCTCCCTTTAAGTACTGAAAGGCTGCAGTCAGGTCTCCCCGCAGCCTTCTCTTCTCCAGGCTGAACAAGCCCAACTCTCTCAGCCTGTCCTCATAGGAGAGGTGCTCCAGCCCTCGGATCATTTTTGTAGCCCTGAGACGATCTTGTTGCTCTGCACTTTGCATGTATTTTTCTCAATAGTACAGGGCGGAGAAGAAGCAGCTGACTGGTGGGAGCACCCTAACAGATCATTCGTAATAAGCATTTTATACAAATTTACGCTAGGACTTGGCCAGCAGGTGTTTTCAGATACCTCTGGCTAAAAATCACAGAACATAATCATTGTCTTGCTGTTTGTTTTTTGACTGAGATCAAAATGAGCTCACGTGGTTTCATCTTCCTGTGACACGTTTTTGACATAGAGATTTCCAAGTTGAAGGGTTCTTGTTGCTTAGGCCAAAAATGCAAGTCCTTTATTAAAAAAAGCGTAGATAAAACCCCAAAGTGTCTTTATTTTTTTTTCTAAATCCTGCCAACAGTAGTACTCTGATTAACATCCTTTTAAAATATAAATTAAAATTTTGATTGTATGGAATTTGTTACCTAAGTTAGTGTTTGTTTTGTTGGCCCAATTTTATTTGCCCAACAGAACTTGTATCATTTCTTTGTAGAAAATTAATTGGAATAATTTATTTCTTTATACCTATAATGTATTTCTTCATACCTCATTGCTTTTGGGAGTAATACTTCGCTACAAAATGTGGTGTAATATTTTTCAGGTGAAAATAGAATTTTCTGCAGAAATTTAAGATTGTTTATGGAAAGCAGTGTTTAAAACTGTGTGCAATAATATATAGCGTTCAAGTCAGATGATGTGCTTGAAAATCCTGTTTGGTCAAACCAGGCATACAGGGTTACATTTTCCAGTATTCAAGGCAAAGGAAATTTGTCATTTCTTTCCAGCTTCATGATAAAGATTTGGTTGTTTGTAGTCATTAGCAAAAGAAAATTGAACAGCAGATTAAGAGTAAATAGCCAAATTAGGTCCAGTTAAAGCCTTTATTATCTGTTGAAATTTAGAATGCTGTTTGTATTTAAATATATTTTTTAAGAATTACTAAACAAAAGTAGTGATGGGAGTTTCAGTGAACAGTGAGCTAACCTTGTTGACAGGGAACCAGCTATAACTTGCAGCAGTCACACTCCTGCGTGTCAGTTCCTGCAGAAATTTTCTGGCTGTGACTGGAAGAAACATAAGTAGCCTGGGGACCACTCCACCCTATAATTAAATACCAACCACAGAAGTGGGGGATGGAAAACAGACTAATGAACACACACTTACAGCAACGCTATCTAAAGCATTTTTCTGTGTGTGGAAAAAAATTCAAGTGTGATTTATTCTGATAAAAAGGATTTCTGGAAAGACAGGCAAACTGCCTTGGGTGGCTCTTATGTTGGTGAGTGGGAATATCAGTTGCGTATCGATCCACATGCTGAGCTGTGTACACATATTCTGTAAAAGGAATTTTTCAAGTATTGCTTTCCACTGATTTGTTTCTAGGTGGTACAGGCTGATTTCAAATGAAGACCAAGGTTTTAATGTTTTCTCGGTGTGTGTACAGTGCTTCTTGCTCAGACTCTGATTTCATTCCAGAAGGTAAACAGAATATAGGGAGTATGGTATTTGCACTGAACAGATTTGTGAAACTGTTGCCGCTGTTATCTTTATCATACTGTGTTTTTTTAAAATGTTACAGTGAACATTTGCTATACCAGGACATACTTGCCAGTAAATCTTGCTCAAGGGGAAAGAAGGCTAATGAATTTCAATATTTGATTTACTCAGCAGGTTCAAATTCTTTCCTCCTGGTTTCTGTTGGTGGAGAGGCTTAATTTAACACATGATGAATTTTATATCACTGAGCGTGTTCAACAGGATGACAGGAGAAGAAAAGTAATGTAAACACTATGAAAATACTTTTTTTCTGAGAATGTCACAGGAATAACACTAAGACAGTTGAAGTGCTAAAACGATTTCCAAATACTGTCTTTCCCTGAAAGCCATTTGTGTTAATTCTGTAGAGATTGTTATTATTTTATGCTGGTGTTGTGCTTGGTGCTGTACAGTATTCATAATGGAGATACTTTTCCGCCTCAAGAATGTACTTGCACAACTAGAAATGGAGAAGGAGATTGCCAGTGCGTGAGACAGTTGCTCTGTTAAGTTCTGATAAAAATATGAAAAACGCTAACACCTTTGTGTGACGCCTTTGCAGTATTGTTCCAGAGTTACTCATGGACATGATGCATGCCTGGTGAGGTGGGGCTTACATCGGTGTAGCTTTCTTCAGACGTTGTAGAAAAATGGTGCAAAGCAAGAGGCCGTGCATCCTCGCCGTTTTTGGTGTCATGCATTAGAAAGAGACGTTTACAGAAGCATATGGCTTTTGGAGCATTTAATCCACACCTTAAGGGATTTGTTCTATTCCCTGTCTCCAGTGGTTTTTCATGTGGGACTTAGTGCCTGAACTGCTCCTCTTGCCAGTGTCCCTTTATTAAAAATAAGTTAAAATATGCAAGACAGTACTAAGATGTGTTACTCCTAATGACTTTTATCTGGAGTCAGTAAGCATATTAAAGAGTTCCTGACAGGAAAGCTGTGATACAATACCAAAGTTTAATCGATGGAACTACAACTATAGCTCACCATTGTAAATCCTTTTAGAGATGCTTCAGAAGTTCTGAGATGGAAATGTACACATCAAAACTAAATTTGCAAGCTGTGATGGGCAGCGTTAGAGGTCTGTCTGGTTGCTGCTTTAACTGGAGTCTGTAGTTCAAATGCTGTTTTAATGATGATGTTATAGAACCAGAGAACTTCCTTAACTTTTGTGCAAATGAGATTTGGGTTTTATCTTCGTGCTTGCTGGAGTCAGCATGATGTATGGAGTAATTTCAGCCTCTTGATTTGGAGATTGGGCCAGATCTCATTTTGGTAAAACTTGAGTGATTGGGCTTTGTCTAAGGGACCTCTAGTGTAATTAAATAGGAGAGAGCGTCAGCACACGAACTCTTCAGACATACACAGTTAGGTCATATGAAATATCTAAAATACAAAAGTAGGAAAAATAATTTTAGGATTAGAAATGAATTGTTATATTCCCTTGATTTAATAATCTGTGGTGCAAGCAAGAAAAAGAATGGCATTTCAAAGTTGTCTCTCAAAACAGAGTTAGTTTAGTTTGCTGATCAGGCCTTGATAGAATTTTTTCCCAATTGCAGACAGAAAAAATATTTCAGAAATTGACCTTATGCTTTTGTTCAGGAATAACTGTTTTATTTCAGTACAAAATATTGTCGAAATTTCTGGTAAGGGAAAGTTTATAAATTTGCATATGCTCCCAAAATTAAGTGTATAAATTTTGAAGTACAGCAGAAACAATAGAATCGGTAATCACAAGAGTATTTAATAATTTTTATTGAAGAACTTTCATTATAGAAATTTATTATTGGGGCATACTAGTAAAGTGGCCATAGACCCTAGTCCTTGTTCTTGCTGTTACGTACTTTGTAGGCTGTTCTGCTTTATTAGAATTGCATACCTATGGCTTCAGTCAGAACTTGCATTTCAGTCATCACAGCTTTAAAAGTTTCTCAGTTTAATATGTATGTACAGAATGCAACCATATTTCAGATACATCTGTATGACCTTAATTAATGTACTTGACAAATATATTAAATAGTAAACACTGACAAACTGTAACAGCAATTATTTCATAATAATCTGCATACAAAGTTAAAATCTGTTTTTAACATTACATGAAGGAAATGCTGTTTCCTGGTAGTTTTTAAGTACCTTTTTGATTTGTAATAAATGTTTTCTTATCAATATGTTCTACTAAATAATGAGTAAGTTCTCATGATTGTATTCAGCTTGATATAAACATGTAACTTGATAGGAATGTTCAGACAGAGCAAACAATGAAATTAATGTGATCACTGGAAAGCCTACACTGATTTTTTTGTTCTGTTTTGAAGATCTTTGTTAATTTTATGTTTTAGATGCCTCTTTTGTGTGTGCGTTTAAACAGAATATATATACTGCCTAAGAAATTTCTGTGTGATTAGCTCTTAAGTATGACAGTACTGACATGGAAATTTTCATGTATTTATTTGTTTTTATTTTGTTGATTTGAAAGGTTTAATAGATTAACTTCCATATTCAGTGCTACATTAGAAGTAATGAATTGAACTCAAACCAGACCTGCAACAGTCTCCACAGCAAAAAAAGAAAGTTTGACTCTAGTGATTTAGTTTCTTTGTGCTTCTGTCAATGCAAAGGAGTATGTGGAAGCAAAATACTGAGAAATAAAGAGCAATTAAACTGGTATGCAAAATGAACGGACAATAAATGGGATCAGCTTGTTATGCACAAAGTGCAAGCTTGGCTGGGTTTTACTACTGTAAATTACAAAACTAATAGTGAAACAGATGCAATTAGTTCTTTCCCTTGCAGTGAATTGTCTGGCTGAGCTGTTTCATGGGTTAAAATTTGCATTTTGCATAATCTTTGAAGTTCAGTTGCTTTTAACTGAGTACAATTGCTAACCTATTTTTCAGCAGAAGTAGGGCAGATGCTTTTTTTTATTTTATTTTGTGGTGATCAAGCCAAAATTCCCATTTTGTGTATGAAAAAGGTTTTGTTTGTGTTCAATGTGGTGTATCTTTAACTCAGTAAGGAGATAATACTGTGTCTTTTGTAAAATTTATGCAACTTTAAATACAGACGGTGTCTTCATTCACAGCAGAGTGGAGCTTGTGAAGTGCTGAGTGCTTTTAATTTTCACTGCCTTTTTACTGAATTCGGTGACCTAAGCATCTTTCCATGTAACAGGAGGTTTCAGGCTCTTATCATACAGGATCTGATCCTGTGGTGAAATTTTTAATTAAAAAACTGGTCTCAGGACATTGTATGTGCCATACGTGTTAGGTTATCTGTTCTTTGTATTTTTCTGTAGATTACATTTTAATAATTGTTGGACTATGATAGTTACCCAATTTATGTTTTTTAATATGGAAGTTGAGAGCAAGTTTGTGCATTAGTTTCCTGACAATTTGTAGTTTACAAATAATGTCTTCAGATTAATTTTCATAGAATCGCGAAATGCTTTGGCTTAGAAGAGACCTTAATGATCATCTCGTTCCAACCCCTGTGCCATGGGCAGGGACCCTTTCCACCAGACCAGGGTGCTCCAGGCCCTGTCCAGCCTGGCCTTGAACCCTGCCAGGGAGGGGGCAGCCACAGGTCCTCTGAGCAGCCTGGGCCGGTGTTCTAAGACTTCAAACTCAACAGTGAAACACCAGGTGGCCTAGTAGTTTATGGAAAGAGGTTTGTAATTTAATTCACAGATTTTCAAAAATCAGAATGTTAGTAATATTTTTAATGTTACATTGGACCACATTTTGGTTTATGAGCTTAGAATTTTGGGTTGGGATTAACACACTTTTTTTAGAGGTAACTCCATTTGTTTCCAAAGACGCGTGAATGTGTCAAGCATGCAGATTTAGTTACAACTGCCTTATAGCAGAAATCCAATGATATGTGAAAAACTATTTCTGGGGTCTTGGGATGGTCCTGTTCAGAGCTGGGTCGTGCCTTATTGACTGATAAATACCTGTTTCAGATCTTGACTGAAGAGAGCTGGTGGAAGGGGCAGAACATGGTGGTTTTAAGTTACTGTATTGTAGACTGACTACAGATCTGCTGCAGCCGTAGCGATGGATTGTGTTTATTGACGCTGGTTGTAAATGGGCTATTTAATGAAGTCTGCTTTGAGTACTAACAGTAAGATCTGCCAGGCTCAAGCTTACAATTTACAATGAAGTGAAAAAAAGTTATTCATATGTTTATTAAACTTTGTGGAAATTGAAGCTTTTCTTCCCATTAACAATTATGAATAATTTGGAATAGATTAAAATCAGACTGATTGACTGGGGGAAATTTTGACCTGGATAGACAAATACCTTTCTTTGATGCAAATCTGTAAAGCATAGCTGAAAAGAAAAATTAAGCTAATTTCTATGTTGATGTTGGAATCCTTTGTAAAAATCCTAAAAACCCACCAGGGATCTATGAGCTACTTTTTTTCCTCTGAATCTGGTAGTAGGAATGGCTACAGAGTTTCCAATGAAAGCTAATAATTACTAATTTTCTGGTCCAAGACAGTGTCTTTTCATGATCAATAGACTATTTTCTCAGAATCTAAAATCATGTCACCTGTGGTGCTTAATAAAATTTTGTGGTTAATGTGGTGCTTAAAATGTGGTGCTTAATAAAATCTGAGGACAAAACCAGATCTGGAATCAAATTGCTTCAAGGACACATTTGATTTACAGGAGAGGATCCAGTTCCCTCGCTTGTCGGATTTCTGAGTTAGGATACAAGCTACATTTTTGACTTAGCTGTAAAGTGTCAGTGAAGAAAGCTTTAAGCAAGACTATGCTGATGCTAGAAATGTTACCAGGAAGGGCTTCCTTTGAGGAAGTACTAAAGAAACTTACCGTAAAGGGCTGTTGACACAATAGTTGCACCAAATTTAGGTGTATGCACTTATAAATGATTTAAAGAAATTGATGACACCCCTGCTATACACACTACTGTGTTGATATGAAATTTGATATACACTTTTAAGCTAGTAAATAAATAATGTGCAGAGAATTGCATTGGTTTAATGAAATTTGTCTAATCCTTTAGTCTTAGTGTCAAATCCAAAGTCCAGGAGTATTTGTGCATTGATGGAGGACAACTGTCCTGCATCCATCTCATGAGCTGAATACAATTGCTTTATGCATTAATCATTAGAAAGGAATATCAATTAGCATATTTTTAGAAAGGTGTGTATAGAATTGATGTTAATGCTGCTGCCATGAAAACCAGATGTTTTTTCGGGAACCGTCTGAAAGGGTATTGTTTTTACTAATGGTTTGCGTTCCTCAGAGAAAGAAAAATGAATAGTGGGTTTATTTTTGTAACTGTTGTGAGCTGCTGTAGTCAACATCTAAAAGATGGTCTGCCTGACCATCTTTACCCCGTAACTGGTAAGTGACAGTATGCATAGCTGTCTGCTTCCTAAGTTGATGAATGTGTCCAACTTTCAACAGGTTTGACAATGTAGTACCTGTAAAGTCTGTCCTTTCTGGCTTTTTGCTGTTCACCCCTTCACATCACGTTGGAAGAGCTGGTGGTTAGGCTTTGGCTTGTTTCCTGTTTGGATGCTTTGGATGAAGTTGAAAATTTGTTTTACCCATAATTCCATCTCTTTGATTAAGGAGGTTATTACAGGACAAGGACTTCTTTGTAACAGCATATTTAGTGCGCTGGGGCCTAGCGTGACTACCAGATACAAATTGTATGGAAGCAATTAAATCCAAAGGAAACGTCATGTGGGATGAATTTCAACATACAGACTTGTGGCATTTTTCCCCTTCGTTTTAGAGAGAGGGAGAGAGGTGGGCATGATGTGGGGTGGAGGTGGGGTCTTTTTTGGCTTGGTTTTTTCTTTTTTTTTTACATTGATTAAATCGAAGTCCAGACCTAGCATGAATGCTAGTGCCTGTGACTGTTGTATGTACTCTTCAAAAGAGTAAAACTTGGGAACATTACATTGTACTGCAGTATACCCTCCCTATGACTCTTGTTAAAGCAGATGTGACTGAAGCTACAGTGAAGAGACAGATACAGGCTTACTTAGAGAACTGAACAGAACGTATTATGTTAAAACTGAAATAATTGCTTAGAGTGTCACCACAAATTACTACAGTATAAGGGGAGGTGTGAAAGAGGAGTTAGCTGTGTTGCGCTTCCTCGTGGCTAAGAGCTTGCACATAGGCAGTTACAACGTCAGCACAGCAATAGCAGAGCTAGAAGTCCAGACACAGCTTTTCCCGCAGTAGCTTGTCTGCGCATACCCTGTGCAACATCTGCTGGCCCCTTGCTACTTTCTTGGTCTTGCTCCTTTTTGTTCATTGGGTATTGGCCTGTCCCTAATCCCTTTTTGGGATCAGTATTCTGACAAGTCTTTCAGGTTTGTGAATAGAAGGACACTTCCATGGTACGTTTGAGATTTTCCCAGTACCACAGGTAATCCCTTTTTTCTACTTGTGATCAGTTTTCCTAGTCTGTCTACTGTTGGTGGTTTTACTAAATGTTCTACGTTCCTGTTTTTCAGTGATTGGTGAGCAGTGATGTAAGCGTCACAAAATGAACAGTCTTCTGACAAGAAATTTTTAAAGGTTATCTTGAAGTGTGTTGTGTTTCCAAAATAAGAAATTGTATTTGAACTGTGAGACTTCTGTTTATGTGAGATTCTTAAAGGCCACTAGCAGACTTAAATTCTGTGGGTGGGTGGGTTGTTTTCTTTTTTCCAAAAGAATTTCTCAAAACTTCTTGATTGACATGTTTTCTTAGGCTTCGCCTTCCCTGTGAAGCCCCTAAATACAGCAGCATCCAAGAAGAAGGAAGTACGAGTCATTGGGAAGCTGACCTAGGTTGGAGGAAACAGCAGTGCAGTTCCTGTTGTGCTGCAGTGTGACTCTTAGGAAATCACGTACTCTCTCTTACCCCTCATTCCTGGTGTGTAAAACTAGAAGAATATGTTTTCCCACTTTATAGTAGGTCATGTGAAATAACTTGTTAAAGATTGAGGCACTAGCATGAAACTTAGAAGTATCTGTAGTGATAATGATAGGCATATGCACGAAGAACTGATCAGCATCTGTTCTTGTCCGTGAAAAATTCCTGTGTGTTGAAGCAGATAGTATACAGGAATAAACACTAAATTTTTGCTTTGTGGAAGTTGTTTCTTACCATGTGAGCTTATATCCTTTTGCAGTGTTACCATTCTAGTGGATACAAAGCTTGTGTTTCCATAGGATGGCTCCAACTTTAACTGCCAGCATATCGTAGTGCAGTCATTGGTGATTCTTGACCATTCTACCAGCAGCAGGAGTGCAAAATCCCTGGAGACGACTGCAGACTGCTCTTTAATATCCTTCTCCTGTGGGCTTGTTTACAAAAAACTAACTGTAGTTTGTGCAAACTACAGCAACACCTCAAAGACGTGGAGGTAGAATAGAATTGTTCATAGGAGCAGACTTCGCAGATGTAAGAGGAAGGTGGCTTGCCCAACTGGAGTTTCTTAGATTTACAGACTGTATTTTCAAAGGTCTCTTCTGCCTGATAAAGCGTTTGGGGGATATGGGTTTGAAGTCTTCTTTTTTAAAAAGAAAGAAAGAAAAAGAACAAAATCAAGCTGTTTTGTGTGATTTGTTTGCCTAAGCGGCCTTTTGTACACACTAAGGTGCAAAAGTGAATGTTGTTTTCAGATTTTTCTCAAACTATGCTATTTTCAAAAGCTCCAGGAGTAAAAGTAGTTACCACGTGAGACAGGCTTTGGATTGTCTGCTTACTTGGAGAGTTTGGACAAAAGTGGCTTTTCTAATCTTAACATCTGTCTGTATGATTTGTTTTAGAGCCACATAGGAAGTTACGTTTTGTGGATACATTTCTCTGCAGCCTCTTGCCAGTGCCATTATTCACCTAGGTTAGGTATCTGGGGACTTAAACAAAGCAGGCTTTCCATCAGTGAAAGAGTACAGCCTGCACTGTGTGCTCATCACTGTACAACTTTGTGGGGAATGTAGTAAAAGGTCAACATTTTTGAGCGTACAAGAGCAGAATTTAGTGTGGGAGTTCTTCACAAAAGGTTTTTTTATTTCACATTTGTTTTTGACACTACATT
Organism: Opisthocomus hoazin; assembly: GCF_030867145.1. Lineage (NCBI taxonomy): Eukaryota > Metazoa > Chordata > Aves > Opisthocomiformes > Opisthocomidae > Opisthocomus > Opisthocomus hoazin. Next base: position 29,563,476 of record NC_134417.1, read on the forward strand.
TTCCTAGTCATGTTGGTCATTTTGCTCATTATACTGTATATATTTAAACAGAAGTGTAACTGCTTTTGCCTTGAGAGGTTAAGAAAAATTATTTCTTTGCAAATGTATACAGCTTAATCGCACAGGCACATGTCAAAAAAAGGATTTGGTGTGAAGTTAATGTGAAAACCGTGGACTAGATTTTAATGTTGAATAAATGTGCATATATGCAATCTACAACTCCTCTAACTGACATGGCAGCCCTGCTAGTAGGAGGGGTGTGGTGATGCCAGTGATTCTTACCATCCCTTCATACTGCAGAGGATGTACCTAGTGTAAATTTTTGACAGCCATTCCTTTAGTGAAGACTTTTCCAGTCATGAGATGATCTCACAGATGCTGCCGTCACTGTCTCTCAGCCCTGACATCACCCACATGGTAGATGATAATTTTAGGCAAAACTAATTTTTATTAGAGGTGGCAGAGGGTTGTGCTGCTTTAGTCATGTTTTATATTTGGCTTTTTGATTCTTACCTGCTACTGAAGGACTGTATGGCAGTGGCAAATCAATGAAACTATGCTATTGCCAGAGAGTGGACAACGTAAAATTGAACAATTAGAGTAAAAGAGATTTCTAGTGAGACTGTTACAGCTTATTGAAAGTGGAACATTAAATGATTGATATTTAAGAGAAATCAAGGTTTTGCTGCAGATTCAGCACTGAGGGTAGTCAGTAAAGGTATGTATGTTGTAAAAGGTGTCTTGTCAAAGCTAGGAGAGATCCTGGTTTGAAATTTGTGATGTTCCCAGGATTAAGAAAGCATCCTTTTTAAACTCTGCCAAGCTTGAAAGCAGAAAAAAGTCAAATCAGTCATCATATTAAAAGAATAAAAAAAGGGGGGGCACAATTCCAATTTAAAAAAGTGTCTATTTATGAGAATTTCTGGAGGTACTCGTTTCATGTGACTTCTACTTCGATTATGTTCTGTTTACATTTTTTCAATTTAATTTTAAAATATAATTTGCTCTAATTTCACTCCAAAAATAGGTGAAGAATATAAAAAGCTCAGCTTTAAAGTTATTCTGACAGCCTTGTAAAGGCCTCTGTAGACAATGGTTGGTACAAAGATTGCGGTTGTGATCAGCTGTAGTGGAGCCTCATCTGAAAGTCATCCAGCCAAAATTCTATATGTTTTCCACCCTTGGGAACACTTGTTACTGTTCTTTTTGTCTTGCTTTTAATTTACATCTGGAAAGGGAAAATAGGGTTTTTTCCAACAGGTTTTTTTTTTTCGGAGGTGGAACACAAATACAAGCAGCATACAGGCAACAAATGTACAGTTTCTTCTTTGGAGTATCTCACTTTGTGAGAACACCATTCTTATTTTAGGATAGGCAGAGTACTTGATAATGATGGAACTATTATAATTAATACTGGTATTTTAGGCTACTGAAAAGGGACTTTGAAAAAAATGCTTGGTCATTTTCCTAAATTTATTAAATAAGTAAATAGCACATTAAGAGGTACAGCACTGGAAAATTGATTCTACCTGGTTTTGCTTTAAACTGAATTAATTATTTTGGACTTCTTATGAACATAAAGAATAAAATAGAAGGAAAATGAGCTAAAATATGTGTGGATGTTTTGCTTTTCAGGTTCCAGAGCAAATACCAATCTAGTGTTGACAGAAGTAATGTATAGAGTGTGGACCCCTGCTAGCAACATCTTGAAACAGTAGTACAGGAATGTAGAGGGGTTTATAGCTGACCACGGGCTTGGAGCACACGACACCTTGCAAGTACACCTGCAGGTTATGGGGCCAATCATCGTGCCGCTTTTGGGTGAAGAAAACTTTGAAATTCTCAAAATATAGGCTGCTGTATTACTTCAATGAAAACTAAAGAGCAGAACGCTTCAGTAGCTAGTTAGTCTGAATAACTTGAATTGCTGGTCCCGAGATTAAAACGTCCAAATTGTGACCACGTACATGTCTTTCCAATTCAAATTCTGTAAGTGTTGTAAAATTACTGAACTGTAAAGGCTTTTTAACTGAGATTTCTCTGACTGGAAAGATAACTGCTTTTGAAACAGAAGCAATGAAGATTAAAAAGGTATGTAAATATTCCGTCTTGAAAATTAGCACGGAAGTTATGACATACAGCTGTATGTTCTCCTGTTCTGTTTTTCTGGGGGAGGAGGGCATCCACCAGGCACTGATGGCTAGGACAAGAAGAGATTTGAAATTCAGTTTACCCTAATGGGATGGAAAGTGTCATCCAACTTCAAGTGAGCAGTTGGGGCCTTTATAGCTTCCCCCTCAAAAAAAAGTTTAGACCAAAAGTTTACAAAAACGTTCAGAATTAAGTTTTTTCATGTAAGCAAATACAGGAGAGTTTTGTCAACCTTTTTTGTTGGTGAGAATATTTAAAAAAAACCCCAAAACTCATGTTCTTGAGAATGGGAAATCTGAGTCATTGACACTTCACAGTTTTGCCAAAATTTTTTTTCCATGTGAACACTTAATGTAAATTTTGGTTTACAGTGACTATTTTGCAGAAGCATAGGATGTAGCAGGAATCTAGTCCAGTCCCCTTCTGTTAGAAACAACTCCTCATAATCAACTTTACATTTCTTAAAAACCTCTTAATTTTTTTTGACCCTGCGCTTCCTGTGGTAAGACAGTTGGAGAAACTTCTCTGATAGGCAGAAAGCTTGTTGCAACATCCTGCCTTTTTACAGTGTGTAATGAGTGTTACTATGTGTATGTAATGAGAATATTCCAATGGGAATATGAGTGTTACTATGTGTATGTAATGAGAATATTCCAATGGGAATATACATTTGTAGGCTTCTGTATCTGTCTGCTGTAATTCAGTAACTTCACAAATAACTTCCAATTCTAGTCCATATATTGTAAAGAATGGGATAGCGCTTGGTATTAACCATGCCAATACTCACTCAGATCTATGGAGGAACATTATTTTAATCCAGTGTCTGCAGTGACTGAATGATTCACATTATTATGTCTATTTTCTTTCCGTGGTAGACTTGCTCCATGGACAAAGGGGTGATCTAACTTTGATTCCTTAAACTCTATTTAATTATATCAACAGCTAGATCTGCCATCTCTTCTGAATTACTTGACAGAAACAGGCTTGCCATGATGTTCCATTGCCAGACTTTTGGAGGAAGTTTCATGCCGCTGTGGCAGGTCGCTGTTTTGTGGTGCAGCACGGAGGTGTATGAACAGTCAATGGCACCAGAAGTGGTTTCAGGTGCTGTACATTCAAGAAATCAAGTCTTGCATGATCTGGGGTTGTGCTAGATAAAAGGAGTAATTCTACTCATGTCTGATGGTCTGCTTTTTAAAAAATGCCTCAGATTTAAGAGACTCACTAGATTATCATATGGAGACTCTTGTGTTGATCTGCTTGTCAAATAATTGCCAAAACTTAGGCATTGTAATTCATTCCAATATTTGCTGCAGTGTATTTATAGTCAAATACTTCTCAAAACATCCATTACAGATGGAGGGTTTGACATGCTGGTTTTTGGCAACCATCACAGATGTTTCTTGCGGCAGACTAGTACATTAACAGGTGGAAGAGAAGCATAAGCTTGCATATAAAACAAGTGGGGATGCCGTTAAGACACAGGAGCACTGTTGGTTTCCATTTTTGTGCTACTTCTGTAGGTCCAGACATATGTTTGCATTTATTTGAGTAATTTTGGGGTACTGTCTGGTTTGCTTCACTAAAAGCATACCTTTTGCTGAGGATATTGTGTCAGGAACATTTCCTTTTTCTGTCAGAAAGGCATCTACTAGAACAATATTTTCAGTAGTCTTTTTTATCTTGGAGAAACAAATGTCTGATTCATTTTTCTAGAAACAACAGGAAGCTGAAAAGAAAACAGACTGAAAAAGAAATGCATACTATTGCTTACAATTTAATTTATAAAGATATAAACCAAACTGGAAGTAACTCTTTGTTAGATACTGCAGGGATATTACAGTTTTACTGTTTTCCTCATATTATCAGAACCTCGTGTGAAGAACAATTTAACATGAGCTTGTTAAAACACAAAACCAAAAAAATACCTACGCATGTGAAAACTTAAAACAGCTTCAGCACAACAGCATGTTTTTTGAAAATACCCAGTCTGTGCACCTTTGTGAGCTATGTTGTCTGTCACAATGTGCAGTACTGCTGCTGCGCAATGGGTGGTACGGATTCTGACGATAACTAAGTGCTTTTCAAAGTGAGAGGTAACACCAGATGGGGAAATCTGAGTGGTAAATTCTTTCTGGCCTGTATGTGAGATTTTTTTTGAAATGGAATTACATGGTTAATGGATAAAATTTCCAATTAATTGTAGTAGACTGAAAAAAACCCTGCATATTAATAATGATGTTACTAAGCATGGCTCTTTCTGCTATAGAAATGATTAATCCTAAAGGCAGATTTTTCTCTGATTTGCATACAGATCTGTCATTCTGGACTTCCTGTACGCTGGAAATACGCACAGACATTTTGCGCCTTTAAAAAGTAGAATGACTGCATGCTGAAAGAAAAGTGGAGTATTAAAAATCACATAGCACAGTAACCACTATAGCAGGATGATGGTTCTAAGTATATGCAATCCTAAGCAGTAACGAAGTGATGAGGTGTCGATACTTTGGTGTATCACTGGTACTGGTCTCGTACTTACCTTGCTGTGTATAACTTGGTCCTCCACTCCGGTACCTTTGTAACTACTCTTTTTCCCTGGCAGCAGTAGTCTTTACTGTTGCAGTATATGTTGGTGAAAAATTAATCCCTTAACAGAAGCGTTGTTAAAACTTAAAGATTAGGCCTTCATGTTTTAATACCCGTGACAGTGGAAGGAAGCTTAGAAATCTAACAGGAATGCATCCTAAGAAAAAGAAAAGTCACATTAAAAAGCTTCTGTTATTCTCACGCTTTCACACTCTGACAGATACAAGATGAACTTCCTAAAACTGTAATGAAATAGCTGTACTGAAAATATATGAAGTTCAGTTTTCGCTTCTGCAGATAAATAAAATACTCTGTGAAAGGATTACCTTTACTGTATTTAAGGAGCCCTTGCAAAGTTCAAGAACCGTCAGAAATTAATCTGACCCTGTGTAGCTGAAGTCTCTGCCTTTGAGGTAGTGCTGGGAGAAAACTAGATTTATGTCCGAATGAGGAGCGGTGCCACTTGGTTCACAGCCTTTGCAGATTCATTGCACAAAACAATTGAAATACATTTGATAGTTTGGAACTGCTAACAACCTGCTTGACTGGTAGCAGCTTAACTCGCTCAGGCATTTTGATCCCAAGCTCCAAAGTTGCTTTTAGGCTTTTGATTGCAGAACACAGTTTTTCTCATAATAAATAAATCTGGCTATTTTGAAGTGATATTTTTTTCTTGATGACTATAGTAGGAACAGCAGGGAAGGAAAACAAGTCTTAACTGAAATTCCTCTTGGGGCCATACGGAAGGAGTATATCACTGCAAAAATTCCACCCAATACAGACATGACATTTGTCCTGACTTTGTGCATGTCAGTGTTCCAGCTTGCCGTTTTAAAAAGCTTTTTAGATACTGGCAGAAGGGAAATGTCTTCTAGTTGGTCAGTGTCCAGCCTTTTTACAAAACAGCAAAGTTGCAAAAGCTGCTTTTGGTGTTTTACCTTAGGGTCTTTGAGAGAAAGCTATGCCAGACTTTAAAATTTTAATTGAAACATGAAATTTTATGTAAACCACAGCTTTAAAAAAAAAAAAAAAGTTAGCTGCTGAGACGTTGCAGTTTACAAATGATTCATTGCTTGGGGTCATTTGAATGAGGATTCCTTTGATAGTGTAATTGCAGATAGGATATGCAGGAGTCTTGACCTGCCAGATCGTCTCTTCTAGACCTAAATAAATCCTGCAAAATCTTCCCTTACACTGAACTCTTGGTTTTAAAAACACTTATTTTATTTCAACTTAAAATCCTCGTAAGAATTAAAATCACCTCAGTGTAAAGCATTTAAATACAGGTATTTTAAAATAAAGATGGTAAGCTTACCGATTTGGTTTAATTCTAAGACAATTTTGATTTTGCAGGGAAAAGTTTTCCTTTCATGAATATTAAAGAAGAAATACACAATGCAAACCATATGTAGGTTTGTTAAATTGTATGGTGAGTTGCTTTGAAAGGAAGATCATACACGAGTTCTATTTCAAAAGAGGCTGTTATGAAAAAAGTGCCCGTGTGTTTTAATGCAATCTGCGTGCACAAAGTAGACAACGGGAGTACCATTTTTCACTATTTGATATAAAGAGTTTTGTCTTTACTTCGTGTGTTTGGATTTTTTTTTTAATAAAAGTGAGTTGTAATGAAGATTAATAGCAAATATTTTAAATAAGCATAAGAAGTTGATGACAAGACTGTCTTTTAATAAATATTGTAATGGATCATTAGTCTAATGCAAAAAAAATCTAATACATTTTAGCATATTGGTTTCCAGTGGTTGAAATGAGACTGAGCTAGCTGATGAGCGTTCCATTCCAGTCCATCACTGCATGATGATGGAATACATTTGGTCTCTATTTGCATAATTTTTTTGTTCTTCGTAAGCTAGGATATTTTAATACTAACTAGGATCTGGAGCTGGTTGAATGTGGCTCAGTCCTGGAGGTATTCAGTTGGAAAGTGCTAGGTGAGTGGAGTACTATTTATCGTTATAACAGACTTACGGGATCTTTACAGAACTCTCACTGGAGTCAGTGGATGTGATCCATTATTTTTACTTTGTAATTTTGAGAGTCACCTTTAACAGATCCATTTCTTTATATCACATGTCACCTTGGTGAGATCGAAATAGTAGCTTTTTTGTTGACATGACATTTGTAATTGGTGTAATAACTAGACTGTGTTTTAGTCCTTAATGCTTATATGCTTAAAATGATCTAAAGCAAGATGATGATCACTTTAAACATAAGTGAGGCATGCGTATTGTTCTTCACACAGCTGGTTTGGCCTTTCTTGGTTTTCAAGCCTCAGATATCGGGGCTAATTATGCCATAAAAATGACTACGAATTTAAATCCAGAGTTGATAAATGACATATGTTTTGACATGATCATACGCATGTGGAGCCCAGGTTTTTCTCCTATTGAATAATACTGTTGTTACTAAAAATCTTCAGTGTATTTTTCTTGAGGTTAGTAAAAAATGGAACTGCTAATATACAAATAATTTCTTTTTCTATGTCGGTGAGAGATTTATCCATGAAGAATATTTTAGTTAAAATGCCTTAAATGGGAGAGTGAAAGAAAGATCCCTTTTCAAAGACATCTGCCCAATTTAAACAATTGTTGCTTGTGACCTGAACTCTTAACTTACAGAGTGTTTGAACAGTTTACTCATTTCTAGCTAACATTTGTAGAAGGGCTGATTCTCAGGCCTCATTAAATGCATCTCTACTGAAATAGTGTGGTGTTTTGTAATTCTTGCAGTGTTAGAGGCTGTGCTAGTGATGTAAATGAATACAGATGCTTTTAAAGGCTTTTCTTGAAGAGGGAAAATGTGAAATTTTGTCATTTGAAAGACTTCTTATATTTTTACAACATTTTATGTTTACAAGAAAGTTAGGAAGAGCCCACAACATTTGCAACCTAGATTTTTGTCCGATTGCTGATGAATGCAGTATTTAATTGTTAAACTTTTTAACTTAGTTGTGGATCTTATTGTTGGCAGTCACATTACTGTTAACTGGTGGCTTTTCTTTCATGAAAGAACTGTTAACTGAAGACTTAGGAAAACTCTTCTTAATTAAAAGTTGATAAATAATAACCATTCTTTTAAGACTATATAATTCAGCAGGGCACTTCCAGTGTTCCTTTCGCTATTGAGAATTGCAGTGCATCGAAGAGCTGCAACTCCAAGTGCCCTGTTGCTTGAGAAGGTACAAGCATTCTTCCTCTGGAAGAAGAAAGTATTGCCTGGGATATGCTCTGCTTTATCTTGCTGCAGATGACCACTTCTTAACTTGCCCAGAAGTCAGTGGATGTTTTGTCATTCACTTCAGTGGAAACAAGGCAGGAGGGTTCAGTGCAATAGCCATGTCTGGATTATATCTTTAATAAAAATATTAAGCATTTGTTTAATGGGTTAATAAGAGTCAGTAGGTTTGGCTCTCACTAAGCAAAATACTGACTGAAATCAGTTGGAGTGTTGGATTAAAGTCCACAATATTTGGTACCTGAGGGAAAACAGCTGATCCCTATCTGGAGGGATATGTCCTTTGTAGAAAGATGAAACAGAAGTGCAAGTATTCATTAGAAATTGTTCATATAGCTCTTCACAGATAGACAAAAGTAAGCCAGTGCTACATAATATAGGGGATAATTAAATGATTTGAAAAACTGCTGGAGAATACTCTCCAGCTCTTGCTGTGGGGAAAGTTTTTGGTTGCATGAGTTTTGCCCAGATCCTTCTGTCTTGCCTCTGTTTCTTTGTGCTGGTGCCAGGTGGGACTGTGGAAGTGGGTTTAGTTTTGAAACATTGAACAGGCATGTTAGCGTGTATCAGAGACTTGTTTTTAGGTACATCACAGTTGCCAAAAAGAAAGAGACCTCTATTGCACAAGATAGAACATCGTGTGTTATGACAACTATGTCCTTTAGGCACATCAGTGAGAGTAACTTGTTCTGGGAATAACCGCCATTATTTCTCTGAGTTGTAACTGCATGGATGAACTGAACTTTAAAGTGTGTTTCTTTCTGCAAAAGACACTATCTCTTTCTGGGATTTTGTAGTTGGATGTGCCTTCCAGAATTAGACCTTGAAGCTGATGCACCTCAGCGAGGTATGCAGAAGTTCCCATCTGCTTAGGCAGTGCTTCATGTTCTGTGGATTTAGCAAGTTAACTGCCTGTTCTGAAATAGAGCGGTAAATGAGTTCTGCAGTCATGGCCATGCAGAACTCATTGAAGTTTAGTTTTCCTTTCTGCGAGGTGTAGTGAATAACTTACTGGTCTTCAGCTGATTACACTGTGAAGATGCTTGCTGGCCTTTTAAGCCTTTTTTACAGACTGGATGGCTAGCAACTCAATTCTTCAGAAATAGAAGCCAGACATACATTCTACGTCAAAAAAGATCAGGGGAACTTGAAACTTGTGTATAGCCTGCAAGCAATTTAGTGCCTGAACAATTATGAATTCTCAACCCATCGTTTTTCCCCCCCTGCTTTGTCAATTCATGTTTGTAGTAACCAGGCCCATTAACCTGATTTTTTTGCTATGAACCTTCCTGCTGCTTTATTAGGTCCAGTTTTTATTTCCCTGCACTACCTTTATTTTGACCCCTTTATTTTGACATCTAAAGCTGTCTTTAGTTACGCTCTTGCGTATTATTTCCCTGGCTTGTTGACACATCACTACACAGGATGAAAAAAGTTCACAATTAGTAAACATCTAGATGCCTTACTTTATCTCTTTTCATGTGTTCCCATAGCTTGCTTACTGCACACTACTGAACTTGTCCTGAAGTCGGAAGTACTGTCTTCTCATTGCAGGTTCTGTGGTGCCCTTTGGAGAGCTGTACCTGTCCTATGGATAGCCTTGTAAACTTCTTCATTTGTTCAGTCCTTTTCCTAGTTGTGAGAAATTGCCTGCGAAAGTGATTGCATCTGTAGCTTTGAGGTTCCAAATGTTTCTCTGGTAAAAGAAAAAAGGAATTCATAATCTGGCTGCGTGATTTGTGGCCACAGTCAGGCAACTGTACACTTAAAAATTCCTAATTTAAGATAACATTTAATTGTTGGTGACAAAATTGTCTTGTAAATTACAGGCACAAAATAGTGTTGTATTTTTCAGCTGAGTCTTTCAAAGCCAAGCTCTGTAACTGGGTGACCTGCAGCATGTGTGTTAAGTCTAGGAGTTCCCAGCAGAAGCTGCTACATGTGATGACTTGGGAGTGTAGTATTGTGGGGTTTTGTCTGTTTGTGCCTCCTGTGTTCATACTTTTAGAGTACTGTTGTAGTGTTTCCAGAGAGCATACAGAAAAGCTTGGGGGGAACAATAATCATATGGAGTTACTAAGTTGTTATTTGTCTCAGGTCATGTATTGACTTTCATGTCTTAGAGTCTGGAAGGTCCAGAGAAGATCAATGGCTTCACATTTGGCCTGGGTATCAGGAGTTTGTGGCAGCAGAAAGCAATTAGTTGCCATGAGAAAAAAATATTAATTCTGGTTTCTTTGGTGTGCTTACCTGTTCTTATTTATGTGTTTTGTGTCAACAAATCGGTACGTAAGATTGTGTTACATGATGCAGTCTGTCTAACTGACACTGACTTCAATGGAAATAAACAGCACAATCATATCACAGAATCACAGAATGGTAGAGGTTGGAAGGGACCTCTGTGGGTCATCTAGTCCAACCCTCCTGCCGAAGCAGGGTCACCTACAGCAGGCTGCACAGGAACTTGTCCAGGCGGGTCTTGAATATCTCCAGAGAAGGAGACTCCACAGCCTCCCTGGGCAGCCTGTTCCAGGGCTCCGTCACCCTCAGAGGGAAGAAGTTCTTCCTCATGTTCAGACGGAACTTCCTGTGCCTCAGTTTGTGCCCATTGCCCCTTGTCCTGTCACTGGGCACCACTGGAAAGAGCTTGGCCCCATCCTCCTGACACCCACCCTGCAGATATTTGTAAGTATATATTAGGTCCCCTCGCAGCCTTCTCTTCTTCAGGCTGAACAAGCCCAGCTCCCTCAGCCTTCCCTTGTAGGGGAGATGTTCCAGTCCCCTCACCATCCTTGTAGCCCTCCGCTGGACTCTCTCCAGTAGCTCAACTTGCTTACAGTTGCTTGAAGCCAGTAGATGAGTGTGACGAGAGCAGATTTTGAAAGTGAAGCGTAGAAAATCATTTCTTCCCTCCTTTTTGGTGGTTGAGTTGACAGTGGCCTACAGGCTGTCCCTCAGGTTGCTTATATTCTGCCTCTTGTTCAACTGTTACTCAGTTCCCTCCCTGGTAGGAGCAGAGAGCTGCTCTTCTGGTAGGCCTTTGTTCCTGCTGCTGGTTTTACTAATGGAGATAAGGGCCTGGTAAGCAGCCAGACATTGAAGTGGCCTCCCACTCCTCTTGGTCTGGTATGACCCCTGATGCAGAGGCTGGTTGATGAGACGGGGAAATAGCTCCATTTGATTCCCTGCCCTGGCTTCATTATATGCAGGAACAAAGATGACGACAGAAAGCTATCTGTGTCAAGGATGGTAATGTCTGTACCCTCTGACTTCATCGGTGTTGTAGCAGTGGCCTTAGGGGTGTATGTCTGATGTATATATTGGGTCACAACTCAGTTGTACACAAAGAAAAAGGCTCTGTGATTTTGTTTTGGCTGATAGAACCTGAACTGAAAACAGAAATACAGGATGATTGCTCTTACCCGTTGGTCAGGTAATAATCTGATTACTTTCATTATTGCTATTATGAAAGTGCCAACGTATGGTTAAACTTTACCAGAAAAATTTTTAAGTGGGACTGCTTTATTCCTCTTCTCTGAACTCAGTATGCCAATAAAACATCACAAATCTTCATTAAGGTGACAGAGATACCTCAATTTGCATTCTCACAAAGTTCATTTTGCCTCCTATTAGTTTATTTTTGGTCAAGGGTTCATTCTGATTTATTGAATCAAAATGTTTCATTGAATTTGGATATTGCAAATTGTTTGTCGTTTTTCTAAAGACCAAAAAGGATTTAAAGGCTTTGTACTCAATAAAATACAGTCTATCAAAAATACTGACAATGTGAAATTGTAAAGGAAGGCAACAGAGGCAAGGAAATGAGTAGAGGACGTGATTTAGGAGCAGCAGCCAAAGCACTGGGTTTGTGCCACATGGAGGAGAGGAGGCTGAGGAGCAGCCTCTCTGCTGTGGGCACCTTCCTCCTGGGGAGAAGCGTGGGTGCTGAGCTCTGCTCCTAGTGTCTGCTGGTGGGGATGCAAGGGGATGGATGGCTTTGGGCTGTGACAGGGGAGGTTCAGGCTGGATGCTAGGAAAACGTTCTTCACCGAGAGGAGGGTGGTCAGACGCTGGAACAAGTTCCCCAGGGAAGTGGTCACGGCCCCAAGTCCGTTGTTCAAGAAGCGTTTGGATGACTCTCAGATATCTGGTTTAACTTTTAGGTTGTCCTGTGTGGAGTCAGGAGTTGGGCTTGATGATCCTTGTGGGTCCCTTCCAACTCAGGATATTCTGTGTTTCTATGAAATAATTCTGCATTTATTTAATAAGAAGTCCAATTGAAATACAGGGAGACTGTGTTCCACGTAAGAAGCTGGTCTAAAATACTTCATTGCTACTAGGTTCTAAAGATCAGATTTTAGATACCAGATTTTAAACGGTTTATTCGGAAATTATACAGCATTCTATGACACTGTCTTTTTAATGTTTTTTCAATCATTGTCAGCATTTTTTTGTAGCTATGGTACAGCATTCTAATATTCAAAAAACAGTCACACCTTTTCTTCAGGTAGCAAGCCTCTTTTGCTTCCTTCCGCCCTGAAATTATATTTGTTAGTCAGGTTTAATGCGTGAGTTAAACATTACCTGATCAGACACTCTCTTCTTCATTACTAAATAAATAGGTTTAGAGGCTTAGAGCCTGCATCTAAACTGCTAGTAACATAGTTAATGTGTGCTGCTTCAATATCACAGCGTTACTCCTTTCAAATACAGCACGGCATATTCCTTTGAAATATGCACAACTTCGCATACTTGTACCAGTAACCCTGAAAAAAGTGTGCACGTGTACTTTTAATTGAACAGTGAACTCCACTGTAAATTGATGAGATGCACCCATGTTGTTAAATGTCTGATATTTTTATACGTTATTCTCAGTTTAAGGAAAGTCTTGCCTGTCCGCCTTTGTACTTAAATTTTAAAAAGACAGATTTCCTTTCAAGTAGACTATGTTTGATTGGAATATTACTGCAGTGTCAGAATTGAGAGTAATTCCTTATGTTCAGCTAAATCTCATTTGAAATTCTGGCCTCATTTTAAATTTCTCAGATTACGTACAGAGAGCACCAGTGCAGAACTGCCACCCTCCTCAGCGGAGGTCAACTGTCAGCTACCAGACATTGTTTCTTTATTTTGGAAAGGTTTTGTTTGGGCAAAGACTTGGTCTTTTAACCAGATCCTGCTTTTCATCTGTTTTTCATGGCAAATGATGACATTTCCCAACCATTTGCAAACAGTGACTGTCTGGCAGGATTTCCTGGATACACAGTAGTTTGAGATTGTAAAAGGCCAACTTTCTGAACTCTAGCGATTATTATGGCTATTTGTACTGCCTTTTCTTCCATGGGAACTGGTCAGCTCATCCTATGGAAGGTAGAAATAAGGTCCAAGAAAAATTCGTCTGCTAGCTAATCACCTCCACCATGAATTATAAAGAAAAAGAAATAATCGAAATAGGATCTCCTGACCTTTGTGTACTAAAACTTTCTGAAGAGCTGGAACCAGTATTTTGGGAGTGAAAGTTTTGTAAGAAACACCTGAAAAAGTTCCTTATAACCTGATCCGATTTTTGTCTAGTGGAGTGAGGTATTGAGGACCTTGCAGCACATAACGCATGGGTTGAAGTTGTGTGAGGAGAAGGTGGTGGATAACCAGTGCTGACTGTGAAAAGGACCATTTCCTTATTAAACTTTTTTTTTATATTCTAAACTGACCTTCAAAATTAAAAGCAAGGGGGTAATAAAAACATGTAAACCCTCAGATGCTATGAGAAATGTGACCAATTTTAATTTGTTTCCTGTGAGTCAATACACTGGAAGAAGTGGTGGGATTTTTCCTGTGTGTGTATGCAGTAGAAGAGGTTGAACCTTTTGAATTTTTCCCATGTTGTAAGGGAACCCCCTAAATGGGTAATATGGAATAGTAGAGATGTTGTTGATGGGACAGGTTTTTGTCATTATTTTCATAGAATCCTTCAGATGTTTCTTCAGGTCCTGAAAGTGAGGGTGTCTCTTGAATATCAGGAGTCCTAATGGATTTCTTCTTAATCTTACAAGGAAGAGGAAGCAGCTATGCTCCGTTTTCCTTATCATACATCAGTTGATTTTGGTTGATTGCTTGACATTTAAAATAAATCTGGCTACCTCATAGCCACTATTGTGGCATATAAATATCCATCCAAAGTAATTTTACTCACCTGAATGAATGAAGCTTGTTGCCTAAACATTATTTTTAATTTCTTATGTTGTAACTGAATCATAGGAGAAGATGCGTTTGCAAAAGTAGTTTTGGCAAACTAGTTAAAGTCTGATTGACAAGATGTAAATTTTAGTCTGAAGAATTAGGGATTTGCGGCTTTGAGGAAAAACAAAAAATACGTTTTAGGATCTGGTTTGGCTCTTCATGTCTGTGGTGCTGTAGCTATTGGCATTTGTATTAGAATATCAAGATTGCTGCCTGTAAAGGTCAGAGAGCAGAAGCTGTTTTGACTTCTTTTGGAGCCTAATGTACTGACCTGAAAGCTGGGATTGTGAGAATGGTCTGTGAGTGAGAGTTGCAGTACCAGGAACTGCTTTGCACAAACGTGTGTATTTTCAGCGAGAGTGCTCAGTTTCCAGTGAAAGAGAATCGTCTGTTTGGGAAATAGATTCCTCAAGCAGAATCATGTTATCATTTGGAAACTCTGACCAAGCAGAACTGGAAAAAGAGAGCTTGTAATAGGAAAAACTTAGAACAACTGCTGTGCATTTGTGGAAAGAAATTTTAGAGACGGTGGTAACGCCATTTTGTCATCTTTTTAAGAAATACCGGTCCTGGTATGATAGCAAAACCAGCAGGTAGACAGGATTGCAGATGTGCCTGCTTTTGGAGTAGAAAATAACTTATTTCTGCAACAAAAACCTTTTACAAAAGTGTGCTGGGATATATTGCAATGATCTGAAGCTCTTGACAGTTGCTCTTCAGATTACAAAGAGGAAACAGTACATGATCGTTAATTAAATAGCACAAATAGCAGAGGTTTATGGATATTATGATAATGAGTTCAACCCTGTTAATTCTCTGGTCAGAAGGGCACTAGTAATAGAAAAAAATCCCATTTTTTAATGCATATGAAAATGTGCAGTGCTCTGCAGACATTAATGGTGATTTTCTGACAGACTCGGAAAGCAAAACATGAAATAAAAATCTAGACTGCAGAAGAGAATTCAGCAGTGTCATACATTTCTCTGCCTCTGGCCAGTGCAGTGGGATACAACTTTAAAAGAGAATGTTTCTATTACTTCATAGGGATTTTATGTCCTGTTTTGTTCTGGGTTGTTTGTCTGTCCTGCTATCTGTTGTTGCCTGGAGAGGATTTTGATTATTTCCCTGTAAGGGGATTCTGTGTAGTTGAATGGGGGTTTCTTGTTTGTTTATTTTTACTGGAATGCAGACTATGTTAAAATAATAGCTTGTCTAGAAATGCCAGCTTGGTAGTAGAATAATATTTATTAGATTGGGCTGCTTCTTCCTTTCTTGTTACAAGACAGCACCATTTCATAGTTCATGTATGTAAACCCTGATTGTCTATAAATATGGTTAGTTTTTGACATGGCTTTTATATTGGTAAATAGAGGCATTCACAAGAAAACCTGATTATAGCCCTCTAGCCCAAGTGGGCGACATTTAATGATTTTTCATTCTGTAACTTCACGAATCCGAAAATGTTGTGTATCTCTCACAAAGGAATGTTTTGTCTTCAGATTATTACAGTTTTCCCCAAAATAAAATAATTGTGGGTTTAATAGAATTATTAATATGTCTTTTTAAATGAGCGCTGCAGGCACTCATCAAGTAAACAAATGCATTAATGCCCTTATATATTGTATACATTAAAAAATCCCATAAGAATGTTCTAGATAATAGTTTCATTCAGTACCTTTTTTTCTTTCTCTCAAGAATTGGGAATTCATCCAAATTCTAAAGGTTAAGTTGTCAATAGAACTCAAAGGATGTTTTGTTTCCATTTGTATAACTAGTTTAATGTTTTTTAAGTCCCCAGCGTATAACAACAATGGAATCAGTCAGTTACAGGGAAGCTTAGCTGGACATTCTTAAAGTTCTCTTCACAGTCGCAAATAATACTGAAACTAATTCAGGAAAAGAGCAACTCTTTTCACTGAATAAGTTATTTTAATTAGTACTTAGCATAGGATAATAAATATTCAAATACTTATGTAATGTTCCAGCTTTAAGATTAGAAATTACGATCAACATGCAGTAGGAGAACAAAGTCCGTGGTTCAGTCAGTTTAATAATTACATTGTGTCTCCGTGTTAAAGCATCATGAAATTTTCATGAAACATTATCGGTGTCTGCAAAAGCAAGTGCCATGAATTTTATTAGTAAACCTGCAGTTTGAAATGCTGTAGACTTGTCACTTGAACCTCCTACAGTGATGAATGGTTGAACTATTGAATGTTAGCTATTAATTTCTGCAATTTCAAAGGAGAAGTCGTTAAAAGATTCTGGGTTTTGTGTGTTTGTGTGCTTTTAGTGATACCATAAATGACAAAATCTTGTTCTTCCCAACTGGTGAAATGAACAGTATAAATGAAATCAGTATCATGCGGCTTTAAGCTCTTCTGCCTAATAAGTATTTTCTCTTCACGTGGATGTATTGTGCGTATGATCTTTTGCAAAATATCATTAACATTTTGGCTTTGAATAACACAAACTTTTTTGTTTTCCTAATTAACAGTGAATAATGTCAGCAGATAATTAAAATGCTAAGGCTGGAAAATAACAGCTGTTCTTGCTACCTACCACCAGTTGTTTCAAGGATGTCAATGGGGGCCACCCGGAGTTCTCTGCAGCAGCTGTAAATGTGGAATAGCTATGCTAGCTTACTCTTAAGTGCCAGTGAGTGCTTGGAGAGTGCCCTAAGAATAGCCAAATGTCTTCCATTTAAGAGAGGGAAGTTGTAAAAGTTCTTCGTAATACAAATCTAGTAAAGCATGTGTTCATTGATGTCTATTTTTGGTATAAAATGAAAATATCACTGTAGATTTCCATTAATCTTTCCCATTCTTCCCTCCTCTGTCAGAAATCATTAGACCACAACTGAATATGAAACAGACTGAAGCTAACCCAGCCATCTCACCATTTAAGTGGTTCTGGCTGCAGCGTACGGCTGAAAGGAGTGACCTGGCCCTGCCCTCATATTTCCAAACCTTTTTCTCTGTTTTTGTTTTAACTAGCAGTCATGGTGCTGCAGCATCAGTCAGATCAATCTGTTAATCTAGCAGAAATAATCAGCAAGATTTGTTTCCATAGATTCAACAAGTTGACCAAGGTGTTGATTCATTTCACCTTGCCATCCGTTTCAGCAGGGCTGTGGCCCAGAAACCACAGGGATGCTCTTAGCCAAGTGCAGGCTACCTGCTTGTGGTTTTTCAGTGCAATCTACTGGTGTTGAGTTGTGACCTCAAGCTGCCTTATGTGGTGTTTGTGAGTTAGAACCACAGAAAAATAGAACAGACTTTAAATCTGTGTTTTGCTTTTATTTGCAACAGCCCTAGTGTCCCTTGATCTACCCCATAGGCTTGGAAACGTCAAGAAGCAACAAGATGATTTACTCAAGGCACCTGTTCTAAATAGCAGGAAACACACTGCAACTGTCTGATTTTTGTACTTCATAGTATTGTCCCATGAAAGGAAAATCGCATCCATTTGTGAAGTTTACCAGCTCTTTGTACCCTATGGCTGCAGTGTGGCCCTGGACGTAGGCCAGTGCCAGACAAATACTCTGTGACCGTACTTAGCCAACCATACATACACCTGTGGTCCAGCTCATCCTGTCTAGGTTCTTGTGTAGTCCCAGCACTGTGGGTTTTTTACAACAACTCATTATTTCTCATATATCTTCTTAGAGGAGGTGGGGCCCATCTGAAAAATAAATGTACATTCCAGTTGTGTGTATGAGAAAGAAGGTAATAGCGTTCTTCTTTGAGTAGCTGGAAGAGAAACAGACCTATCAACTTTTCTGTAGATGATGTTGGAAGATGTCAGGCTAATGGCGAAATACTTGTTCTGCAGGTAGTACTCATTTTTAATGTGGTTGTTACAGGTGATAAAGCTACAAGAGGAGGACGTCATAAATGTTGTCTGTGGGGAATGCCATTTTTACCCATTATTTGCTAAAAATATTTTTGTGAATGATTGTGTCTTCACATGGTAGCCTAAACAAAGGCTCTACTGCTTCATCTTCTGTTCATCTGTTTTAGTGCTCCTGTTTTATCCACTTAACTGCTTGAAACGGTGTATGTGCTTGAGAGGAAGAACCCCCCCAGCCTACAGTACACACCCCCATGCCCCCCCCCCCCCCGTGATTTCTAAATATGCCAGGCCCTCACAGTGATAGCTGAAGTCACTGCATGCTGTGTTTTGAACACAAAACTGATACCAGTTTTGAAAGGTCAGGATGTAGATGTTTCAAAGCGCTCCCTGAAGTTACTGGATACTTCTAAATATGTCATACTCCTGATCTGTGAAATGGAAACAGCCTTGCAAAACCAAATGGAAGTCTCTGTACTTGCACCATGATGATTTACTCACTATCTTTCAACGATAGTTTATTACATCTGTCACTAGAACTGAGTTTGAGGATTTTGCAGTAAGTAAGGGAGGAAGCTGCATGCTAAAGAAAATAATAGCATGTCAGTAATTGAGCCTTTGAATAGTCAAATACACTTGGTACATAAAGCAAGCACTCTCTGGAAAAATAGTATGTGATTATATAATTAATGATAGTATCACCATGCACAACCATGAGAGGACCAAAAGTCCACCACACAGTGAGTGTGTTATTTCAGTTCATTGTATTAAACTTTTCACATTCCTTTTTTTTGTGTGTGTAATGTAAACATAAGCTAAAAGAAGAGACTAAGACAGCTGCAAACCTAATGAAATTGATGCTTTGTCTGCACAGTCTGGCATGTAAACTGTCTATGCCAGTAAAGATTTTCCTTCAGACGTTCTCTGTGGACTTATGCCACAGTGAAGCTTATTGTCTTTAACAAGGTACGATTCAGATCATGTAACTCAGTCCCATTTCCACCTAAGTTTGCGTTTAACAGAGCTGAGAACAAGTGACAAGACATAAAAATTGGGCTATCCTACTGAAATTATTGCATGATCTTCAAGCTGTGTGAAGCCTGGAAGAGGCATTTTTTGAAATATTCAACATTTAGTAATACCTAAGGAGCAGAAAAAAAATTTTCTTGCAAATAGATTTTTATGTCAAAACTGTTTTGGAGCTAGAAACGTATTTATGTGTCTAATGTCTAACAGTAAGTGAAAACCAAACCAGACTCTTCCAAACTCATTGTCTGTGAACAACTTGAATCAACTGTTCCCCAACTGACTCAAATGTAACAAAGATCCTGAAAAGCTAGCCAGAGTTTATAGTCCAAGAAAAAGGATGTTCATTCTGCCCACTGAGAGTACAAGATACATGTTGAATTTTTTTTTAACCTTTCTGAAGTAATTTAGCAAGAAGCTGAGATTTTTGTTTGTTTATTTCTGCTTCTTAGTAAGGGTATTTCTTTTCTCTCCAGTCTGCAGCACAGTTCACCAAACTCCCGCATCTGTTTGGCTGCTTCCCTTTTAGTAGACAGGATCTTTAAAACAATCTGCACTAAACGGCATCTAAAGCTGATTTTATGCAGTTGTGAAGTCAAATGCTAGTGAAAGGAACTAGAGTGTCAAAAAAGCTTAAAAGTAGAGCAAAGGAGAAAATATTTGTATTTAAGAATATTAGAATATGTAAGAATTTTGTGGGAGCTCACAAAGCAAAGCCATATAGGACGTTTCTTTCAATGGAAAGAGTGGAAGAAAACTCCAGAAAAAACCTAGTGCCTTGTCAGCTTGAGACGAGTTGTTTGAAGAGGGAGACCAAGCTAAAGCAACGGACATGAGGAGGGGAATTAAATGGTAAAATAACTGTGAAATTGGCTGGGTCAAGTGCATTAAGAGTTCTAAGATGAGATGTCATTTTGAACTGAACCTGGAATAACAGAAAACCAGTGAACTATTTGCAGATGGGACTGATGTGGTAAAGTTGTATAAAAGGTACTGGGAAAGATGAAAGCAAGCTCCTCCGTTTGAATACTCCCCTGTAGGAGAGAAAATGAGGGACTCTCTCAGTGGTGGTTTACTGTCTGCCCTAAGGCAGCTGACAAGTTTTTTTTAGAGGTGCATGAGTGTAGTAGGGTTGATGTGTACAGTAAACAATTGGCATTTATTGTTTGGTGCAAATGAAGATACTGTTAGGTATTACCATAATTAATGAGTATGCTAACAGACAGTATTTCTCAGTTGATGTGTGCAAGATGAAGTCTTGATTTGCTCTTGATGCTCACTATTTTTTTTTCTAATGTGAATGTACTGTATGAATCTTTTTCCCAGACCAATAGTTGTAGAATATTTGAATTAGACTGAGGTTTTAAAATTAATTTAGAAAGTAATTGGAAAAAGTTCATTGTTGGTTCTTTTTCTCACAGAATGGGGTTTATGTGCTTTCAGGAGCACAAACAAACACAATTCTGTTCAGCAATTGTCCGTTGTGTTGTGAGGTTAGTCCTCTAAGCTCCTTTTGGGCAGGCAGTCAGTGCCTAAAGATCTGAAGGGCGCAAAGTATCCTGCACAGGCCCCGACTTCTCTTGTAAAGGAAACAACAACAGAAATAGTAATAGTAATGGTTCCTTTCATCTCTGCTGTAAGTCACCTTATTATATTATAAAGGACAGTTGTTGCAAAATAGGTGAGAGGGCTTAAGGTAAGCAAATGCACCTGCTTGAGCATATAGTTGCTTCCTTACTCAGGGTTCTTTTTAACCCACTTAATTTTGTGAATCTAGATTATAGTGCAGCCCCACAAAACTGCAGCGTAGTTGAAGGAAGGAGGCAGCAAACTGCATTGGGAGTGCAGGGCTGAATGCCCAGGGCTATCGAGCTCTTAGGTTGGAATAGCTATTGGGAGGGAGCTGCATGACAGTCTCTGCAGAAGGCCTTATCTCTGGGAAGCGTGAAGTTTCTCTAGTTCCAGCATGATAGTCCAGTAGGAAATGTGTGAAGAGTTCCTGCCTTGACCAGTCACTCCAACTTCTGTGCCAACCTTTAAGTAGTGCTAAGTTGATCCAATATATGAATAGTTATTTTGATTAGGTCTGCTTTTAGTCTGGATTGTTTTGCTGATAGGAGTTGCTGTCCATAGCCTAAACTGGTTGTCCTGACTGAACTGAGGAGGCAGCAGAAAGTGGGAATGAGCAAGGTGCAGAACTGACTGACATTGTGTTTGGCCTCACGAAGCGTACTGCAAAACAGGTGATAACTTCAGACTCCACTGAATCTTTTATGTTTTGAAGGGCTGACTGCTTAGCACCCTTGTGGGTTAGGCCCCTACACAGATGAAGGCATGAAGAAAATGAACATGAATTTTTCTTTGTTATTTCTGCTAGTTGTCTTCAGGCTGCGCTGAGGCCATGTCAAACTGATGGTGACAGTGAAGGTGGGCTGCTTGTGTGGGCCATGATCTCAAGAATCCCGGGCCAGCTGACTTGTGATACTAATGGTTGCTTTCATCCAGGTCAGAGAGGGCCAAAATTACTAGCTCCTACTCAGGGGAGAAAAGTCATCTTGTCTTGAAAGAATGAGCCCTACTCTAGAGCGTGACCGAGGCCGCTGGCAGGGCAGGAGGGCAAGGCTGTTCCCGTAGTTACTGGGAGCATCTCTCGTTTGTGTCAGTAGGTTGTTTTATACCAGCACCTTACAAAGTAAGTTTCTAAGGTACCGA
This sequence comes from Opisthocomus hoazin, assembly GCF_030867145.1. Classification (NCBI taxonomy): domain Eukaryota; kingdom Metazoa; phylum Chordata; class Aves; order Opisthocomiformes; family Opisthocomidae; genus Opisthocomus; species Opisthocomus hoazin. The sequence goes on from NC_134417.1 coordinate 29,585,295, forward strand.
AGGCTGATACACAATTTGTCTTTTGCTGCTAGGTGCTTCACGACAGTGGTTACTGCAATACTGTGTGGCTTGGCTCTGGCTGTAGTTTTACAAGAAATTGCACTACAGTACCATGAGCAAGCTCACACAATAGACTGGGATGTTGTGGGCTCAAGGTAATTTTCTTAAATTTAAAACCTTTCTATTTGAATAAAAGTATATCTGCCACATCACGCAGTGTCAGAACACTGTGAGTGACCTCTTAACTTGAGACAAGCTTCCTTTTTGTCCCTTTTTTGTTTCCCAGGAACAGAGGGACAGAGAGAAGAAGTTGGGCAATGATTTGGCTCTGCTTGCAGAGATGTAAACAGATTTCCCAACTTTTAGCGATGGTGGTGTGGCCGGAAGGGGATGACTGGAGGTGCTCCAAGGCGTGTGAGTGTCACCCTGTTTGGAGCAGTTAATGAGTCAGAACATGAGGGCTGCTGGTGCTGGTGAGTCACCAGCTTCCCTCTTGCCCTGGAGCAGCTTTACTTTGATGTGGCTCAGTCGCTAAATCCACTCTCTCAGTCTGTATGACAAAGCCCTGATAAGGGACCTCATACAAGTTCTACAGTGTTAGCCAAACTCTCTGTTATTTCAGGTGAGAGTGCACTTACAGAATAATGTATTTCAAATCAGTTCTTTCTCCTCAGTCCCCCTTAAGCCTTTTTAGATGAATAGATCTGAATTTCCTAATACTAGAAAAAAAGATAAGGTCTGAAAACAGAACCCACGGAGATACGTTTGTTATTGGAGTTAGTACAAGCAGAAAGAGAACTGGTGTACTTCATGCTGCTGCTTGCTCATTTAAACCAACTGAGCTGTCTTGGCAAGGCTGCAGTGGAAGTCGGGGATTAGAGCCTAGCAGTTAAAAAATGCAGTCCGCAGCAGTAGCACAGTTCTGAAGAGCATTGACATTTCAAAGTGGGAAGCAAGACACCCGAACAGGTAGCATTTAACAAAAGCATAAGGTACCACAGGTGGAACAGAATCAAAAAGTCCTAGTAAAATACTGCGTTGTTTATATCCAAGCTTTAATTTTTTTCTGATGAGGGGCCACCATCAGGATATAATTTACCACGTACTGAGCTTGTGCATCATGGGACTTCATGGGTGTGAATGCTGTCATTTGGGCAGCTTGGGGACCGCATTTATTATAGCATGTTCTGTGTCACATACTTGACAGATGCTTAGTGTCTCGTTTGAGCTATGAGTGTTTAACTTTGCCTGATCTCAGTGGGAACAAAACTAGCCTTCAGCTAAGTATTGAAAATCTTATTTTCAAAACCTCTTGTTTGCTTATGAAGACCCCCGCATCAGTCTCATCTGTGATGCAGAAGTTAAAATGAGCGTCTCTTCTTTCCTACCCTGCTTATTTATGAATGAAGACATTGTTGAGAAACGATCTGCTCAGACACTAGGATTTATAGTAATAAGAAATGCAAAGGCTGCTTCTGAAAAACTTGAAAGTGAGAATTTGAGTATGTATTTTGGGGCTACTTTGTCATGTGTTTGAATATGCCTCGAGAATCTTACAGAAACAAGTCTTAAACGTTTGTTATATTTCTACATAGCAATTCTCTCTACTTTGTAGTGAAGTTTCAATATTATAGATTAGGCAACATATCTTTAAAGTTTAAGGCTCCTCCTCATTGGATTCATACACATGTAATGGAGACACTTACCATCAAAATTCATAGCAAAGAACTGTTTCGCTAATCTTCTTCCAAACTCTTAGGCTTTCTCTTTGGATAACGTGTATAGATGATGAACAGAAAATGGCATGCAGTAAAAGAGATAATAATAGACATGGAATAATAGTAGAATATAACAATAATAAAAGAACAAATAACTAGAGATTAGAGCACTCATAAAATTAGTCTTTTTCAGAATTGTTCTGACATTGAATTTCAGCTTCATCTTTGGCTGAGCAATCATACAGTAATACTTGTTAGAGAAAGTGTATTTAAATATTATCAGCACTTTTTATTCATACACATTTTTAAACAAAAATCGTGTTGCTGTTCCATCTGTTTTCTTCTCATGACTTTTAGGGGAAAAAAAGTAAAAATGACAAGGGAAATTGTAAAACATTATTTACATAATTTTGGAGCTATTTTATGAAAAACTTTTGAAAACGAAAATGTGATTATAATTTGTAGAAAATTATGCAAAAATTAAAAGCATAAACTGGCAATTATAGAAAAATCTTTCTCAATGGAAGTGAACACTTCTTGCAGCTTACAGAAACAAAATACAGCTCTTTGGACTGAATGAAAGATTTTTTTTGTCGTATTTATTAATTTAGATAGATGTTGTTTAACAGGTTATCTTTCTGTATAGCTGCTGCTACACGAGAATGAAGTGTGTAAAGTGTTTTATAACAATATAATTCCCTTGATAAAGCGGGTAAAACTAGCATACAAGTCAGGGGAGACTTAGACCAGGGATTCAATACAGTGATACCTAACTGTCTTGGTGATCCTGAAAGTTAAATGCTTAATCTTTGTCCAATAGCAGTGTAAAGTTCAGATGCTGGGAGAAGTAAAAATTTTGCTGTCTTCGAGCAGGTCACCTATGTAGTACAGTTTAGCAATGAAGACAAGAGTTCTAGCCTATGTTATTTGCCTTTGAAGCTTTGTTTTCTGTCTCATTGTAGGCTGTGATGTAGGCCAAGAAGAAAGTCCTTCTGGGGTTAGTAGTTCTGGAAATAAGAAAGCAAGGAACAGATGGATTAGTACAATCCCACATAGGGATATTTTGGGATTCTCTTCATAGTTGCTTGTGTACAGATAGGCATTTCAGAGCTGAATAAATGGTCTTCGGTACAATGAAATTTCACATGTATGAGCAAAATGATCCCCCCCCCCCCCCCCCCCCCCCCCGGGTTGAAATAAACAATGGTAGAAGGGGGTGGTTTCACAATCAGAAATGCTGCTTTTCCCACCAGTGAGGCTCTGAATTGCCTCTCCCTTCCTCATGCAACCATGCAGCTGGTTAGGTGAGCATCCAGCAAAACTAGAGTCTGCTAAACAGAAAAGAATAAGAAATTAATGTTAGCCATAAGGGTTTGCTTAGCCTGATCTGGCAGGCTGCAGGATCACTACTGTCAGCCCAAGAAAAGGGATGAGAACCCATGGCTGGGGACGCGGGACTTCCGTTCTCAGCGGCAGCATGGGCTTGGGTTGTCCTCAGCCAGTCATGAAATCACAGCTTCAGTCTGGCTTGCTCTGACATTGAGCTGTGTCATACTTTTTAAAAAACAAAACTAGGTCTTGTGGGCAGGTCAGAGGTAATGCTACTCTTACACCTGCTCGTTGCGACTGAATCTGATCTGGCGGCTCAACACGAATGTATTGCTGAGCATCTGTAACAGGGTTATGAATGGGAGCCACCTCTCATTTGGTGATTGTAGACTGGCAACTGCCTTTGGATTTATTTTAAGGATGAATGTCCTGAATTTTAGGATGGTATTTTGCATTTTAGCATTTGAAATCCACCAGTAATGTTTAATGTTGGCCTTTAAGGAAAAAAGAGGCTGTTCGGAATTGAATTTTGTCGGTTCTGGTGCCTAGGAGGCTGCAGGAATCTGAAGAAGACCTGTCACTGCTACATTTTCTTCTTTCTCCTGTATAAGTACAAACATACTAGGCCGAAATCTGTTATCCCAGTATAAATCCAGTAATTTCAAGTGGGATGAGCCGGTACCTGTTTCTGCAAAGGTTTAACATAACCTTTTCCATACCTATGTAGAAATATAGGGGGGGACTTACAGAAACAATGGAAACTGGGGGGGTGTGTGTGTGGGGGGGGGTGTGCGCGCGTGTGCGCGCGTGCGCTTCTCTGGCCTGAAACCAAGCCCTTTATTTACAATCTTAGTGCTGATCTTAGGGAATTGCTGGGTTCTGAATTCTGCTATGCTAAGTTGTTAAATAAGCATTGGCTAATGTTTAACAGCCTTTTCTTTAACCAACTCGGTTTACTGGTCATAGTAATAAATTCTAGTAACAACCAGCCAATACTTGATCTTGAATCATAGTATGAATGCCATATTTGAGGGTTCTGTTTCAGACACTCTGTCTCCATGTTTTTTAATGAAGCAGATATGTTTGTACACTGCCAGGATGGCACGGAGAGGGGTAAGCAAGGCCACTCGTGGATCCTGGCTATGGCTGCTGAGAAGTTATCATGTTTATCCAGAAAATTCCTGTGGGTTTTTTTGTTTTGGTTTGGTTTAAATGTAGTTGGATCCTTTTAAGATCTGTGATCTTTACGTTTTTTGGTCAATTTTTCAGTTCTTCGGTAAGTTAAGAAGCATTGCTAAATGGTTGTCATTGCCCTGTTTCTCACGTGTGTAATTAAAGTACAGATTGTTTTCTCTATAAAAAGGATAAAAGAAATTTTGAACAAAAGCAGTATTAGTTTTCACCTACAGTTTCATGACTGGTTGTTTTGCATAGCAATTTGCAGAACATTTTTATATTTTCTTCTGAGGGTTTTTATGTGAGAAGAGTCTTTATGAATTTGTTAAAACTTGATTGAATATTTTCAATTTGCAATTCTTACTTGAAATGAAAAAGGAGAAAATCTGCAAGGCAATAGAGGTACATCCTAGAAAGATACTAGTTTAATAATACTTCCTTGTTTATTGATTCTAGATTATGTGTTTCTTCATGTTTTGTGCTATTGTAGTGCTGACTGCCTTAGATGAATGCTGACTGCCTCACCAGGTCGATAACTAAGAAAAGACATCCTTCAGGGAAGACAATGGCAGAGCTCTTCCTTGTAATGCTTGGTAGGAAGGACATTTTAAGTGGGCATATTTTAAAACAGCAAAAAAGGAGTGGCGAATTGTCTCATGGTACAATGTGGAAAAAAGCTCCTATACAGAAACACAGCTCATTTCATCCTAATTTGGTGATCAGAAACAAGTGTTTCAACAGAAAGTGTTATGCCTTATGTGTTTCTAAGAGAGTAGCTATTGCTTGACTCTCTGGCTTTTAAAATATACTGAGAATAATAGTATAGTACTGTTCTTAAAAAATTTTTTTCAAATTCATTATTTGGACAAGATTTTGCTGCTCTGATGATAATGTTTACTGTCAGTACTATATAAACTGTATTGCTGAAGAATATTTTTAATTACCTATGGGTAATTTTAAACCCTATAGGGTTTTTACAGTTTCAGTAAAGTAAACCCAGTGACCGTGTATTAAAAATTAAAGACAAAAAAAGTTGTAGTTACTGTAATAGACTGCCAACCAAGTATTCCTGCTGCCATGCTCTTTTGTAAATATCTGCAGTGCTGTGAATCTGTGCAAAGATAAAAGGGTGTGACCTACTTTCCAGTGGCATCTGCAGCAAAATTTCTTGTGAATGCGGTGTTTCAGGATCAAGGCCTAAATGACAAGTTCTGTATTTTGATCAATGTCTGTTTTCACTACTTGCTGACCTATTTTGCAAAGAATAGCAGATTATTTTTGCATTTCTCTACACTGCATTTTGCGTAAAGTAATAACAATATTGAGATATTTAGATCTAAAATATTTTGAGTTAAAAATGAACACCTTTCAATGCTTACATGTAACTGAACATCAAATGTAAAAAAGAAGGCAGCAAGGAAGAAACACTGCAACAACCAATGTGTGCTCCAGTGGTTCATAAACTTCGGTTTTATGAGTTTCCTGGTCATCTCGGTTTCTTGGGTGGTTTCTTATTTCTGTTTTTCTCAGGACATAAAGGCTCTTTCTCTTGAATGCATCCCTGAGCGTATTTCAGAACCTCTTGAAGATTCCTCTTCCAGACTAGCGAGGTGGAGCTCTTTGCTGAGCATGTGACAGTCCATTCATTCAGCAGGAGGTAGTGCAGGAACAAAATACGAGTATTTTAAAGTCAGCACTGGCTATCTTTGAGCTACTGAATAGAATAGAATAGTTCAGTTGGAAGGGACCGACAATGGTACAGTCCAACAGCCTGACCAGTTCAGGGCTGACCCAATGTTAAACCGTATTATTAAGGGCATCATCCCAATGCCTCTTAAACACTGACAGGCCTGGGGCATCAACCACCTCTCGAGGAAGCCTGTTCCAGTGTTTGACCACCCTCTCAGTGAAGAAATGCTTTCTAATGTCCAGTCACATCCTCCCCTGGCACAGCTTTGAGCCATTTCCAGGCATCCTGTCCCTGGCTCCCAGGGAGAAGAGCTCAGCACCTCCCTCTCCACGTCCCCTCCTCCGGCAGCTGCACAGCACAGTGAGGTTGCCCCTCAGGCCCCTTCTCTCCAAACGAGACAAACCCAGAGTCCTCAGCCACTCCTCACAGGAAATACCTTCCAGCCCTGTCACCAGCAAAACCCCATGAGTATCAGACTTTATTTTGAGATGTTTCACAGAAATGGTGGGTGGTGCAAAGCTTCCTTTTTCTATGGCTATGCAGAGCTTCCAGCTGCCTGTAAAACCGTAACAGGGTACAGACCAGGGCGATGTGTGTTTCCTTATCTTTAGGTGAATGTCCTTGTTAGTTGCAACATTTTTTGACAGTTAAATAATCTGGAAGATGAGTGTGTATTGCAGATTTTAGATAAAATAATAGAATTTACCAATTGTTCAAGTAAAAGTATTTATTCAACAGTAGTGCATAAAAAGTTAGAATGGCAGGGGCAGAAGATCAGAAGAAAAAAGAAATGACAAGATGACAGATAATGTCAAGTGGGTTAGAGTGAGACAAGAAGGGTAGAAAAATGTTGGATAAGAAAAGCAACTAGGACTTCAATGACATTATGCCTAACCATGTAAATAATAGACTCTATTATTTTGTGTTAAGCTTGTGTTTTATCTTTTCTTTGTCAGTCACATAGAAAAAATTACAACATGGCAAGATCCTCGAAAAACTATGAACCAACCGTTGAATCATATGAGCCACCATCCTGCAGCTACTTCCACACCAATACCGCAGAGGTCTATGGCAATGTCTCAGCCAAATCTCGGTGAGTACTGGATGTCAGCTCTGTGGTGAAAATAGAGAAGAGAGAGGAGAGCCACCTTTTACTAATTTTGTTTGCCAAAGTAATTTTTGCTTCAAGAAGGGTAGCTCTGATTCTGCTGTCAGGCCTAACAGTATGTTCTCCACTTGCTTTTCTTATTTTTCCCTCTGCAAAGTTGGCAGCAAGTGAATTCATACTGTTCGAGGTGAAGTTCTAACATCTCATGTGTTTCATTTTAAAGCCTCTGTGACAAATTTTTGATGTGGTATTGAACATATGAAAATAAGCTCTTCCTGGGCGTTTTCATTCAGAGGTGGTATAAAGCCTCTACAAGCCCACCATACAAGTTTCAAAGCTTGCTGTGCAACATGCTGTTAGATAATCTGTCGGCAGTCTTTCCTGTGTTTCTTCAGGTCAGATTGTAGCTGTTTTGTTTGTGGTGGGGGGGTATTTTTGCATAGTTAGGTTCTGCACTGGAAGCTCCTTGGAAAATACTAAAAAGTCGGTTTTGCAGTATGAATTACCTAAAGACTTTCTACAAATGTGCGTGGTTTCATTGCTGTTCATTTAGCACTTCATGCTTAAATTTAAGCATCAACTTATGTTCCTCTGATTTTGCCAGCTATGAGCCTTAGTGAAAATCAAGCCATGAAAGCTTTGAAAATTTTAAAGATGTAAATGGAGAAAACATTTTCTTGTATAATTCAGAATTACAAATAATCCCTAATACTTCACTTCTGCAGTTTTAACTTTTCTACCACTGAAGAAAATGAGAAACGTCTAGACAGGTCAGCTACAGGCTCAAGATCACAAAACTATGTCAAATAGGTAGTCTTAAAAACACAGACCAGATTCTTGTTCAGGTTAATTTTTGGTACGTTGGTCTCGTGATTTCATGATTATTCATTTGCAGTGTGGGTCATCAGGGCTGTCTCTTCATGTTTGAAGAAAATGATAAACAGTTGGCTGACAATGGTCACCAATAGCAGTAATGCAATATACGTATTTACTTTTGTCTTGGATTTATAGCAAATGCATAGGCTGTCGTCTTCTACCTTTCTCTCAACAACTGTCCTGCTTGAATAGTTAGTGAAGAGTGTTGGTTATGTTGCATGACTTAGCAGGCAGTAGCAAATTGTGTCATGAGAGTGGATATCTGAAGAAGAAACCTGAGTAAAATCTGAAAGGATAGGGTGTACTGCAGTGTGTCATACTAGATGGTAAAGCTAACAATTGCTCTGCGCATGTTGCTTCAAACCACAGCTGTGTTCAGGTCAATCTGTTTATAGCAATTCTGAAATGGCCAAGAGGTAAGAGTAGGACAGTGGGGCTTTTTGTTCATACAAACTCCTCGGCTTATGTTGACATCTGTTACATTTTCTCTCATTAAAAGACACAGGAGGTACCATAAATCAGGACAGCGTACAGCAAGCTTTTACCCCTAATTTGTCAGTGGAAGTGAATCAAAGTTAAATCCTGTACTGAAATACTTGTACACGGAATTTTAGAGGAGGGTCTTTCTCAGGATACAAAGGATTAGAAATAAAAGTGTATACGTTAAGTTCTTGAAGGGACTTCACGTGTCCAACAGCGGCATTTCCACAGACTTCAAAATCTGTCACATCAAATACAGACTATATTTTGTTCAGTATCCTTCGCATTTATAGATGTGGTTCCACTTTTTGGTTGGTATTTATACAGTGCTTGGCACAGTGGTTTAGATCTGTGACTGAATCTCCTAAACATTAGCGCACTAGAAAGAGTATGTAAAAGTTTCCATGGTGTCCATATGTATTAAACTGAGAAAGTATTTTGTCAGTGCTTTTTGGTGAACTTTATGTCATTCTGGTGGCTTTTGAAAGTCATGCTGTGACACTTTGGTAGCAAGCAAATCTGTTTGCACAGCTGAGCAGCACTTCAAGCAGCATGTTATTAAATTCAGCATCACAGTCCCTGATTTTCCCATCCACCTGTTTGAACACACCAAGTGTGACACTATTTTATTTAAAAATGCATTAAAGTAAAAATTAATCTAGAAACTGTGTGTATATATAAACACGTATGTATACACACAGAAGTTACAAATTGCAGTAATCTCAGCAGAATACAGTAGCCCCTGAATGCTTCACGTGACAGTTTAAAATACGTGTGACTACAGTTTCCAGTACTAAAGTAGAATGTCTGTTTCAAAATAATCTTGGCCGAAAGGAAGGGCCTTTCTGCTGTTTTGTGATGCTAACAGTGTTACTGCTAAACCTGCTTTCTTGGGTCTGCTCAGCCATTGAAGTGAGCAATTCGCTGGTCTGGCGGTCAGACCTCTAAGCCAGAAGTGTTTGTGCCAACATCTTACAGACATCAGAGGAGAAATGGAAACTGAATACCAAGTTAAGCCACTCTGCTGGCCATAATTTTGTAACTTCTTAGCAAATGAAGTCTATGCATCTGTCTTTTGCCTGTGCGTTTTTTGGTACTGTAGGAATGAAAAGAAGTTTTTCTTTTGAAGATGTGCCACTTAAAAGAAAAGGATTTAAGTATTCCAGGTCTGCATACTGGTCTGTACTTCCAATTACTAACACATGTGTTTTCCTTGCCATGCTTCTTATGAAGAGATGGAAAATATGGTCTGTCCTGTACAGCTTGTTGCTTTGGGTTATAAACTCCTTTCAGCAATATTTGCTGGGAAGTGTACAAAGGCAGTTACAAATATTCTATCAAAAGCACAGAGTGTGACTGATACCGAATATTAGTGTGCCCATGCTTGAGACATAGAGGAGCATACAGTGAAAGCTGATTGAACTTAGACATACCTTAAAAAAAAAAATCTGTATTTTTCTACCTTTTTTCTTACTATGGTTGTATGTTGTCTATTTATGTATCTATTTCTTATGTTGTAAGAAAACACATACTGGTTTTCTTACAACTTCAGCAGTGTTAGTTTTCTCACTTTTAAAACATTACTTTTTATATGTTATATAGCAAAAGCATCTGAAGGAGTTTCTTCCTTTGCTGCATCTTGTTAAATTTATAGAAAACTAATACATGCTAGGCAGGTTTCTGTGGTCACTTACACACCACCACTAAATTCAGTGAAGTTTCACGAATGAAAAAGGAAATTTGTTCCAGAGATTGAAAGCATATTTTTGTAGATTAACATGTATTCAGACTTGTTCCGTCTGCTTTTTCTAAATATTTTACCTTTGTTGTTCTTCTAAGACAGTTTGTAGATGGATATACTAAGGAAAGGACAACATTAGCAGGAATCTTTTAACTGTATATTTTGTTGTTGGAAGGCAACAAGGAAAATGACCAGCATCTGACAGAAGACTACCAAAAGCACTCTTGCATCTTCCTAAGTGCTTCACAAATCCCATTTACTTTGGTGCTGAATCCGCACATGTATTAGTTTTGTGCCCATTCTGAAAGTCTTTTTCAGCTGATTGATAAAGCATTATCTATCTGTTGCCAGTCAACTCCGTTATTGTGGTAGAATCAAAGACCGTATGTGGAAGGAGGGGTATTTGTACACCTTTATTTTAGGTGTTTAACCTAGGTCCCTGCGTTAGGAGAACAAGCTCCGTGGACTTCTGTGAATGAAAGGAAGAAGAGAGCAGCTGCAGTGCACCTAAGCTAATGGTCAAACTACTATGTGACTTAAATGACTAAATTGTTCTCTGGAAGTGCCTAAGTCCAAGCTAGGGAAGCTGTTCTGCCTTAATGGCAGTCACTGTTGGAAGAAGATTGTAGAATGTGGTTTTTGGCTGAGTGTAGCAAGATTTAGGGGGAACAGTTAGATCCTTGTAGAAGTTTATTTTGCAACCACTTTTAATTAAATGCTGCTTGTCTTGTAGTTTTTCTCTATTCTACATTATGCAACGCTCAAAGCCATTGTTAGTTTCATCCTGCTTCCTTCAAAGTGTTTTAAAGAGATTTCTTTTGTGATTATACTCTTCATCCCGTTGCTGAGTACAATATGGTCTTCATTTCATTTGTAACTTATTTTGACATAAAATAATAAAATCCTCTGATAGTATTTATGTTTTCTATATAAATTAGCTTAAATTTATAGGCATGAGTTCCTTAAAAAGCTCTTACAAAAAGAACAGACTCTATTTGCAAAACAACTCAGAGGACCTTTTGGGCAAAGTGGCATACATCATGGTACAGTTGGATGTAGAATTTAGGCCTTACAGCAAATAACAGTTGCAGACTGCAAGACCCAGTTATTATAGGGCCTATGTGAGTGACTAAGCTGTGTGGTAACTAGTGCCCAGAGTCTGATGGTTTGAGAGCTCTGGGCATTCTACCACTTTGTAAAACACCTTTGAGTTTATTTGGACGTGGATAGGGACTTTCAATTTATGTAACTAGAAACGGTAGTTAAAATGTGGGTTTGGTCTAACTAAACTCATCGAAGTCCAACCAGCCTGGGCGTCCTTGGTGCTCCCCAGTGCCTGGCTGCCACTGTCATCTTTGCCTCTCTTCACAGCGGAATGTCCAGCACCACCAATAACAGAAATCCATACCTGGTATTACCACTTTGCATTTGCCACTTGTGGTATGGAAGAGAACTTGTGTGACTCTTCAGTCTTTGCACAGGGATGTGGTGGATGGGTGGAAAGGCTTTTAAAGGCCACAATCATGTATGAGCTGGCTGTCCAGGAAAAAGTGATGAGGAGTGAAGCAAAGAGACGAGCAGAGCTGTGTTTGTGTAGATCCCTTATGCATTAGAGCTGAGCCATCTTCTCTTACCCTGTCTTTTGTCTCATAATCTACTATTTTTCATCCAAGTTTGGACAAGATCTTTCAAGGTCCCTTCTTACCTAGGCTGTTCTATGATGATTGATAAGTTGATAATTTCATAACTTATAAATTACTGTCGTAGTGCATAGTGTAGTGTCTATTGGCCCAGCTAATGTGGCCTTCAGAAAAATTACCTGGATCACTCTTAGTTCTGAACACTGACATAATATCTCCTAACAATTATATTCTCTCAGGTTCTGTCAAGATGAATTTATTAATATGTATATATGCAGGAAAAAAAATCATAAATATGCTTAATGTTATAATCCCTGAGGTTTCCAGTGTTCTAGTACTCTCTCTGTACCTGGAACAGATTGTTTTAATTTATCTCTGTGCTGCTGCTTGTTTATCAGTTACCTGCTAGTGGCATCCTCAGAGGGGTATTGTAAGAAACTGTGAACTCATACAGATATAGCTGCTAAAAGGTCAGTAATAATGTTATGAGCTTGCAAAGGTAAGGATGCCTGTCCTGAGGTAAGGAAAGAAGCTAGATGAGTTTCCACCCATGGCTGAGGCTTGGAGCCTCGCAAAATATAAAGAATATTTCAGAATAATTCAAGTGGGAAGGGGCCTTGAGAGATCTCTAATCCAGCCTCCTGCTCAAAGCAGAGTCGTCAGCAGTGGGATCAGACCAGGTGCTCAGGGCTTTATGCAATCAAGGTCTTGAAAACCTTTGTGACAGATTAGTGGGTCCTGGTGCGGTACTAATGCTTTTGTCAGGCAGGAGACTGGCACCATAAAGAAAATGGGTGGTGTATCACCGGTACTAGGTGGAGGAGTTTCAGAATGTGTAATACACACTTAAGAATAGAGAACAATTTCTGGCAGAGGGAAAAGGGTGCTACATATACTTTTGTTTGCACTTGACACCTGCACTTTCACCTGATCAGATCATGTGTAAATATAGAGTGGAAGAAAAATAAAACATCATGGCACATCTGCGATAGAAGCTGGTAGTATTTATCTCCATTTTGTAGATCAAGCAGTTCAGGCATAAAACAGTGGAAAGCCCTTGCCTTAGCAGCTTACTGTCAAGACTGAACAGCAGGCATGGCCCAAGTGATACAAGCAGTATAGTTTTAACTATTAAATACACTGGTTGTCTAAGGTGAAAGACATTATGTATTACACAACAGAATTTAACGTGGAGAGCCTCTTACACTGATGACTGTTTGTGTTATAGAAATTCATCCATGAATGTGAAAAGTTTATCTTTCAGCTGTATTGCTAACGGTAATTTAATTGGGTCTGGATACAACTGGGGGTTATGGCACTTTGCCTCTGCTTTTATGTTTTTTTAATCAGCCAGGAAATCCAACCAATAAAACAATGCAATAATCCTGTCTAAGAGCAATAAACACATGAACCAAAGTTTCCATATCCTGCCATGATAAAAGAGGTGTAGCTACTATTGTTTGAGGATGATAAAATGCAGTTTTGGTTACCGTGTCCAAGTGAGTCTCTGGAGACAAAAATGCAGAAACTCCCAAAGTGTTTAAAAACAGGTGGTATGTATTTTAATGATAACTAACATAGATACAATGGTCTAAATTTTGCAAGGCTGGTTTGCATTGACTGGAAATTTGGCTACAAATACATAACATTGAGAGGAACATGTTTTTCCCTCGGTGTAGCCCATACCCTCACACCACCTGCAGAGTGGAAAGGCTTCCTGTTCCAGGTCATTTTTAATTACTGGATATCCTGAAAGAAGCGGACACAATTCATTTGTGGTCAATGTGAATAATTTTGGCACCTGCTTCTGGTTCATGAGATAATACTTACAGAGGAGCTGAAAACATTGTAGAGGACTTGTATGTTCTGTGGGAATGAGGGTTTTATGACACAGCTCTGGAGAAGAATGGGGGTTTTTCTGACTGTTTGCAATTAAAACCTCTAAGAAGTAATTATCAGGCGGATTTCAAATGGCGTAATTTATTTATGTTTTAAGGACAGTGGCTTATAGTTCCAGAGACTAATAGGAATTAACTTCAGTATCAGGTAAATTAAAGCCAGATATTTCAAAGGACACACACCCTTAAACCAACAGCTGACTGTCTGGTAAATCTGAAATGCTAAAGGTGGTTGTGTTCAAAAGAGACATTGGTATTGTTTCAAAATCTAGTCATTTTTAATTTTAACACAAAGAAGTTCCTGTTGGTGTAAGCATTTCCCTTCAAGGTTAGTAATCCAAACATATGCCAGTGCAGGAGTGGAGTGTCATTTTCATAGTTTCAAAGTGAATGAAATGCAAAAGATGAAGATTTCATGAAACAAAAGTAAAAATAATTTCATAAATATTTTAAACAATAGTGGTCATCAGCAGTTGGTCATTTGCATTAAAGCTGTCTCTTCAGTCGAGCAGCCCCCGCTGTTACTTGTTGTTACTGATTTATTGTTAAAAGTGCTTCCAGAATAAATCTTTACTCTTTTAAAGAAGTTCCTGTTAAATCATAGCTTTGAGGCTGCACCTGCAGGTTGTTCGTTTGGGGTTTTTTTAATCTCGAATCGTTGAAGACAGGAAAGATTAGTTAAATGTGAATATCACAGAATTTAACGTAACAGTTGAAACTGTTGAGAAATTTCTGTATAGCTATTTCCAGCCCAGAAATCTGAATAAAGGAGTCTCTGTGCACTGGGATAGTACAACTTTTTAGTTTAATACTTCACAGATTTTTGGAACAAAATGCACCAGAACTGAAGAGCAGCATTTTTGCTGACCTTGTTGGAAGGCTAATGCTGTTTCTGGGAAATGAGTGAAACAAGCAGTTCTTTGTTGGCACAAATGGAGAGAGAAAAGCAGGGGAGCCTAGTCTTTTTTTCTTCACAATGTCGTGACTAAGTCAAAACTGTAATGTGGCTGGGTTTGTTCTTTTTTTTTTTTAACCTCTATAGACATTTGTTTTTCATCAGACTATGTTGCGTGACACCTGACGCTGGCCAGTTCGTATGAATTAGGCTCTGGGCTGCCTGTAAACAGAGTAGAGAAAAAGATCCACAGTTGCATCCAGACACTTCTGACACTAAAATAATAAAAGTTGGTACAATCAGTTCAATGCCTATGTCAGAAACAATTTACACTTGCGTGTTTTGGCTTCTGAAGCTTGCAGTCTCTTGCCCACAAAATAATCCTTGCTTAGTATATATCCAGCAAAGCCATCAACAGAAAGATCTCCTACAATGTCAGAAAATGTAATTCAGTAGAATAGGATTATTAATTTAAAAGCAAACAAAAGCAATAAAATATTTTTTTTCATATTTCCTCTAACTGGAAGAAGAAAATTACATAGGTCTAACTTGAGATGTGAACTAAATAGTTGCAATTCCATGGACTGCAATGAAACCGTGGCCACATACTCCAGGTTTGGAACTTAGCTCCACATTCCGCTTTCATTTGAGCTGGAAAATTGTGTAATGGCTGTTTATTGAAGAGACTTACTTCATTTTGCAGAATAAATTTGTTTTTCCCAAGAAGAACTGAATTCAAGGCCACCCTGAGTCTGTCTGATAGAATGCTGAATACTTTCCGCCTGCTATGTTATATGCAGTCTCCTTTACCATCGAGTGGTAGATTTGAGCTTTTTGCATTTTTCCTTTGAAGAACCTTAGAAATGTTGCACTGGGAGTGTCAAACCCTGCCTAGTGAATTTAAGGTTACTGAAGACCAGCTGATTTTCCTTAGTTAACCTTTCGACCTCTCAAAAACAGTCCAGAGGTCCTAAGGCTCCCCAGACCACAGGCTGAAGAGAGTCGTTAGTGTCACTGATTGATTAGATGAGTGTCATTGTAATGAGATCAGTATTCACATTGGGTAGTCTAGTTGGAGCATGAACTACAGGTTTTTCTTTCTTAACCCAAACTCCATTATGTTCCTCATAGCATTCAAATACAAATTCAGAATTCAAATATAAGTAATAGCAGGCATTAATAAAGTTGTGTAAATAGCACAACAAATGTGCCATATGATTGTGTCATAAGGAGCAGAGATTTGTAGAATGCCTTTGTAGGAAGTTGCTCCCTGGAGCTGACACGAGACTTTGCTTTGACTTCACTGGGGTCATTCAGAACTTTAGTGACAAAGAGTTATCAGCTATATTCAGAAAGAATGTTACTGAACTGTTCGGTACAGGAGTTCAGCTCTGGTTCAGCTGACTAGTTCCAGGAAAAGCAGTTAGGTAGAAGACTTTGCTCAAACTAAGCTTATGTGTGTACCACAGGGGTAATTTTTCCATTGTTGGGATTCTTTTCGTTCCAACTAGTGTGTTTAAAGATTCACTATTAATTAAAATCTAGACAATATCAGACACATCAAACATGCTTAAATGTATTCCACGTACTATATTTTTCTGTTTTCCACATGCATATTGTTGTAGCTCTACCCTTAAGAAGAGCAACTTAATGTTTATTCCAAAATATTTTTCTTGTTGTTTGAAGAACTCACAGTGGAAAATGCAAAAGCAGTGAGAAGTCTTGGTCCTGTAATAACTGTATCATTACACTTTTCCATGCTTCGTTGGAGGAGACTGGAGTTCTGCCTGCATGATGGCTTTTTTGCCCAAGTAGATAGCATTGCAGGGTAAAAGCTACCTGACGTTACATATAGTGTCACACATAGAAGATACTGGGGGGTTGCGGGGTGAGGGTAGAGGAAAAAGAAAAATCACATGAAGTGATCATGAGTGTTGGCACAATTATATGGGAGACAGATGTGACCACAGATTTTAATGGTGTTGATTCTGTAAAGAAAAGATCTAGGAAGATGCAGGTAGTTACCTGTAAAAGTACACTTCGTTATCAATCGATGTATAAGCTAGAGGTTGATAGTAGCAAGAATCGGATACTCTACTGAGACTTGCTTTTGGAATTGTCCTGTCTAGGGCAGTGTTTTAATTTGTCCAGGTTTCCAAATGTCTGTCATTTTTGCAAGCATAGATTAGGTACAAATATGTACTGATTTTCAACAAAAAAACCAGTTTTCGGCAAATCTGAACCTTCGTTTTAATTTATTTTGTGGAAGGTCCAGTCATGTTATTTGTGTCATTCCAGGATGCATACATTGGAAATGTCCATATTCTTTGCCACAGTGAAAGGGAACAATCGTATTTTCTGTCATGAAATGTGGAGAAGCATACATAGGACCAATATAAGCAGATCCTTTGACTTCACAGTGTGTGAAGACGTTTTCTGTAATAAAATTGGTATGGGATGAAGTTGTTTTTATGTAGCAGAGCACAAATCACTCGCCAGTGTGTTTTGGTTTATTCCCAGACATACCTTGCCGTAGTCTCCCTGTGCAGTCAGAAAGTTTGAGACATTAGAAAACATCTGCAATCTCCTACAGCAGAGAAGTCAGCTCAGTGGAGCTACAGGATGTCCAGTTACCTGCAGATGCGGTTTCCTTTTGTAACCAGACTTGAATTCAGGTAGAGCTTAAGTATTTTTTTAATACTCCTTTTGAAATACTAGTTTCCAGCGTCCTGTCTGAAATGTACATCAAGAGTACATCGCATCGGTGGTACTGCATCTGAACAGAAAGTATTTTGCAGAAGCATTTAGTTTACTATGCAAGTGCTGTGCACTCAGCCTGCATTTGTGCTGGGCTTGACTGGGATGGAATTAATTTCTTAGCAGCTCCTGTGGTGCTGTGTTTTGGATAGGTGACTAAAACAGTGTTGGTAACACACCAGTAATTTGGCTGTGCCTGAGCAGAGTTTGGAGAGTGTTGAGGCTTTCTGTTTTTTCCCACTGTTTCACCTCCACACTTGCAAGTAGGCTGGGGGTTTGCGACAAATCCTTCCAGTACCTGAAGGTGCCTACACGAAGGATGGAGAGGGACTTTTCACAAGGGTGTGTAGTGATAGGGCAAGGGGGAACGGCTGTAAAGTACAAGAGGGCAGATTTAGATTAGCTATTAGGAAGAAATTCTTCCCCAGGAGGGTGGTGAGGCCCTGGCCCAGGTTGCCCAGGTAAGCTGTGGCTGCTCCCTCCCTGGCAGGGTTCAAGGCCAGGTTGGATGGAGCTCTGAGCAACCTGGTCTGGTGGAAGGGGTCCCTGCTCATGGCAGGGGGGTTGGAACCAGATGATGTTTAAGGTCCCTTCCAACCCAAACCATTCTCTGATTCTATGAAATCAGGAGGTGACACTGAAAGCTGATCTGAATTACCTAAGGGGATATTCCATACCATATGATGCCGTGCTCAGCAATAAAAGGTCAAGGAAAGGAGGAGGGAGGGAGACGTTCATGGTTACAGCATTTGTCTTCCCAAGTAACCCTTACAAGTGCTGAGTTACCTGCTTTCCAGGAAGCACCTAACATCTGCCTGCTGATGGGAAGTCGTGAAAAAATGCTTGATTTTGCTTTGCTTGTGTGCACATCTTTGCCTCACTTGTTAAACTCTTTGTCTCAGCCCAGGAGTTTTTCTTGCTTTTGCTCTTCCTATTCTCTCCCCCATCCTGCTGGTGCGGGGAGGAATTTAGTGACTGCCTGTGGGGGGGCCCAATCCACCACATCAGGACAGCTGCAATTTCCAAAAACTGTTGATGGACTTGGTGCACATTTGCACTGTGTTGAACCACCTATGCTCAGGAAGCACCGAATCGTTGGCTTTCCTTCGTGCACTTGCACACGCTGTGCAGCCCACGCAGATTTCTGCAGAACATCTCAAAGCCTTGTTGCCAGCTGTCTTTCTCGTGGAATTGTTCAGTTCACCAAGAAGTCCCTTTTCCCTGTCTGTCAGAACTCCAGTAGCAAATGCTTTTGGTTGCAGCTTGTGCAGCACTACTGCATTAGGTTTTCTGAAGCATCGTTCAGTAGCTTTAACTGCTCTGTCAAACTGCAGGATTTCTGGGCCAGTAGTTCATTTAGGAGGATTGAGTGCTGCAGGTTTCGGATTAGTGCTGCCAGTGCCTGTCTCTGCCTCTGGCACCATTTGTGTGTAACATCACCACATTTCTGTGCATCATTTGTCTCAAGTCTTCCAGCTGCCACTAGGTTTGCAGGGAACATGGAAAGATCATTTATCATAGGCAGACTTCCTTTATGTTCTTTGACCCGGACATTTCTTTAGGTCTTCTGATTTTCTCAGAGATAATAGCTGTTGATGTAGGAAGCTGCAGTTTTCAGTATAAGCCTGTCTGCATTCAGGTAGTATAGTCTTTGTCTTGAGACCATCATGCAGAGGATCCCAATTCTGAAATTGTATGAATGTCTAGCCCAGGTCTGATATGATGCTCTCAAAGCTGGTGATTAATATACTTCCATAAAATGAAGTGGGTGCCTCTGCACTGTGGTCTGTGGGTTCCAGGAGACTTACCTTGGGGATCAGATGACATCTACATGTCTCTGGAGAAGTCATGTTGGATAACACACTGGCATCTCTGTGCTATTCTCTCCAGAGCTCCCGATTCTGGAAGCATGCTGCAAAGATGGTTTAGATATGCCTGCATGCTTTCCACAAGGTCCAGAAGGATTTATTAGCATGGGCTTTGCACCACCTACAGGTAACAAAGCTGCCTCTGGACCCAGACTGGCCCTGGATATAGCACAGCACTAATCCACGCCTGTTAGGTGCAGCTAGTGCTGATCTGCGTAAGTAATTAAACTAACCTGGCCTCTGAACAAGCCATATAGTTAATACTTCGAAAATGCACTGTATTTCACTCCTGACTTATCTGGAGGATATATCACTGCTGGATGCTATTCTTAGCACCATAAACAGGAAGAATTTTTATCTTGGGTAAATCAGGAGCCTATACAGTGTCTTTGGATTGCTTAGTATCAGAAGTACTGGACTTGCTTGTGCAGTTGCAGACTTCCTCGCTGAAAATTACTGATAATCACTACATTTACACAACACTGTGAGATGCCCAAGGGTATCTCTGGCACCAGAATTTTAAAGCGCTTCTGTTCCTCGCAGTCTTTTGACTGTTGTGTACAATCTGGGAATTTTCACCACTATCTTCCTGTGTTCACCAAACTTACGTTCCCAGTCAGCCTGTCTCTCTCTTAATTCGCAGCTCCTTTAGCTGGAGCTGATACACTTGTTCAGCACTTGCTGGATGTTACTGTTGTACTCATTTTCTTGGAGATTTCAGTTAGATTTTCCCTGGTACTTGAAGACACTTTGCTCTCAGGTATATTGCTTTCCTGAGAGCCAGAGTCGTACTTTCTATGATTGTTTCCTGTCTGGAATCGGGGACTTTCTGTGTGTGTAAGATTACCCATAGCTCACTGTAGTGTATCTGCTACATCTGTATTACTTTTGGGGATTATTCTGGTAATACTGTCCCATTCATTTTTGTACACTTTTCCAGTGAGGTAATAAAATCTTCCCACTGTTTTCTCACCTTTATCTCCTGTGGTCAGTTCGGTATACGAAGTGAGGTCTTTCCATTGCTGATTCTGTGTTTGCAGGGCATTGTCTAGCACAGCTGCAGCAGCGGTGCTCTTCTGCAGGCAGTAGCTCTTTGAACGTTTTTCTTGCACTCTTGTCTCCTTAGGAGTACATTCTGCACCCCTCTCTTGTCCTGGAAAATGTGTTGCTTAGTGTGACGCTCCAGTCACAGGCAAGCAAGCGTGTGTGCATGCTCACACACAACCTCAGGCTCAAGGATTTCTGTCAGTGTGAGGCCGGTGAGTCAGCTGGTTTCCTGCACAAGAAGGAGGATGACAGGGAACTGAGCAAGCAGGGAAACATGACACGTATGAAGGATTTATCCGCTGCCTATGGGTATTTGCTAGCGGACAAACCAGATGGAGTTTTTTAGCAGCCAGATCACCCAACATGGGCCGAGAACTGTGCTGAGGAAGTGGCAGTGGCTGCAGGGTGGCTATTGGCTGAGGGGAAAAGGAGCAAGCACTCTATCTTCTGTGCACAGCATGTCTTTGGCCTCATGGTTTATCCTGTGGGAGTGTTTCGAACTGGAGATGATATCCTGCTTTTCCTGTGGCCCAGACTTCAGTAGCCCCCAGGAAGATGATAGGCAGTGCTTTTCAAAAGTCTGGAGCACCATTTGGACAGGCTGTTTTGCCGAAGACACATTCCACGTGCTGTCAGATGTGAACTGCTGGTATAGAAAAGCCCTAAAACTTAACACATTAACTGAAGGCTGACTCGTAACGATTTCAGTGCACTAAAAGTGGAACCAGTGCAAAAGAGTACTTGCAAATCTGCCGTGATTTAATTACTCTTCAGCTGGTTCTTGGAGTCAGCTGTTTTATTACTGTGCTTGTAACAGTTTGACCCTTAGGATGTATTTTTAGGCAGCTGAATGTAGCAGTTGTTGTGGCAAGTGATGCAGAATGCCCCAGGTTTTGGTTTCATTTTGTTTTCTATAACAGATACAAAAAAGAATTGCCTAACAATCTGAGGTTTTATACTATTTTTATTTCAAATTAATACTTGTTTTGAGCTAGGTTAGATTAATTTAATCTGTATTATATAGGTGTATGCACATGCCCAAAAACTAGATTTGACTTCACAAATGTAGACATATATGTCCTAAATTTGCTTATGGGACATTATCATGATTGTGTTCAAGAATAATTCAAGAGGAATGATAATGTTATGCAGGTAGTAGGATCAAAACCTGGGCCTTAGCATCTATGTATTTACAAACTGGTTTTGAATTATATTTTTAAAATTTATTTTATCACCATATCAGTTGAATGCTCCATTTTAAGTTAGACTTCATCATAAACATACTCTATTCAGACACCTTGACAAAAATATCTGTACTTGTTTGAAAGCAAAGATACAGGACTCCTCTATTCTTAACGTTTCCGAGTCTATCCAGTTTGGGCTGCTATGATAGTAGATTCCTGGTATTCAGACTGAATGGAGAGTTATCTGAAGGGAGTATTTTGTGTAGCAAAGGCAACAAGTAGCCCTGAGAAAGAGTACTACAACACATGCCCTAGCCCTGAGTGTATCCCTGACACAGCATACTGGCTATTAATCTTTACTTTACTTTGCCTGATTCTATCATTTGCGTGTGCTGCTTAGATGAAAGCAGTTTTGTTATGGAGAACTTACTATATTGTGATAATCCTTCAGTCAGCCTGGATTCTTAGCATGGTGGTTCTATTCACTCAACCATTGACACCCCAAAAATTTAAGCACATGCTTATGCATATGAGAAGAGTTAAATTCCTGCCTAAGTGCTTATAGTCCTGGAAATTTAACACCAGATTTACACTGATATAATTTATAGAATTGTAAGGTTTCTTACTTATTAAAATAAGACTAGATTCGCTGCATCTTAAAATGTGGTTCCATATATTGTTTTGTCATTATGAAAGTGGTTTGATTTCTGCACCCAGCTCTCATTCCTACCTTTGCCTTTTTGGCACTGCAGCTTGCTAAAGGTTTTTTACCACTGAGAAGTTACTGATCAGTGCTGGCTTTGGTCTGTCTTTCCTGCAACCAGCTTATTTTTCCCACTTGGACTCGCTCATTGGTTGCATATAAGCATTTTCATGGCTACCCAGTTACATTTGCTGGGAACTGATCTAGCCAGAAAATATCTTCATTTTATCCCTAGGCAATTTTTAGTTTGCTGAGTGGCGGCAAAAATGCTTGTGCCAGCTCCGTGAAGAGTAGCATGTGGGCAGGAACAAGCAGCTGGGTGTGGCAGAGAGGATAAACGGCAACACTCTGGTTTCATGTGGAAGCATGATGTCATTTGTATGGATACAGCTGTTTGTGGACCACACAAACTGAATCTGTGAAAAGGTTATATTACTGCAGGGCTGCTTTTAACTTGCAGTATTTCTTGAGCTAGATTTGCCACTGAAGCTAAAACATGCAGTTGCACTCTCGGATGGTTCCATAGTCTTTACATGCTGGACCTGTGTGATGCTGGATCACCCAGAAGGAAAAACTTGATTCAGATCTGATGTAAGCATGTGTAAATATTTCTGTCAAATGAAGCAGGGCAAAGTAGATGCTGGCCTAATGCCTGTGTACCCTGCATTACTCCAGTTGCGGAAAGACAAGATAATACCTGATTTGGCAGAAAGCTGGCTAGCATAAAGTCAGCCTTTCAAAAAAACTTTAACTTGAACTGGCAGAATGAGTTAAGCTCAGCATTTTGCATTGTATGGGCATCGTACGTGTGATCCAGGCTGTAAAGTCATCAACCCATTTCTTTCAATGCACACTGCTAACAGTGCTTGCTGTACTGCATCCTTCAAGGTCAGACATGTACACAGCATAAATATGTTCAGGTCTGAGAAGCATAGAATTCACTTGAGATTTCAGTTCTCATGGTGAGAACAATGAGTGAAAGATAAAAAAGAATATACGAATCTTAGTCCTTTGGACAGAAAAATATTGTATCTCTTCTAGAGAGTATTTTACTATCTGGGGTGTTCTTGTTAAAAGATAAGAGCTTTGTTAATTATGCTGTTGCTCCATTAGTGAAAGAATCCCTGCAAAAATGTCAGTTAATTTTTAAAGCAGTACTTGGCTACCACTTGTAATCCAGACTGGCTTTAGGTACTGTATGTGTTTTTTACTGGAAATGTGAAGGTGGTGAAGAAAAAGAAGGAACTGTTCACTCCACTGTTCTCAAAAGGTACTAGGTTGCATTGCTGGGAACTGATAACGTTTTACTCAAAAATAAAAAGGAGGTGCAAGCAGGGGCTATGCAGTTTCATCTCTGTCTCATTTTCTTCCTGTTCTTTCCAAGCCTATTACTAAGAGGGAAACATTTCTAGAGAGAAGAGGTGGTTCTGTTTCTATGGCCAAGTGATACCTGCTGTTGAAGGTGCCAAATTATTATTTGAGCTTTGGGCACGATTACCACAGTGACTGTGGAGCTACACAAAGACTTGCAATTTCTTCCATAACAGTTCTCTGAATAAAAATGCCCATCCAACAGAGAATTCTGCTCTGATTGATAGTTTCTGAATTTGACCAGAGAAGATTATGTTGATTGAAGTAACATTAACAGCCTAAGCAGCATTAACTGTCTGAGCAGCAGCCTTCTGTCTGGAAGTGCAATAGTTTAGCTGGTTTACATGGGTGTAAATCAGATTTGCTTACAAAAGGTCATGTTTCTCACCTGCCATTCCCCAGAAGAACCTTTTGAATATCCTACCAGAGGTGGGGAATTAATGGGTCATTTCTAAATATGAGTACCCTAATAGATAAGGTTTCAGTTGTTAATCAAATGTGCAAAAGATTATTTTGGTTTTCTTGGTAAGACATTAACTATACATTATGGTGCTTGACATATCCAGAACTCACGAGAGTTACAAATCTCTCCATTGTGTTAAATCAGGTCTAAAGTCAGGTACCTTATTCTCTAATTTATTAGACCTTTCTCATTTGCAAATGAAACCATGAATTGTAAATTCGGCCTTACCTTTATAGATGAGGACACAGAGATTGTGACTCATCCATGATAATATGGGAAGGCTACGGCCTCCCAGGAAACAGGACCTCCTAGGAGGTTTGCTTCTGAACTGGGACTGGAACATCTCTCATCTGAGTGTCATTGAAAAAAGTGTGTATCTCCTTCACGAGGTGGAAAACACACAGAGCGCTCATTATTTATGCTGGTAATTATTCTTACAGTAATTAAAATAGATCTGTCAATAAAGAAAATGTGGAGATTGAAAACCTTTTTCCTAGCTTACTGCATATTATAGGCACATATTTGTGGAGGAATTTTCAATTAAAAAAACTTGCATGTCATTTACTATGTATCATTAGGTAAATATTTGAACATACCAGGATGAATATAAATACTTGATGTATTATAAGTATTCTTATTTTATACACAGATGAAATACTCAAAATAATGTATTAAGCAATTACTAGTATCATATCTTGCCAGATGGAATAGTTATCTCTGTCATTTGAAATACAGCAATTCTAATAACCGTATACTGTAAATGAGCAATATGTGTCCTAGGCTCTCTGTTATCTTAAAGTACAGTTCTGCTTAACCAGCCATGATGTATTTTCTTTCCCGCAGTCATGAATCACCAGCACCAAATAACACCCAGCACAGCCATGTCGCAGCAGAGTCGTCCTGCCCAGACTGCGCAGCCAGGGCTGTTGAGCTTGCCCAGTGCACTGACTGCACAGCAACAGCAGCAGCAGAAGCTGAGGCTCCAGAGAATCCAGATGGAGAGGGAGCGAATTAGGATGCGTCAGGAGGAGTTACTGCGACAGGTAGCGCCAAGGATACTCTTTTATTTTGTTCAAGAGCCTTTTGTTCAGCGCATCCAGATTTTTACCAGGGGCAGTTAGTAGCTCTGTTACTTGATGTCAACATTAACCATTGTTTTAGGCAAGGGTAACCAAAAAGCTAATATAAATAGAACATTTCTTTTTTTTTCTCTAAACTAGCATTGAAGAGAATGCAAAATGGCCATCTGTCAGGAGTTACAGACCTGGTGTCTTTCGTACCAGCTATAATAGTAGTGTAAGGACCAAATTCTATTCTGTATCTGTTAAGAAACCTAGAGCAGCTATCACTGATGAATTCTCAGTTTAACTTGGTTTGCATAATAGACTTATGTTCATGCTTCACAGAAGATAAAGGCAGAACATACGGAGCTGTTCTTGACTCGGATCCTAACTCTGTAACTTGCACCCTTTGCCTTTGAATTAAAGTAAAATCACATTCACATTCTACATGAATACTTCTGATTTGAAAACTTTCTGGAGATGGTTCTTTGTGGATGTTTTGTTCATTGTTCTATTTCTTAAGTTTCAGCTCTATGTTATGACTCATATTGTACAAAATAGATATGTAACTTCCTTTAGACTGCCTTAAGGAAATAGAAAGTTTTAACAGTTGTGTTTCTTCTGTTACGGACAACTCCACTGGTGATGATGTGTTTTGCATGGCATACTAATCAGCTTCCTTACAGAAAACAAATAACCTGTTTCTCTCAGGAACAGTGTGGACAAAGTACATTTTATCAAGAGTTACACCATTATTGGTGGCCTTGTAAATGCTGCAGTTACAGTGCTAAGTACCTTTAAAATTGGTAACTTTCACAAAATCACAGAATCTCAGACTGGCTGAGGTTGGAAGGGATCTCTGGAGGGTGTCTGGTCCAACACCCCTGTTCAAGCAGGGACACCCAGAGCTGGTTGCCCAGGACCACGTCCAGATGGCTTTTGAGCACCTCCGAGGACGGAGACTGCACCACCTCCCCGGGCAGCCTGTGCCAGTGCTCGGTCCCCCTCACAGTGACAAAGTGTTCGCTGATGTTCAGAGGGAACCTCCTGGGTATCGGTTTGTGCCCGTTGCCTCTGGTCCTGTCACCGGGCACTGCTGGAAAGAGCCCGGCTCCTCTTCTTTGCACCCTCGCTGCAGGTATTTATAGACGTAGGTGAGATCCCCCTGCGCCTTCGCTTCCCCTGGCTGAACAGTCCCAGCTCTCTCAGCCTGTCCTCATAGGAAGAGCAGTGGGCCCACATTTTCCATAGCCTTCCTGTTGTCACCTAGGTACTTACAGAAGCCCTTCTTGTTGTCTTTGACTTCCCTGGCCAGATTAAATTCCAGCTGGGCTTCAGCTTTGCTATCCTCATCCCTACGTGCTTAGACAATGTCTCTGTATTCCTCCCAGGTTACCCGTCCTTACTTCCATCCTCTCTGGAAATAATAATTTTGTGAAATTATTATTTCCTGCTTCAGTCCTTTTTCCTTTGGGATTGTACCATAATTCGTGGTTATTTTAGGGTAACATTTGTTTATACTGTATTAAGAAAAACAGTTTGTTGAAATAATGTTTGTTACTGGGCTAATGACGCCAATTGGCTGAACTTTTCTGATGATTTATTAGAGAACCATAAGTTGCTGTAATGTTTTAAAATGTTAGTCACTTGTGTAAAATGCAAAAAGAAGCCTAAGAAAAATCCTCACACTTAGATGCCCTTTGAGGAGGAGCAGCAAAGTATATGTCATAGGTTGACAAGCTGCATGCGAGGAGTAATGCACCTTTTCTTCCAAGTCTGGAGAATGACTGAGAGAAAACACATTAGTGATGAAGACAGACTGGAGCATCTCAGTGACCTCTAGAAGACTCTGTGGGTAGCAAAGAAAGGGACACATGCATCTTTAAAACCTTTAGGTCTGAAATAGAGATCTGGATAATCGGAGCAGATTTACCAGAAGGGAGACGTGCTCAGAAAAGATGTGTCATCTTTTAGAGGCAGCAGCCATGAAAGCCTCAAATTAATGGCTAGCTTTTTGGCTTGTTCTCTGCAGCCTTTGAATATTGGTTTTGCTAGATATGTTGGGTTTTGTTTTTTTAAACATACTACTCAGTAAAATTAATGGAAGAAAAGGTCTTTTTAATGTTTGTAATGATTGAGAGTTTGAGGTGTGCTTTGCTGTGCTTTTATTTTAGAAGAAATAATTTTTAATTGCATTTTACTAAAATACCACTTTTCAAAAAGTAATAGACATTATTACAATCACTCACCAAATTAAAGGTTATTAGAATTGCATTGAAAGTGCTTTTTTTCCTTCATATACAGAAAATGCTGTTTGTGGGTCTTTATTCTAACACAGATTTCTCTAACAAGAATATGGTTGTGCTTTTCTTCCCATGTACAAACTGTATGTAAGTCAAGTTTTTCTGCAGTTACACCATTGGAACCTTAGTAACTTCTTGTGCAGACAGAAAGACCAAATGTAGGATGAATGTACATACTGTGATATAGTAGCTTTTTGTAAAAGAGAGATTGATAACAAAATGAAAAGGGATGTCTGACAAGAGTAGAATAACAAAATCATTATTAAGAACATTTGTAAAAACACTTTACAATAATATATTTGCTTCATTTATATTTTTCACTCTCCTACCTCCTTCCCCTAAATATAAGAACTTAAAAAAAAAATTGCTTAACAAAAGTAATTAACAAAAATCAATTAGTACATTTTGAAACTGTACAGCACCATCTAGCTGCATTTGAAAAAAAAAAAGCATTAAAATTATGTGCTTCTATAGCTCCTGCAGCAACACTTGGCTGTCTTTGCACGTGATTATTCCTGTCATCTTTGGTGAATATATGCGCATGCTCAAAGTTAAGCAAGTGCTCAGTGCTCTTGCTGAATGAGGGTGGAAAGGCAGATATGATTCCACTAAATTTTATGAATTTTTTTACCTGCTTATGTCAGGGCTGAATTTGACTTCCCTGGTTCTGGAACTACAGACACCAACATCTTATGCCCATGTTCAATTTCCATTACCCTTAATATTGGAGATTTAAGTTATGATACATTACCTGTGTGTGCAGAACCATGTTCAAGTTGGTGGTCTCTGACCTGAGCAGTGATCTCACGTCTTTTGCATACCTTCTCCTTTACTGTGAAGAGCTCATAACGTAATAGAGATGGGTGTGGGAAGAGAGTGGGGGTATCTGGTATGAGCTTAGTCATAATTGTCATGGTGCTAATAACGTGTTTAGCTATTTTTACTCTCTTTGGCTCTGTTCTTGCTTCAGGACAAGAGCAAATTAAGCTTCAAAACAGTTGTGCCATTAACACCAGGGCTGGTTTCCCTGCTCTGCTGACTGTGTTTTACTTTGAAACTAATACATGCACAACACTCTGCAGCTGTGCTGTACTTAATCAAGCCTCCGACTTATTATGTCCCATACCACCCTGCACCTATGATGTTTGTTGGAGCTCCACATTATATAGAGCAGGACAGTATCACTTTGCATTACTAATGTTTTCAGAACTGGTGTAGCTCTTAGGGACCAACATATTTCCCACACAAGGAAAGCAAGATGCAAAATCCACCCCCCCTAACAGAACTTTGTGAACTTCCTGCCAGTAACCTGAGCATTCCTGAACCGAAGCAGCCAAGAAGAATGCGACAAATCCCTCTGGGGTCGTCAGTGTTGAAGTACAGTTACTCCTGCTCTGACCCTTCACTGCTGCTTTTGCTTTTCTAGTGTAACCTATTTGAAGGAAAAAAGCTGAGTAAACATGCACACTGCTGCTAGCAACTGCAAGGAGGTGCAGAGTTTGAGTGAGAGGGGAGGAATTCTTTTGGTGGGTCACAAACCTCCTTTCAGCCTGGCAGCAGCTGCTAGCTCCCCACAGCCATTCCTGGCTGCAGCTGCTTGGGTGGAGCAGCACACCCAGCCGGGAGGACGCAGTTCTGGAAGCGCTCCGCTCAGGGAATTTATTTCCTTCTTTGTCCGCCTCGTCATTTAGTTGGTAAAGCCTCTAGAACTGCAGAGTGAGTACATGCAAGAAGGGCAGCATTTCAGAAAACCCGTCTGACAGCTTCTAGTTAAATGTTTCCTTACTCAGTTTTGTCATTCTGGAAGGAGTTAATTTTCTTTCTTACTGATTTGGTTTTGTGAGTTTTCCAAAGGAAAAGGGAGAATCTGCTTCCTGCTCAAGAGCTTCTTGGAAATGGACGTAGTTAGAGGTGATGTCACTAAGAAATCTCTGAAAGGGTCCTTGGGGAAGAAGTTCCAGCATTTCTCTGTGTGCACAAGTGCCATCTTGCACTTTGTTTGGAAGGGTACAGACAGTGACAAAAAGGCAACACTTGTCAGAGGTTCCTTTCGGATCCCCTGATCCTATTCCATAAATATGTGCACAGAAAGATACAGGGGCTCAAAAGGAGCTGTAGAAGGAATGGTGTATGGGGATGCAAAGGGGGATTTATCACTATTTTGTCCTCTCAGACTAGAAACTTACTGGCCTGCTACAGCCTGAACAGAAAAATGCCCTGCTGTGCGCTTTGCACTGCACAGACTGGCCCATAGTCTCATTTATTGATGGCATGGGCAGTATCTAGATGTCTCACTTTCCACTCTGAGGACTGGCACAAAAGGAATTGCAGTAACTAGCAATGTAAACTCACTACAAAAATGCCCTCACCCATCTCCCCCAGCTGGAAATGACAGTTTGGCAGCTAAGCATGGAGCTCAGTTCAGTTCTGCCAAGGAGGGTTTCCAGGAAATGTGACAATTAATTTCTAGATTTTTCTGGCATACATCTAAAAAGGGGATTACATCAGAATTGCATTCAGAGGCAATGAATAGTTCAACTCGCTGCAGTGCTTTGAAGCTTTTAAAGCTTTTTGCAGATAATCACTGATGAAGCTTTTTGACATGCCTTTGTGATGTCAGAGTACTGTGGGGCTTTTAAAATTTGTTTTATGTTACTTATTTTGAAAATCCACTTTGGGCTTTTAAAATAGCATATGCTGTAGTGCCAAGCAGATCGTTACGGGCATTTGGTCCGTTGTGAGCTAAATGCTAAGGATTATCTCTGCTGGTGAACAAAGAAGCGCTCCTGCATTTGAGAGCTAAGAGCTAACTAGAAGAGTTAAGGCTGTTCTTGTAGTTGGCAACTGTAATATTGCCGTTCATATGGCTGCGAGAGGACTCTGGTATTTATCACCAGACTTTTTAACCTAGGGTAGGAGATTCCTGAATATTCACCCTAAGAAACTTGTAGTCGTGCTTAGAATAGAGAACAGGATATAACAGGCTATTACACAGCTTGTGTGACTGCGTAATTGAACCATTATTATTGACCATTGCTGTAATAATATCAAAAAAGCAAAGAAGTCTAACATCTGTAGCAGTACTAAAATTGTAATGTGACTTCTGAACAAATCACCTGCATCAGGCAGCAGCAGAGCAGGAGCACACTTTAATGTATGGTAGAGCTCTGTTGGCTTCCCCAGCCTAACTCTTGACTCTAGTGCATGGGAGTCTGTTGTTCCATATTTGAAAGTACACATTGAATTACTATTACAAGCAATAATAAAAGACATAGGAGGTGCCATGCCATTCCCCAAGTGAGACTAGATCAAGTAACTTTACAATAAATGTAGTGTTTCTTGCAACAAAGGAGAGATAGGAAATTAGATATTGTAAATGCCAATGTGAGTCTTTCTTTAGGGTGCTGGAGGCTTTTCAGCTCACAAATTGTCTTGCTTTGGAAGGCCTGTCTAAATCATACAGTAGATTAAACATTCCTGGAATAGACTGTTGGCCCTGCTGCAGTTAGCGGTTAGGAGGGCCAGTTACTGTATCTGGGGACATGATTAATGAACCTGGGTATGAATCTCTCTTTGTTGGACCAAGCACTAGTTGGCACCATGTTTTACAAGGAGATCTGAATTCCCGGATTGCATAGGTCAGCTGCAGGATAGAAGACGGACAGACAGCATTAAGGTCTGCAAATACATGTGAAATTCACAGCACTTTTTGCAGGAGCAGTAAGTCCAGTGTCCTGGGAAATGGACATTTTGCAATGCTTTCTGATTTGTGGAAGGCAGTTCAGTGAAAAGCCTTCAAGTTTAACAAAAATCTGTCTCAACTGGCTGACTCTTTGTCTTACTGACCATAGGATAAAGAGGCCGGTGCATAGCAGTAGTGTAGTCTCTGAGGTCTTGTTCTTACTTTGTTAACAGTCTATTCTGAGCTACTTTTGGAAATTTAATTACGGTGGAATCGGGGAGCAACTTCCAGAAGTTACCCATGTTTTAGGTTTTCCCCCTTACAATATGGTACAGAAAAATCTTTGTGTCTTTCTGGAGGAAGGCAGTGCCTGTGTCTATTCTGTAAAAAGAAGGTATGGTTGCAGCACATACAGGCTAACTTGCGGTTAGAAGGCCAGTAACCACCAACACACACATACACAGTCCCCAACAAGTTGAGGCACTGATTTGTACTATATGAGCCATTGAGAAGTTGCTGGATACAGAAAAGATTTTCCACCACCTCCTACAGGCGAGAAACCTTCAAGCTTATGTTGGATATAGTGCAGCTGTATTGAGCAATACAATTGAATTTCAATCTGATAATTGAAAAAAATAGCATGACAGCTGGCAAGAAGTTATTAAAACAATCATCCAAAACAGAAAAGCAAAATCTTGTACAGAAAGATGTATGTATGCTGTCATGGTTTAACCCAGCAGCCAGCAACTAGGACCTGACAGCCGTTTGCTCGCCCTTCCTCTCCCCCTCCCCAGTGGGATGGGCAGGAGAAATGGATGAAAGGTAAAACTCGAGAGTTGAGATAAACACAGTTTAATAAGACAGCAAAGTAAATACTAATACCAATACTAATAATGTTAATAATAATGAATATGCAAAACAAAGTATATACAATACAGTTTTCTCACCACCCAATGAGAAATTCACAGTCAGTCCGCGAGCAGCAACTGTGGAACCCTGAACTCGCAGATGTGGCAAATTTCACGAAACTCCTGAAAAAGACCAAACTCCCAGAAAAGTTTGAACTCCCGAATAAGAGGGGATTTAAACTCATGGAAGAGAGAAGCAGAGAGCCCCAGGACAACCCCCATTCATAAGCTGGTATGGAATATTTCCATGGCCAGCTTGGCTGGCTGCCTGGCTGTGCTCTCTCCCAGCCCCTGCACACCTGCTCATTAGCTGAACGTGAGAAACTGGAAGTAGTCCTTGATTTCATAGCAACAACTGAAAACATCAGTGTTATCAACATTCTTCTGGTACTAAATGCAAAACACAGCAGCAGCTGATGAGGAGAAAATTAACTCTATCCCAGCCAAAACCAGGACAATCCATGTGGTCATTCTCTGATTTATAGAGTCACAGGATAGTTGAGACTGGAAGGGACATCTAGGTATTGTCTAGTCCAACTTCCCTGCCCAGAGCAAGGTCAGCTACAGCAGGTTGCTCAGGACTGCATCCAGTCACGTTTTGAATATCTCCAAGGACGGAGACTCCACAGCCTCTCTGGGAAACCTGTTCCAATGTATTTTAGTAGTAGCATTTGATTTCCAGAAATGATAGCAACCAGAATGATAACCAACATGTATTTTCTATGTTGGTGAACTAGGGGAAGGGTGCTTTTTTGATTTTTTTTGCTTTCTTTTTTTTTCCTGTTCTGATCTTGTCTTAGTGTGGGACAGTGTCCAGTGAGATTTGAAAATGCACTGCCCAAGTATCAAAAACATAAACTTCATTGCTGGATTGGACTTTTAACAAGAAAGTATCCTAGCTAAGTGTATCCTGCCTCATTTTATCTGTCTTCTTTTTCTTCTCTCTTCCTTTCTGTATTTCTTTCTTTTTGTCTGTCTCTTTTTGTTTCTGGCTGTCTTTCCAGTATTAGCCTTGCTTGTGTTGCTGCAGTTGCTATTCTTACATTCTAAGAAATACTTCCAGTATCTTCATGTTGACAATTAAAAAAGCTGGCCTACCCATTTTCTGAGGTTTGTACATTTTTCACAGACTCCAGCTGATTTAATTATAAATAGAAACATCACCATTAGAACTGTCACTTGACAAATGTACTGACATGCATAAGGTATCATGCATTAAGAATCTTCAAACTATTTATTCTTAACGCTTACTAAATGATGACACCATCTAATGTAAATTATTATTGATCAGTGAAAATATTGGTAATTTGATTATAAAGGAAACATTACATTAATAGGCACCAATGTATGTTAATTCCCAATGAATAATTGTTACGTTATTCATGAAGAGACCAGATCGGTCCTCCTCAGTGAAGAAATCAAGTGGAAAAGTAGTGAAACATCATATTCTAGCCTCAAAAGCACATTAATCTTTTCTGTACTTGGGAGAATGAATGATTGATTCAGTGGAGAAAAGGTTTCTACTGGGATTTAAATTAAATACTTCCTTTGCTCATTTCATTTAAAAAACCAAGGTTGAGTAAACTAGGTAAAAAAACAGATACAGCTTTATTATTTTAACATCTTAGGATACTTGTTTGGAACATCCCTGTGGAGCCAAACAACCTTTTCATAGACCTCTGTACCACTAGATGTCACGGTTGTTTCACAGAGATAATGCTAGAAGAATTTCCCTTTCAGGAAGAGTTCTGAAGCAAGTTTCCTTTGGCTCTCATTGCTCGTTTGTTGTTCTAAAGCCAGCGTACATGAGACAGGTCATTAGGCAGATGCTTGTTATTAGGCAGAGGGTTCACTCTAAAGATTATTGGGTCAAAGTCTTGATATTAGTGGTTTTCTTCTAACACATTAAGTACTTCATGGTTGCAAGTGATTTTCGTCTGCTTTGGTATATAGCAAATTATGTCATCTTGTAGCAGCTATCATAGTTTCAGTGCCTGATTTTGCTCTCTTTTGCACCAGTTTAAACTGAGAGCAGTTTCACTTAAGGTAAGCTGTTAGAGATTAAATCTGAGTCTGTAGGTTTTAAACTGCTTTATTATTGCTACTTCAGCTCTCGGAGAACTTGGCCTCACAGAACATGAAACTGAAATTGTAATTTGAGTGTTATGCAGCTCTAGTACGCGTGTGAAAACCCTCAACTGGAATTAGCTTGCCCATGAAACGTGGACAGCCTGTCAACGATCAGTTGTGATGTGCAGGCCTATCAGTGTTTTATGATGAGGTGACACACAAGGTGTCCAAATTTATAACACAGGTAATTTGTTTTCTGCCACTGCCTCTCACTAGAGGTTGCCAATGTGGCAGTTCTGCCAGTAAGGTCATTTATGTGAGCGTTTCATGGTCTGCATCACGCCAAAAGAGTGAGGGTAGTTTAAACAGGCAAACAGGCTCTCTGGCTTAGTGTGAAGCTGATTAGAAAGACCTCAAACACCTCTGCCTGCTGGCTGCACTATGGGACTGGCTTCCAGCGGTGCTAGTAACCAAGAGGTAGATTCTGCAGCGTTTTAAGCCAGTACAGGTGGGTATGAAAGATGCTGTCATTTTTCCACTACGATTTTCTTCACACCAGTGTGAACAGTCACCAGTTACATTGTTTAGAATTACTTTCCTAAATAAGAAGATGTGTCTATATTACATGTTTGCTTGTTACAAGACTGGAGTACTTCTGAGCTGTTGGAATAACCCTTCTCTTACATTTATTTGCCTTTTCAGGAAGCTGCTCTATGCAGACAACTTCCCATGGACTCAGAAAGCATGGCCCCAGTTCAGACAGCTGTGAACACACCTGCTGTGACACAAGACATGAGGCCTATTACAAATAATGGATCCGATCCTTTCTTGAACGGGCAAGTTCACGTCCTCTTCATTAGGCAATTGGTTTTGGTGCCTTCTCTACACTTTGAAAGCTGTCTCTCTAAAATAGTTTCCTGTATCATCTTCTTTTGTACTTACTGTGAACGGGGGGGTACCTGAAATCTTTCAGTTTATACTTCAGGAAGGAATCTTAAAAAAATCAGACAATAACAGGTGGTTTTAATTGTATTGTGGGTGTATGTAGAAGACTCTAGGTAGAGTAGCTACACTATCTAAGTATAAATAAACTCAGGGGGTTTTTAGGCTATATCTGAACTGGTTTTGTCTAGAGGGTTACATATACATGTGTGTATTTCAAAATTTAAGAGTGGCCTCACTTCAGTTGCTTTATATTTGGGCTGATGTAACATGACCACATTAGTGGTCAACAGTTGAGAATGAGGCTTAATGACTCAGTATTTAATTTTAATATCTAACCTACTGTGCTGTCTTTTTTTAAACACCGTGATCAGGGACTATGGCTGCCAGAACATCTTCACTGAGCCTTTTTCTTGTTTCAATTTACAGTGGGCCATACCATTCCAGGGAACAGAGTACAGACAGTGGCTTGGGATTAGGATGCTACAGTATACCAACAACACCTGAAGATTTCCTCAGCAACGTAGATGAGATGGATACAGGTAGAATGCTCTGATTTAGCTTAAAGTGCAATGGTATTAATAACTTTATGTTAAAACCAGTAATGTGTTATAATTGCATAACTGAATGATAATCTCTTGCTTTCCTATGCAAGAGAACAGACTGAAACTGGGGGGGACAATGCTTAGAAGGTACTTGGTGCCTAGAAGGTTCTCAGCTTTAAATTAGGTCCAGATTCTACCCTTTTACCTTAGACTGATATTAAACAAAATAAGTAAAACTTGTAAAATGTGATCCTTAATTTGTGTTTTCATACCACAGTCCAAGGTAGGAGGAGTAAAAATCTGGTCTTGGGTTACAAATCACTGCGTTGTCTCTAACTCTGGGAAATCAGTCTCATTAGAAAGTCTCTTACAATGGCAAAGTTGGATTTGCCTTCAAACAGAATGTGTTTAGCTAGTTTAGGTTTTGGTATGTATTTATTTTTATATCGGTGTCCTCATTGTGTTTACTGAAATAAATTACTAGGAAATCAAGTATTTTCCAGACAGTGAAATTCTCAGCACTTCCTCACCTAAACTTCCTTTTGAAGTCATCAAAAGTTCTAGATGATGCTAAGAGTGAACAGTGTTTCTATTAAAGGTTATCGTGCTTGTTGTTCTTAATTTATGAAAAAAAAAGTAGTATAATACTGCGGAGCTAAATTGCTGTAGACAACTTTTCAGTTACACCCCATGGACGACAGCATTCACCCCTGTGCAGAGAGCAGGATAGAGGGCTTACGTAAGACTCAATTGCATTGCTTCCTCTGCAGACTAGGGAACTTTGAACGATCATGCTTCCCAAGTGGAACGTCAGAGGCTGATTACTTTGAACACTGCTGGAGAGGGCCTTTTGTGCTTTTGAGAGCAAAGCAAGGATATGGAACTAACTCTTAGAAGAATATGCATTCTGCAAACACATATAGGTTTGAGGTAACGTTTGTAGAGGATAGGAATGCTCACAAGTGCTTATGGGAAAGGGGGAGTCTAATTTTTGTATCAATTGTGTTGTTCTAAATTACCCACAGGAAGAATTTGGTATTTCAAGAGCTTTTCTTTACTTTTCCTAGGAGAATCTATAGCACAGACAACAATGAACATAAATCCACAACAAACACGTTTCCCTGATTTCCTCGACTGTCTTCCAGGAACGAATGTTGATCTTGGGACTCTAGAGTCAGAAGACTTGATCCCTATCCTCAACGATGTGGAGTCAGTACTCAACAAAAATGAGCCCTTCCTCACCTGGCTGTAATCATTCAATGCTGCTTTGGTTTACAATGCAATTCAGTATTTCTTTTTCCTCTTGAGATAGAGGTAGAGTATCTGAAAATCCTTAAGAGATACAACTTACTGCCTTAATGACTTTAGTTACATCATCTTTATGGTCAGTTTAATCTCTGCCTGGATTTGATTGACACTAATTTAAATATGCATATATATACACACAGACATATATATTTCTTTCTCTTTAAAAAAAAAAAGCACATTACTTCACACATCTGTATACTTCTTTACCTTGTCAGATCAGGCAGAAATGTTTCACCTTAAGGACAGAAAGTGGGTGGTGTTTGTGCATGTCCCTGAGTGATCTCTTAGGTATTGATTAATATCACAAACCCCTCATGAATCACAAAAGCTAACTACTAGGTCACCTGGTTCAAAAAATGTGCACAGCATCAGATCATGAGAGCAGTTTTATTACTATGTTTATGACAACAGTATCGGAAGCTTTTTTTATTGACTTCCTTAAGCTTTAAAAGTCTTTTTTTATTCTTAGCAACTAACTGTGCTGTATGGAATACAGAGTAGATCTGATCCGTATCAGCCACAATAATAAATCTCGTTATATATTTGTAAAGGCACAAACAGTACTATTGCAGATTCTTTTTTTCAGTATATTACTGTATAGTTTTTCAGTCCAGTCTGAAAGTACCAGAATTGTTTAGCAATATTTTTACACTACAATATTGTTGCAAAATAAACTGGACTAGTACTGACTGCTGCCTTTTAAAAACAAAGCAATGTATTATAAACAGGCATTTTTTAAAAGATCTTAGATTTTTATGTTTATTATATTAAGCACTACAATTTTGTAACTTAACACATGAACAAACAATTTTTTATATATATAAAATTTGTGGCAAATATCTTAAATGCAGAAACATGATTTTAAAATCAGGTCTGAAAAATGTGGCACAATTTCTTAGTGTCTTATGTAGTGGGAAAAAACCTTTGCTTATACTGTTTTCAGTAATGTTTTTAACTGACAATTTCAAAATACATGTAGTTGTATACATGAAAAAAGTTGGTAACTTTATCAAGGCCATGCAAAAGCAGTATTGTAACTTGTCTGGTAAAGTTGCTTAGTTCTTAAGTCTTTCACTTACTGTAATTGGTGTACAGGACATAAGGCGTGTGTTCTGTGTATTTCTGCCTATTGTATATCCTGCAAATACTTCTTTATCAGCGGTTTGGGACTGAGAAGGCATCAAGGACATTAAGCTTCCAGTTAGCCTGAAATGCAAATGAAGTCCTAATATTCTTAAATATTTTGAAATTATATTATTTATAATCTATGAATTTGAGCTTTTTATATTAAAAAAAACGTCTTTTTATGAAAGGCATTAAAACTTTTCTCTAAGCTTAATCCAGGCTATGGAGAGAGAGGAAGAGATGTAGCACTCAGTGTAAATGTGTGTTTGCCAGGTCTAATAACACTAAACGGGATCTTACGGATGCACCAGAATCTTGATCACTAAAGACTTTTTTCCGTCTGGTTGGGTGAAGGTAGGTGAAGAGGGCAGAGATGAAGTGATGGGAATATGGAGTAGGTTTGGAAGACAAATGACTGCGTAACAAATGTAGATCCTTGCAGGGAAGGGTGGCTGCAGACAGGGATGCACAGAAAACGAATCACCACTGTTCAGTGGAAAACCTAACAGACGACCTTGATACGATAAACTTACCTTGTCTATGATCAGCTGCTGGGTGTACATGATATCAGAAGATGGAAAATAAAAAGCACACACACCGAAATTTTGAACAAAAGAGATGGAAGGCAAAGACCTACAGTCATGAAGTTTTATTACATAGGGAAAAGTAGCTCTTTTTATGTTGGTTTTTTAATAGAAAATGAGATGCGACAGCAGAGTTGTGTCTGCACAGAATTTAATTACTGAATGGGCATTGTGTTTCTTTTATTGTTTTTGAGGGGTTATTTGTTGGGGTTTTTAATTACTTTGCTAGTGGTAACCAGTGAGATAGCAGAAATCTCTTTTCAACAAAGAGGGGACCGGGCAGGGCTGGCCAATATTACTGTAATGATGATTAATCTCTCTCTTTTAAGGACTTCTTCAGGTTGTCGGCCTAAATGAAAAACAGATGGTCCTAAGGCTTTGTTCTTTAATGACATGACTGACTTCAGTAAAAGAATTGGAGGGTTTTTGGCATCTGGTTGTGATGCCAATTTGTAAGGCCAGCTCGTCAGCACTGGCCTAACAAACTGAAAGCCATTGGTGCTAGAACAATTTACAGTAGCTGCAGATCTGAGCTGTGGTATGATGCAGTAGATACTGCTTTTCATTAGATTATGTTTAGAAGATGCAGTTTGTTCATTTGTTAGTAAGTCTGTACTATTGTACATTTAAGTTTTGTCATAATAGAAGCTATGCCAAGCAGATCAGGTTCTCAGCTGGTGTGAATTAGCGAACTTGTGTTGGCTTCTGTTTGGCTACACTGATTTTCATCAGCTGAAGGCCATACTTCTTACAGTGAACACTGGCGCACTTTTCCAGTAAAGTCATATAAGATATTTATCAGAATTGTGAAGCTACCAACTTGATTCTTCTTTCACTGGTGTTTCAGGTGGTGAAGTGTCTTGGTTCAAAGACCACAAAGAGGTAAAAAAATCAAGAACTATTTTTCCATATTACTTCCGTAATAAACCAGCAGCAGATTTGGAACAGGAGGGTGCTATGTGAAACAATACTGCCAGTGTAAAACAACTGCCAAAATCTTAGGTCAGATCTTTACTCGATCATGACCCAAATTGTGGTTAAGTTAAAAGTGATACTTTACACTCTAAGCTTTTCATTTTTGTAATGGAGAGGATGTATCCGATGAAGTGCAGCAACAACAAAATCTGTTTCTTAAAGTTCTCTTTTTTAAAAAAGCTTCTGGCTTTAAACAGGCTTTGGGCAGAACTTTTGAGCATTCAAAGCATGTGTAATTCTTCTGAAACTGAATTTATTGCTGACAATATTTCACTCTACTATTTCAGGTTTTGAACATTTACTTTACTAAGTGTACATTGTCTGCTTGTAGTATAAATACAATAAATGTGCCAGGTGGACAGTTTTAGTGTTGACCATCACTGAGGGTGGCATACGTAAGACTTGGTGATGCAGAAGTTATGGGACGTTGTTAATTACAGTTTGTATTCTGGTAATACTGTTAGAATGTAACCTGGGGAGGGTTTGGGTTTGACTTCTTGACAACAGATGCTGTTTGGGGGAAGGGAAGGATTTAAATGTCTATTTTAAATACAGAAAAATATGGTTGATCAAATAAACTTGTTTCCTAATACACTACATTAATGTACATGCTAGTACTTTAACTTTTTTATTTACTTTTTTTCATTTTGTTATATGACGTGTGAGCATTTGTTTTTAATTTCGAGTACCTTGCAACAAATTGTATGTATCAAAAGCAGTCAGATCAAACTGTTGTATCCAGGGTTTGATTCTGTTTTTTTTTTTTATTTCATTGATCTTGTACATGAGAAACAAATATAAATGAACTTAAAGATTTTGGATGCAAATTGGTTTATTGTTGTTTATTTCTTTCGAGGATTTTAGTATGCGCTTCCCAGGGAACTAACACTGCTTGGAATAAAGGTATGGACGTACTATTCTGAGCAAAAGGCATACATTTTGAATTAAATTATTAGCACTTAGAAATTGGTTATTTTACCATTATGTTTCAGTTCATTAGTAGCTGTAATGGCTGTTAGTGGTGATTACTCGTAATACTGACCACATGCTCCTCAGGGCCACCGTTACTTGTTGCTTTCAGTGGCACCTTGTAATTCGTTATTCACTAACACAGGTGTTTTGTTATGATTTGTTTCATACCATTATCTCTAAGCAAAAGAGTTAGCACCAAGTCCATTTGCTGTTGAGTTCTCTTTTGGGGACTTCAATAGTGTATTGTTTTCAGTCAGATCCCTTTTGCAAGAAGTTTCTTAAGTGACGCATTAAGAAAATACCTGTCTTCTTTCCTAGGAACAAGCCGTGAAACCTAAACATTCTGGGCTTGTATCTGAGTATCGGGTCTTGACTGTCATGGTACTTGAGTCATTCCCTTACACAATTTATTCTGATTAATTGTTAGAATGCTTCTAACAGTATCTCATGTTTACATAAGAAAGCTCTGGAACCTCCACCAAACAGAAACGGGAAGCATATTGGCTTCTGACGCTGTTCCGAGAAACGTGTATGTTAATTCACGGCTTTTTACTCGGGAGCATTAATCAGGTTTCCCTGGCAGAAACGCCGAAGGCCTGTTTGCTCCTAACGATGGCAGCTGCCGCGGACGGCTGCGCGGGAGCCGGAAGGACACGGCTCCCCGCCGAGCTCCCCGAGGTGAGGCGCGGGCCGCCCCGTGCTGCGGCCCCCCGGGCCCTCTGCCCCGCAGGCCGCACTGACAGCGGCTCCCCCGCCGAGGGTCCGCCCGGCCTGGCCTTCCGAGCCCGCCGCTCCCCGCGCCCTCCGCAGCGCCCGGAACCGCGCCGCCACCTTCTCCTCCGAAATGCGGTGGCCAGAATGACGTGCGGTGAGCCGGAAACACCGAGGCCTGGCGTCGGGTGGGGGTTTCTCGTTTCGTTCTCTCCTAAAAGCGAACTGACTCGGGAACTGTAGCTGACGCTGCCTCCTCAGGGCTTCGGGGCCGCGGGGGACGGGGCCGGGCGCGGCCCCGTGGGTGTCCCCACCTCAGGCGCCTCTCGCCATCGCCCCCGGCGGGAGCGGGGCCGGGCCCCGCAGCGCCGCAGATCGTCCGCCCGGAGCCAGGTAGCGGGGCGGGCGCAGCGCGGCCGGCAGCAGGTAGGAGGAGGTGGGCGAGGGCGGGCCGCGGCGCCGCCCCGGGCGCTGGCCCCTGCCCGCGGCAGCTCTCGCTGCGCTGTGGGCCCGACCTCCCCCGCCGGACGTGGGCCGGCCCGGGGGCCTGCGCGGGGCCCCGCTGGCGGGGGCTGGAGCGGCGCCGGGCGGTGCTCGGGCCTGCGGGCCCTCTCCCACCCGCGGCTGCCCCGGCCGGGCCGCGCCGCGCCTTCGGGCCCCGCCTGAGGCTGACTGGGCCGGGAGAGCTGCGGGAGGCGCCGCGGGCCGCTGTCCCGGCCAGGCGCCCGCACCGCCGGTCCCGCCGCCGCGCAGTGCGTGCCCGGGCGGGACGGGTGCGCGCAGGGGCTGCGGGGGGCGTTCTGTGCGTCCATCACTGTGGGACCAGTGTCCGCCCTGCGGGGCAGAGACCCCCCGTGTCCTGAGTTTGAGTTGATCAGGACTGCTGAGCTCTGTTTTAACACCTTCAGTTCTCGCTGTTCGTGGTTCCTCTCCTGCCATCACCTTTCTGTCCCCAGCTGGCATCGTGCTCTCTTTACCTGTGACTGCTCTCCCAGGAGTACCACTGGCCCATTGTAACTTTCTCTGTTACAGCAGTCTATGATCAGTCCCTCTCCTTGATTTTACTGGACGATTTGCTCAGTAAAAGCACAGAGAGCAATCTCCAGTGTCTGCACAACTGATACTGGAGAGAAGTGGGATTGCCTTGAAATTAAGTGCTAGAGAGCCTCAGATGTTGACTGTAACTGAAT
Source organism: Opisthocomus hoazin (assembly GCF_030867145.1). Taxonomy (NCBI): domain Eukaryota; kingdom Metazoa; phylum Chordata; class Aves; order Opisthocomiformes; family Opisthocomidae; genus Opisthocomus; species Opisthocomus hoazin. The sequence continues at coordinate 29,627,615 of NC_134417.1, forward strand.
AGATGTAGGAACGCTGTTGTTCACTTTAAAATGCTAGATCAGCTGAGCTGCTGGTTCCAGTTCATTTGTGCTTGTTCAGTATACCCCGAGGCCAAGGTGCAGGTGCAGTCCAGATCACGAGATGAAACGTGTGTGCCTTGTCTCACTATCTACTATATGTTGGCTCGTGTTAGCAAACCACCATGCAGTTGGGCGTCTTAGAAGCATTGACTCATGAAGCGCCTGTTGTTACTGGGTTTAGGTATCATAGCTTCCTGTCTGTTATTTTTTATGCCAAAGGTTTATGTATTCTGTTTATTAATATATCAGAATTGTACGCTATGCAGCTACCAGGCCCTTCGTTGAATGCTGATGAGAAACATTGCATGTTCCCAAAGGCTTCATATAAATAAAATAAGACAAATGCAAGATGAGGTGCGGGACAGCTGCTAACCACAGATGAAAGAAGAGATGTAAGATGGTTGCATTAGTGGGTGGTGGTATAAAGGGTACTCTCAAATTCCCTGGCAATGCAGTAGAACAGGTGGGAGAGACAGCTGTTCCTAAAGAGTTTTTTTTATAATCTCTTTCATCATCTTACACACTGTATCACTGACGCCGCTTACTTTTCTTAATAGAACTCTTAGTACCTAAATCTAGGTATTTAATGTTTTTGCATATTGCTCACCAACTTTTAGTGCTTCTGAATACTCGAAGTTCTTCAGATATCTCTAGTATAGATGCAGGGTACATGAAATACATTTTCTGAAAGCACAGGCCACAGAATCATTATTTCAGGAGGAAAATTTTAGGGAAGAGATGTGGCGAATACGTAGATGAACTCGAAGCCTTGAGGCATCTAGTCTGGCAAGCTGGTTTGTGAAAATTTGTTTAAGGAATTTCTGAAGAAGGGTAACAGTTGACCGGAGTTCCTCAAACTTCTCCCTCTTATTTTCTGCTTGATTTCTTTGGGAAACAGTATTTTCTTTTTTAAAGTTTTAAAAGACTAGTTCATTCTAAAAAGTATTTTTGCCTTTCAGCTCTCTTTTGCCTTTCCCATCTCTTTCGTAGCACTGTGCCAAACACAGCTAAATTGAACTTTTGCAAAAAGGTGAATAAATAGCATTTGCACTCATGTATAGATCGGAAGCCTGAAGAAGAGGAATTACGAGCTGCTCAGCTCAGCTAAAGAGTGATTGTAACTGGTGTTGAAGTCACCAGTCCAGCATTTCATTTCTAGGTAGTTGTAGGAGAAACTGGCAGGAGCACAACATGAATACTGAGTTGTGAAAGAACATCCATTATGATGAAACAGTGAAGATTTTTTGTTTTGTCAGAGGTGAGGACTGAAACATGACAGGAGTCTCCAAATATGTAAAAGTTTGCTGTGAAGAGGAAGACTTTTCTGTAAGCCCATCAGGAAGAGAACAGCTTTGTGCCAGGGGGGTGTGTGATTACGTATTAAGAAAGTCTTTCTAACTTTCCAAACAGTTAGCAGTGTCAGAAAATGCTGAAGATGTTGTATCTCTGAACTTAGAGATTTTTAAGAAGAGGTCACACAGATTTCTGACAGATTATTTAAGTTTATTTAAGTATTATTTAAGTGTTGCCTTTGCATACAAAGGTAGGCTCCAGAGATGCCTCCTGGACCTGTACGTCTGTGTAAGTCACCACATCACCTTTGTTAGAGAAGAGATCACGGTTGGTTGGTTAGTGCCATGAACAGGGGGTTAAAAGCCCTTTTACATCACAACTAGAAACAGAATTGGTTACTTACTGTGAATATTTCTACATCATTAAATTATACAGGTTGTGCAGTTTCTGTACAAGAGAGATTCAAGACAAGGATTACAGGTCTACAACATATTTCAGCATGTAAATAGGTAGGTATGTTGAAGTTCTAATTGAGTTTTCTCATCGTATAGCTGGATTTAAATAGGGTATATCCCTCTCCTTTCCATGGGTGCTAGTTTTCTGTTGTGTCAGAGATGTGGATATTTATTTGATTTCCTAGAAATGAGGCTTCATTTGCAATTTTTTTGGAGCCAGTGTTTGAAGATGATGTTCTGTGTGAGAAATTGCCTTGCCCTGTAACGAGACAAGACCTGTGGGCTTCACAGCAGTGTCTGATCAGGATATGGTTCATCCTTGTCTTTGTAGCTGGTGAATTTTGCTGTTAGAATAAATGGCTAGGGCAGCGTGTCTGTACTGGCTAGGGCAGCGTGTCTGTACCTGGACCGCTGCTGCTCTGTCCCTCCCATCTCAGAGTGTAGTAGGGAAAGTTGAAAAACCTTCAAAGAAAGGTGAAACAAACTTCTGTGTAAGGAATGGCTAAATATACTAATGCTGTTCAGGCTAAAAAAAGACACAACAGAGGAGGTATGAGACAACCTATGCAATCAAGTGCCGTGGGGAACAAGGGGTAGGACTGGCTGTGTACCTTTCCTTGCAGGCAAGAACTAGGAGACTTCGAATGAAAGAACACGTAGCAGGGTTAGAACGAGGGAGGTTCTTCCCACAACGTGAAGTTAGACTATGGAAGGGATATCATGATCCAAGAAACAACAGGACAGCGTCGTGGAGAAGGAGTCCTTCAAGAAGAGTTAAATGCAGAGATGGAACCTTTGTTTCAAGAGGTCCCTGGACTACGAAGAATTGTGGGCTGGGGAAGTGTCTCTACAAGCCTCCCGTATTCTTATACTTTCTGTTTTCAGTTTCGTCTTCTACAGCCATACTGTGGTGTTCCCTTTGGTGAGAGCGACTGGAGGAAAATTGATCATGGATTAGTGGAAAAGCCAGATCCCCATCATGCTGAGAAGTGGCTGCAAGTTGGCCTTTCTCGCTGAATTCCTGGCATGAAGCAGGGTTTTGTGGTGTCCAGGATGACTCGTAACACCTCAGACTAGGGATCCCCAGCACTCTATTGTTTTGCCTGTTACTTTAACCCTACATTTACGTGCACAGCAGTGCTGCTGAATACACCCATCTGTCAGACATGGTCCAGAAAAGAGACCTTGCCATGAATCTCTTGTAACAGAGACTCTCTTTACAGAGAGCATTTTAATCATAGCAAGTCTGGAAGAGAGAAGTACTCACTTTTCCACATAATGTAAACATACTCAAAAAAAATTAGATTTGTGATATTTCCATCTGATAAACCTCAAAAGAAAATAGACACAACTGCGTTACAGCTGAGCTTGTACCAGCAGCATTGGGTGATCCCTAGTTGGAAAGCTGACTCTAGAGAAAATATTTTGCCTGAGAATACTCTCTTTTCAAATGGAAGCTGTTTTACAAAAATAAATATGAATGTGAGAGTTCAGTTTCACTTATTTTATTCCATCATAAGGGGTTTCAGGAAGGCTAGAAAGGGAGTCAGGGCTTTATAACGTTAGTGGGAGGAAGTGCCCTTCATCCTCATCTTCTTAGCCAGAGACGATGCATCTGAGGGCTACTCTATGGAACGGTTGCGAAAGGGAACCTCGCAGGTTAAGGAGGGTTGTCTGCAATATTCATATTCTTCAGACAGTTCCGTTTCCCTGGAAGAATAAAAACATGGAGGTAATTTAGTGGCTACTATTCCTGTGACTTTCAAAGGTTTTTATTATTTCCCAGAGGCTACAGGAAGCTGTCAGATAACCACCATAATTATGGACTGAGATCGTATTTCAGCACCTGGCAACACTGCAGGGTTTCAGCTGTACTTCAGAAAACATGATCATGGCACCTAATGAAGGCTAGTTTAGTTTTTCAGACTGTCAGCCAGTCACGCGTATATACGACTATTATCTGTACACAAAACGGAATGAAAAAAAAACCACGAGTGGCTCACCCCACAACATCCGCAACATTTGCAGTCCCCGCAGATTGTTCCAAACAGGCCGTTCACCACCTGAATCCCACAGAGCACTGCCTGGATCCCACTCATAATGAGCAGCAAGGAGAAGAGGGTCAGGTTCCACGGGATGACGTTTTCGGGTGACTGACACTCATTCCACAATGTGTGGTTAGAAAGGTAATTCCTGGAGGGGGGAACAAAACACGTGTGAAGAAGATGATGTTAGCTTACAAAGAGGGTTTCTGTCACAGTTGACAAGTTGTCGCTCTTGTGATGTTCTGTTAGCTTCAGTACTGTGAGAAAGAATTCTCATTACACACTGGTGCTACTTATCTAGAATGGGATTTCGTTTGCATTTCTAGATCAGTTGAAGCAATTGATTTGAAAAGACAAGGCATCAGAAGGGAGCAATCAGATGAGTGTGTATTATATACAACTGAACAGTTTCTGGTATTTTGGGAGGAAGAGATCTTAGCCAAGCATGTGCTAAATGGATGTTTGTCCATGCCAGTGTCTTTTGTCAAAAGTGTTTTTGCTGCTCATGTTGTGGTTCTCTACTGGACGCAGCAGTGCTGACATCCAACCAAGTGCAAGGTCCTGCACCTTTGTCAGGGCAATCCCAAGCACAGATGCAGGCTGGGCGGAGAAAATGGATCGAGAGCAGCGCTGCCAAGAAGGACTTGGGGGTGCCGGTGGATTAAAAGCACTCACGGCCCAGAAAGCCAACCGCACCCTGGGCTGCATCCCCAGCAGCGTGGGCACAGGGCGAGGGAGGGGATTCTGCCCCTCTGCCCCGCTCTGCTGAGACCCCCCGGGAGTCCTGCATCCAGCTCTGGAGCCTCAGCACAGGGCAGAGCTGGAGCTGTGGGAGCGGGGCCAGAGGAGGCCCCAGCAATGATCCGAGGGCTGGAAACCCTCTGCTGGGAGGGAAGGCTGGGAGAGCTGGGGCTGTTCAGCCTGGGGAAGAGAAGGCTGTGGGGAGACCTGAGAGCAGCTGCCAGTGCCTGGAGGGGCTGCGAGAGAGCTGGAGAGGGGCTGGGACAAGGGCATGGGGTGATAGGACAAGGGGTGATGGTTCTAAACTAAAAGAGGGTAGGTGTAGACTGGATATAAAGAAAAAATTCTTAACCATGTGGGCAGTGAGGCTGTGGCCCAGGCTGCCCAGAGGAGCTGTGGCTGCCCCCTCCCTGGCAGGGCTCAAGGCCAGGCTGGATGGGGCTGGGAGCACCCTGGGCTGGAGAAGGGGTCCCTGCCCATGGCAGGGGGGTGGAACTGGATGGTCTGTAAGGTCCCTTCCAACCCAAACTATGATTGTATGATCTGATGGTATGTAATGCACCCACAAAGTGTACCCCTACAGATACGGGGCTCGCAGGGTCTCCTTGGGAGTGTGGGATTGGGGGAGGTGGGTGTGTGGGTGTCTGCACCTAAAGATTTGTTCTAATTTACGTATTACATATTGTAATAGAACTAAAACAAGTGAATTACCAAAACAATATGATAAAAGATTAACAAACTTAGTTTTCCTAATGAATCATGAAATGTTAGAAGACCAGTTGCCTCTTGCTCACTGAGCAGAGAAGAACAACCTTTGCATTTCTAGATGCCTCATCTGAAGAACAGCAGTGTTAGGTGAAAGTATTTTCCATAATTTTTATCTTCACATTTTGATTTAATTGTGAACTGCTTAACCACTTGCTGTATATCCTCTGCGTATTCTTAATGCTGTTTTGTTTGCTGTGTTCTTGTCAAGTGATTCCTTGACTGCAACTAAAATTGTGTTTGAAACAGAGCAAATCTTTCCACGTACTCCCAGAATTAGACCAAGGCAGTTGGTTTCCAGCCCTCACTGGCCCATGAGCAAACAATATGTAACATACAATATTATACCTCTTCTTTTCTTTTTAACCTGAACTATGATTTTGTGAAAATTTGCAGGAGATGCTGCTAGATCACTCTTGACTGAGGAAGACAGCATTAAAGATTCTCAGGGGATGGGTTTACTGCACCCCGTGTCGATCTGTCTTACTCCCCTTGGTAACACAGTGTACCCTGTTTTCAGTTGGACCTTTGCTGACTTCAGCCCTGAGCAACTGGGTCGCTAGGGTTTCATGTTCTTCACACCGCCTCTCTGAAAGCGATAAACATAAGTGACAGGAAACGCATATGAGTTGCAGAGTGTGAGGAACAGACAATTTCAAAATTCCATAACCAAGATAAAATGAGACATAGATAGTAATTATTTGAATACTATCAAATTGCAATATAAAATGTCTCTGCTGTTCATCTAGGTGGAATTTATCCCCATATACTGCTTATCATCTCAAGAACAACCCGGAAGGCTGTGCATTTCTCTTTATTGTCTCCTTTGAAACTCAGTAGTTTTGATTGTACTTGCTATTCTTTACATCCGTGCTCCTGAACCTGATTTAGTGTTTCTGTGCATTGCTGGCTCTTCTAAGAGCTTCTGTGTTTTAGACAAACAGTATAATTCCCATTTTTATACAACAGGTTTGGAAGTTAAATCATACCACAAACTTAAAACATGTATAACTTTTTTTTCTGATTGTCTTGTCTTACCCATCCTGGAAAGGATAGGTCCACTCTGTTCCAGTGTAACATTTAGGGCCTCTGTTTATGGCTACTGCTGACAAAACAAAGCAGTATCCAGCTCCCACAACTCCAATTGCAGCAAATATTATAGAAGAAAACATCTGATGAAGAGAAAAATAATGTTATTTTTGTTCTCATTCAAACAAGGAAATGTACCCTATTAATGTGAATGTACATTCCCTAAATGCAGTTCTTAATGGTCAAAATAGTCCACTCCGAAGCAGCTACAATATCTTAGTTTGCAATGACACGAGAAATGTGTAACGCGTACCTGCCCTGGTATTCAGAAGCTTTATTAGCACCGTTCGCCCAGGGACGCGGGGCTGGGTGCTGACACAGCAGATGGCAGTCCTCCCCTTCACACAGGGTTCATCCAGGCCTCCTGGCTGGTCAGGGGAATTGTTTCACAGGTGTGAATCTCTTTCTCAAGAGACTATGTGCAAGACTGAAGCCTTGCACCTCTCAAGGCATTAAAAAGAAATCTACAGTACCCTTTACAAGTTAGCTTTGGTATCTTGGTCGTATTTGGACCAAGTAATCATATTTTTCCTTCCTGTGTCTCCCCTTCAGGTTTCATGTTAGTGTGCTTTATCTCCTCGCAGATACTTGTCATCGTTTGCTCTTAATAGTGCAAAGGGAATGGATTGGAAAGGATGTCTTTATTTTTCTGGCTTTCCATTACAGCATTATGACATATACTAATATATAAGTAAATCATGCAAAAACTAATGCCCTGCTTGAATTCTGAAGCACTTGTAGCCATAATAGTTTGTAGGTAGAGGTGATGTCTTTCGTTGGATCAAAGTGATATATGTGGAGGAAAAAAAGAATCGTACTTGCGGGTCTGTGAGCTTTTCTTCAGACCTCGTCACAACGCTTGCCTTGAGTGCTGACATGCCCTTTCATGTTGAGATGTCTGATGGGACTAACTTAAGCATTATATTTATGTAGCAGACATCATAGTAATGGTGTTTCTGCTAGCATACGAGAACGAGCTCAGTTCTCAGTCGTGCTGTGGCCAGGCCACCAGGACTCTTGCAGCGCAGTGTGCTTAGTTCTTGCGGCTGTACTGACAGCCCAGCCTCTCGGTCAGCTGCGCTCCGCCGCCAGCAAGGTGCTGCACAGCCGGGCGCAGGGGCCTGCGTGGGCAGCGGCCGCGGGCGGTGGGTCACCCACGGTCACCCCTGCTGTAACCTTGTGCCCGTTCGTTCGGCTGCGTGGTGGGGGTGAGCGCGGCAGCCTGGCAGCAAGACCAGAGCAGCTTGGTAGTCGCTGAGTTATACGTGGTCCTCAAAGCTAAGCTGTCTTCACTGCTAACAGAAAATTGACAGTACAGTGTGGTGAAGAGAAGTAAGTGGCGCCATTTCCCCCCTGCTCGATGTTCCACCTGCTTTGTTGGGATTGCATGAAGACAGTGTCAAAGACAGAGGATTTAGGGAAGGCTCCTTGTTAACCTCACAGTTGTGATTCTTTTCCTATGCCTATTTGGTTTTTTCTTTTTTTTTTTCAGTTGAAAACCTGTTGCTTTATAAAAAAAAGTGTAACGATGTACCTGAGCCAAACAATTTATTTCAAAAGGACAGACTTTCCTAGTAGAAATATATTTCTTTTTTCTGTAATGTCATTTTTAAACTAAAATACTTGAAATGTTTACTAGTGTCTGAAGGTATCCATTTGAAACTTTTCACTTCGACTGTGAAAGGAAGCTGTAAATTCAAAGTGGAGCCTGGCCTACTGGCCTTTAAACAGGAGGTTGAATTAGGTGACCTCCTGAGGTCTCTTCCAATCTGAAAGTTCCTGTGAACCTAGTGCGATACTCACAGCCCATTGTGTGGGTCTGCATTGGGTCGGGAATGTAGTGCCCAACTGTCAGAACGGTTTTAAAAACTGCCAACAAAAAATGGCTGAAGAGGGAGCTGTTATGCTCTGCAAAACAAAGTGCAGATCTTTCAGAAACTAGTTTTGATTGTGGCAGCAACTGTAAGTATCTTGTCATAGCGAAATACAAGAAGGTAGTGCAATTGCAGTGCTGTGGCACCACATCAAAAGCACGATACAATTTCTACAGCCTGCCGTTTGTACTTTCCAGCGCTCAGACAAGTGGCAGGGCTCTGTGTCCTACCTCCGGACAGGGTGTGTCTAGCGTCTCAGTGGCCATGACAAGAAGATACCTATATCGTACCAGTAACAATGTAGCTTTTACTTTTTTGCCGTGTTTCCTCTCACTTACCGCAAACCTCTTTCCACAGCTCTCATTACCACAGCATCCACAGCAATCATTATTCTTAAGGCCCAAAAATACCAAGGCAGGAAAGATCATCTACCAATAACAGAAATACGGTTTCAGTTGGGATGAATTCAAGTTACATTTGCTTTTAAATATTAATAGTTCTATGCCTTTTTTTTATCCTTATCACTAAATTAAGTTACTTACTGCAAAACCATTGGATGACTTTTAACTTAGTTGCTTATCAAAGAAGAATTTGCAGTGTTGGAACCTGCATTTGAGGTACTAAGGAAATTCAGCAACGCAAAGTCACGGGGTGGGGAGAAAGGTGGGAAGATCTGAATTTATATACTCACCAATACACCAGATCCCAAGATCCCTCCGAAGTACCAAACCTCATCTGTAATATGTAGATTGTTTTCAACCACTATTCCTCCAGGGAAAAACAGCAAAATGTTAGCGACGGTACATAGCACAGCCAGGGGAATGAGAGTGGTTCCCAGGCACTTAGCACAACCTCCTGTGCACATGATTTTTTTTAAAAAAGGCAAACACAATCAAAGGCAGAGGAACAATCTATCAGATGTTCTCAGAACGGTTTTATACAAAGCAGCTTCTCAGTGTACTTCACAAAATCCCGTTTCTGCTGTGCCTTTATAGGAGCTGAGCCTGTAGAATGCTCCCTTCAGAGATGTTGCTGCAGTCGATCAGAAGTGCAGTGTGTGCTGGTTATTTATACGTTCTCACAGCCGTGATGTCAATTTTCTGAACGTCCGTAAATGAAATTACGTTCAGTGCAGCCTCTCATTTTACTATGACAACCAATAACCTCTGTTAATATTTTACTAATGTGGATGAGACACTTCATTATCTGGGCTCAGGTCATGGGTAGATATCCTGCTTAGTTCTGGATCATCGTTTTTACAACACATGGTCCTTCTTCATACTACGAAATACTTCTTTGTAAAGACTGCCATGAAAACCTGTAATGAATCAGCTGATGTTAATAACAGCCATGTGCAGTGGAGAAGTTCTAGTGAATTTTCTTTCCTTTGGGAAAGTTGAGCTTGTCATCTGTGATTTTGAAGCACTGGGACAATTTATAGATTTGCAGTAGGTAGTGAATTTTACCTTGTACAACCACAAAATCCCATGAAGTACATGATACTGAACCATCCAAAGCTGTCTGGAAACATCCAGAGCTATGGCTTCAGTTGAAGTGGCAATGCTGAACAAGCTGGTTTGTGCAGCCACCATCCATATAGAAATGACACAGCTGAAAGAAACCCAAGTCACTGTTCATCTAGACTGATTCCCTGATCTGGTTCATCACAGGCCACACTGACAATTGTGCAGATACAAGGAAGCTGGCAGAGCAGGGACAGGGACATCTTGAGCCATCACTGATGCTGAAGAAATGTATTTGGAACCAGAGGCTGGGCCTGTCAGCTTCAGGGTTCTTTGCAGAAACAGAAGGATATAAAGTCATTTTGTCAGACTAGGTGGTCAGACATAGTGTTTTTAGGTAAATATCTTTTTAAGGTGACATCAGTAATACTAGAAACCCAATTTAAGTATATATGCAATTCACACAGTTGTGAGGTGCAACCGGAAGAGTTGTCAGCTTGTGAGAGGGCTTTTTTTCTTGGAGGTTGTGATAGGATTGAACACAGACAGCTGCTGTCTCTGGCAGATATTATGTTGCCGTTCTGCTTTAAAATATGCATCAAACTTAAAATTAGTTACTGCTAATTTAGGTGTGGCGCTGGGTACACTCCTATTGTTTTGAATAGCTAAATCCTGTCTGACGTCGGGCAGAAAGGATCATGGTCTTGTATTTTTGATTAAAAGATGAAACCCATTTTCGTATCAGACTTAAGACTAGATTTTTGAGCTTTTTGTTTACTTCAGGGAGCTTGCTCTCAGACTAAAAGAAAATTATCACAGTATGATTTAATCTTTGCAGGTAAAAAATCAGCTCGTTTATTTACTAAGCACTCACTTGGCCTTGAGCAGAGCATTTTCTACAAAGAAATCTTGCTTTTTCTGAAGTGTTCCTCTCTATATGCTAGGAACCACCTGGGCAAATGTTAAAGGCTGTCAGGTTCTTTGATGGGTTAATTGATAATCACATCTTTCTGATATATCTATTATTGCTTTAATTTAAATAAGTATTTGCATAGATCAGGGGAAATAGGAAATACCAAAATTTTTTATTATTGAAATTTATGGAATTGCCAATATCACTCACTAAAACAACTTTTAGTGGCTTGGGAAGTAAAAACAGTGCTTCATTTACTTCTGTAAACCACTAAGGTGAAATAACACTGTGATACAGATGCCTGTGCAATATATGCCAACTTCTCTGTTAAGGACTCTCTCTGGAGTACGTGTCTCAGAACAAGACTGTGAGAAAAGATTATGTTGCAAGAAACAAACAAAAAAGTAAGTCTGGGCTAAGGTCAAATTATGTAGAAGCAAAGGAACTAACTTATTTTTGTGTGAGGATACTGAATTTTTCAAATGAGCCCTAGATGCTCATAGAGAACATAGGGGATGAAAAGCCAGCGGGGCTGCCCAGCAACATTGTTGATGTCCCCAGATCATCTCTGGTTGGAGATGTTGAATAGATGAGATTTATTCACCAAAATGGTAAATAGAGCCACATAAATAAATCTGTCTCACCATTTACCTTTATCTAACCTTGTCTGGGTATGAATACTTAAGGAGTTTTTATGTAATTTATGAATGATTTAAGATGGATGGAAGTAGGCATGCTTGGTCTGAAGTATCAAGCTATCAAGACTGAATGAAAATATGGGTAATGGACCTGGGTTATTTGTTTCCTATCACCAGGAAGCCATGCTTTACAACAGGACAATAGCTATATTTAGCTTCTCATCCTGTTTTATACTCTGTAGAAGACTCTGCTTCCATATTCTGGAAAGCTAGCTGAAAAGGTACAGGGTAGTCAGGAAGTACACTGCTGGTCGTCTTTGGCCTCAATATCTAAGAAGACCTTAGTGAAGCTAGTAAGCTGTTACTTAGAAAGTTTGTGCTCTGCATGGCTTGTGGGCCTCTTCTCGACAATTGGTAATACTGCAACGACATCGCTCAGTGTCACTGTGATTGATTCTGTTCTCTGATAACAGTGAACACCATTATTAGGAGGTGAAAGTATCAGTATTGCTCAGAAGAAGATACAGAAGCTGGAGGGGGGGGGGAAGAATAGGAAAAAAGGACATATCTAAACTAGACATGAGTATTTGGAGATTACCTGGTTTGGGATTTTTAATTCTTAAATTGCAAAACACCAGCAAAAATCTAAGACATTGGAAAAGCCTGGGAGGTAGGATAATATTTGTAAAAATAAGTGAAGCACCAGGTGAGGAGTACAAGAAGTCCTAGAATCACTAGAATTGCATGATGCTGAAATCAGCCCTTGGACTTTTTAAAACAGGGAGGGAAAAAACCCCAAAGCAGTAATGGGATCAAATCCATCTCTTTTCCACCCAGGCTTATCTAGAACCACAGCACTGATTTCAGCAGAAATAAATCAGGGCCACACAGGGTTGCAATTCACATCAGAATATGTCAGATCCATATTTCAGTCCTGTTCAGCTTATTGCACACAGTTAAGATGGCCCATTTATAAAAACACAAAGCAAAAAACCAAACAAACCAAACTCTCCAAAACTGCTCTTAGGGAATTTTTATTTCAAATAGGCAGGAATTGATTTACTCTTGTGGGCAGCATGTCCTCTTGTTTTATGATCTGCCAGCTGTACACTGACTTTGTACAGGGACATTGCACTTTGGCGTGAGAGACCTTTTATGAATCACATACGACAATGAGAGGTGAACATTTTATCATTCATTTATCTACACGCACGACATGCCTGCGTCATTCATTCAGCTACAGCACGTGGAGTTTTCCAAGTGAGTTATGTGAAAGTTTTCAAGTCTAACAGTGGTGTTAGCATGTGTATAAAATTTCCCATTATGCTCAGTTCAGTGGCAGTAGCTCTCATTTGGCATTCTGCCTGTAACAAGAACCTGAATCAAAGGTCTTGCAGGAGGCAACTTTCTGTTGGATACATACATGCATATTAGAGAATAGAGACATTTGGGGTTTGTTGAGGTGTTTGGTTATTGACTATTTGACAGGTTAATTCTGTTATAGTTACATATTTGAAGTCCAAACTCTTCTTACACGTCATGAGATGGTTCTGTAACTGAAACAGTAGATAAACCAGCCGATACAAGATGAGTCATTATAGACTGATAAAGATACACATTTGCAAATCTGAAAAAGTTCTTGGATTTCTGCAGAATGAGAAACACCAGTCCGTTGACGTTAGGCCTGTGGAAAAAAAGGTGGGATAAATTAGGCTATTCTACACGAGCTTGGGAGCTTCATGCAGCAGTATACAGGGAACTGTATCCTGTGTAGTACAGATACAGCAGAGACAGAACTACAGTGGTATGACTTACATGCAAACAACTAATAGCAAAGTTTCCATGGAGTCCATCTTGTATTGTGCTAGTCAAGATATTATCCAAAAATGTCCTGATGAAACCCAGCTTTTATGCCATTCCTTATGCTGTCACAGCCTCTGCCGTTTTTACTTTTTTCCAGTTCTGCAAGGAAGCTCTGTCATCAAAGTGACACACAAATAAAATGTCATACCTTTAAATCCTGGATGAAAGAAACACTGCTAAGAGTTATGATCAGTATTGAAGGAGGAGATGGCAGTATCACCCTCTACACCAGTCATACACCTTCTCTGTCACTAGTGTAAAATGTTAATGATAATAAAAGCAAAGTCTAAACTACAGTTTTGAACGATCCATCTGAACATTGTAAAATGAGGTTAGCAGACCAATTAGTAATGTGGAAGGGGACCTGGCTGGCAGTTTGTTTAGTGCTGGAGGTACCATGGACAGAATGTTGTCCCTCACTGTTGCTGTATGAATGCTGCTGGCACGAGATACCATGGGTCCCATCTCTCACTGAGTGAATGAATATGTGCTGTAATTTGCATCAGCTCCATACCTCTGGCATCAGGAACTCTGGTGGCACTAGGAAACTAAGAACTTACTTCAACAACTCCCCTTCCCCGAAGAGTATCAGAAGTCCCTGGGATGGTGCTAGGGACTCTTTTTGGTTGACCTGTTCTGTGGCAGACTAGTCTGTGTAGACAACTTGCCAGAGTTTAGAAACCTACAGACTTTTTCTCCTGGACTGTGCCACAGAGTATGTGTTTCTCCATATTTGGGATTAAAAGGTTGGTTTTGTATTTGTTTTGTGATATCTGGAAACTGTGCTACATGGTGCAAGACTGTTTGCAGGAAAGACTGAATTAGAAATGCTCTAATTTTTGATTGCCCTCTTCACTGAAATATTAACTCACATGATGACAATGAAGCAAAACCTGAATATATCTTCCATAAATCATACTTTGAAATTATGGCATATGCCACATTTTAGGATAACACACGCAATTTTTTCTTTAAAAGAAGAATGTTTCACATCATATATACTTAAGCTCATTCAATAAAGGATGGCAAGAAATGGTTGTCACCACTGCCAAAATAATCATGCATTCTTTTGTGTATTAAGACTAGAGGACGGTTCCTTTGTGAGGACCACTCCTAGGAACAAACCTGTCTCTGTTGCTGCTGTCTGTAGTGCTGAGCGGACTCAGGATTCCTGAGAAAATCATACTAGTTTACTTTGTAAAAAGAGTTTTATTCAGGTTTTTAGTAAGACAAATTTTGAATGGCTTCTCAAGTTTTCATATAATGCAACATGAGTGATGTCCACAGGTTCTTGGTGTGAAGAGCAGGTCTAGCAGAACAGCCTGGACAGTTGATCCCAGTGGACTGGAAGATCCCCATCAGGCACAGTGCATTCACTGCTATTGGCACAGGTGGTTTTGGGAGGAACCTGTAACTGATGATTCACTGAACGGTTTCAGGGAGTTGTGCTGTATTTGTTTTTCTTCCTGTCTCATTGTGATTCCTCTCTTAGCCATTTTGCTAGGACTAGTGGAGACTGTGAACAACATCAGCTGTTTGGTATACATTTGGAAAGCACGGCCCTTTATGTCCCACTCTGCTCAGCCAGAGCAATTGGCTCTGTCAGGCTCTGGCAGCTTCCTGCTGCCGGGCGCATGCTGCCTCGTATCTAACCTGGGAGCTGGACGTCCCTGTCCTCCTCCTCCTGGAACAGACGCTGTTGGAGCCATTGCCACTGGCTGTTAGTTGGGCCCCTAAAGGAGAGAGGAGCATCTGGTCCCATATGTGTAAAAGCAACGTGCGCATGACTACCGAGGAGAGCATTTTGAAATTTAACATTTCATTCCAAGAAGGACAGCTATTATGCAGCAGAAAAGCAGACAGAGAAACAAATGAAGAAGTCCTGACTGACAGCACAGTCTACATGTGGTGTTCAGCAGGATGTCAGAGTCAGGCCAGTGTAAGCAGTTTTCATGGCTTTCTACAGCCTGCTGTTTCTTCTGTGGCAAAGATTCAGAACTTGACAACTCTCCATGCTTCACACAGACTTCCATGGTGTTCCCAGTGGGTAGAGAACATCCGTAATTTGTCTCCCAGTTACAGCATAGTGACTCAGTAACAGGCATAGGGATAATATTTGCCATAGCTGGAACATAACTATTGCTTCTTTTTCCCCCCCCCCTTCCCTGGTAAACTAGAATGTGGCTATTTTGCAGTTGTGAATCCTGGCTTGCAGTAAGGGGAAAAGGTTTAAATTGTATTGCACCCAGCACCCTGCCATCCTCATTTACTGCAGGTAGCTTAAAGGCAGATGCTTCTGCCATGCTCTTGCCGTGCTTTCAAGCTGAACTTCACAACAATCCTTCTCGTTCCCTCTTACTCCACTCACCAACATTGTCAGTACCACAGAAGGCTAGCCAGACTCCTCTGTCCAACTATATTCTTATTCATGCATGGCTGTTTGTAACTACGGACAACCTTTATGTGAGGGTTTAAGTTACACTTACTTGTCAGCAGGAATGGCTTAGGGGGAAGTGGCATTCAGCCTGAGCTGGAAAACAAAACTCAGATTGACTCAAGTCTTTTTCCAGGGTAAAACTGAGTCACTAACACACTCAGTTCCTCTTAAAGGGGTTCTTTCTTTCCGTTCTAGCCCGCATTTTCCAACTCTGGCGATGTATCTGGGAGGAGGACCAGTGAGCCTGTTGGCAAGCATTAGCTACAACTGCTTGTCCTGGAATAAATACTCCATTGTGGAGACTCTGAGGGCTGGTAACTGAGGTGGAGCTGGTCTTTGAATGTTGTCTTATCCTGTCGTGTTCAACAGCATTTCCCTAGCAATTGTGGAGCCACAGTGGCAGGCACTCCTTTCTGGCGTGCTATGAGAGGGTGTTTCCTCCTCTCCTCACCTGCTGTCATACCGAGTCCATGCTGTGCAGAGGAAGGTGAAATGACGTATTTTCCTATGGAAAAATAATAGGAATGGAATGTCACTTGGATAGTTTTGGTAGTTTCAGGAGGATGTAAGCAGTGATGGTACCATATCAATTCTTTGCCTGGTTTCTTAAAACACAGACGGGCAATGATCTGCAAACTAGATGGAGGCTGAAAGATTATGGGAACAGATAATTTGATAGATATAAAGGATAAACATAAATACAGCTACATGCCCTGTGCTATAAACCTGCAGAGTCCATGGTTGTTGGTGGCTGTAAATGAGAAGGTTCAATAATCGGAAGCAGTGATCCTGAAAATGAACCTGATGTAGATTGTAACCTGAAAAGTAGAGTAAATTATCCTGGATGCAGCACACACTAGTTAACCATCCTTTTCTCAACACCTGCGCTAGCCCCCTGAGATACCACCAGTACTATTATCACAAGAAGTTCCGGTTTTTTGTTGCCATGGATTTCTTGCTAATCTTGGTAATCAGATTTTTATTTTGTTCAGATAGGTGAACGTGGCTTATCATGTATTTTGATGTATCTGTTCATTTTTAATTGTAGGTGGGTGTGTCTTGATCAGTTCTTGTGTCAGTGACTGAACTCGACAGTTATGACCCAAGGTCATGAGTTCTGGCTCTTGTGATTTGTGTAGCTGCTTCCATACTCTAAATGTAGTTTGGATGCCTTGAGCTTCGTAAGCTTCTGTGAGAAGTACCCATCCTGCCTCCAATTAAAGCCAGGGAGGATTTTGCTACAAATTGATGGGTAGGATTGGATTTACAGCAGCATAACTGAAACCAGGTCTGTTCAAGCCTCTGCTGCTGCAAGTAAATTTGTGTGTATGTATGTGTATGTATCTTATATATATGATGGCACACTGATGTCAAGCAAGAAATACAGAAGGAAGTTCCTCCATAAAATCACTCTGAATACACTTAGCCCAGTGTTGTATGTCCTTTTGTGTGGTGCTGTTCCCCTGAGGACTGGAGAAAGGCTGGTAAACTGTAGACAAAGTTCCTTTTCTTTGGAGAGAGAACAAAGAAGAGTAAGCTGAAAAATGTCTCCCTTCATGTTACCCCAGTCTTCATTGTGGTGAAGGATCACATTAGTACAAGCTCTTCTTTGGAGGACACGGGAAAGCCCCCCAGCTCTGATACCAGCGTGATGAGCCCAGGCAGACACACAGAGGGGACAGACCTCGCTCCTCCTTGCTAGTGATGCAGGTGAGCCACTCCTTCTCTGTGAAATGCATGGATATGGAATGCATATCTGTGAGATGCTAAACGAGCGGGGCTGCAGAAGTGAAGCTGTGTATGTGCAAAGTAAAAGCCATCGTCACACCCTTATCCACAGCTTTGACACAGGAGAAATTCATTCCCTTTTCTATTCACAGACTTCTCCGTCAAACCTGGGGGCTAGCTGTGTGGTGAGGCATGTGAAAGCAGAGAAGGGAAAAATGTCTAAGAGAAAACTAGGTATTGTGGGCTTTCCTGTGATGGTGTTTTCCTATCCCACCCCCAGCTGCTGGACTTCCCCCTGGGCTCTGCAGACAGACTGGTAATGTGCACAGTTTCCCTAGTCTCTTGTCTGACCTTTGTTCTTTTCCTGACATTTCTGTTCAGATAAGAGCTTGTGACAGATGTAGCTTGGCCTAAGTGGTATTTTAAGTTGCACATTGATATCGTTGAGAATACAGAAAAGCAAAGTATGCTAATGAAGAGTATTTAAGAGAAGTGGGTTGGAAACATGTTAGAACCAAACCAAGCCTGTATTCATGTCCTATGTGGGCAGTTCTGCTATCAATAGTCAGGATGTAGATATGATTTTGGCTTCCAAGAAAGACCAAATTAATTAGGTCCTAGACTGAGTATCTACTACAGGTAGATAATGGCCAGCTTAGAGTGGGAGATTCCTCTGCCTCTCTTGAGAACGGAAATAGGTTAGATGAAGAAGCCTGAGTTTTCATGTCCTATTCCAAGTAAAGTTTTTATTCTGTGACATCACTCTGATACCTGATAGTCCTTTCTTATTAGACAAAAATATTTGACAAGAAATTTCGATTTCCATTGGTGTCAGACATATGTCTAATTTACTGACATTTTCATTTAAAGTGAAATTACACAGAAATTTATTTTACTAATTGGACTTTTACAGCTTTACTGTAACTCAACTTTATACTTCTTTGCTGTTTTACTGTTCTGTAGTCATGTTCTGTTACTTTCTATTTTACCCGCCTCCACTGCCCATTCAGCAATTTTCCCAGAAATGCCCTTTTCTATGTGGAACATCTTCTGTTAAGGTTTTGATAATCCCATTCCTTCATTCTCCTCAAGGTATACTCTAACCATGGAGCCAAAAGTAACTGTCAACCAATAGCAAATAGGCACGTGGCCCCTAAGCAGTCTCTGATGCTTCTCTGATTTATATCACTTTTAAGTAAGTGAAAATTATCTAGCTGTGTATGTAATGCCTCTTTTTCCTACCGTTATATTTGTTGAGTCTTGTGCTATTTGTTTTTGTTCATTTTCAGAAAAGGTGCTTTGTTACCTATTAATCAAAATTGCTTTTTTTGTAAACCACAATGCCTGTAGCAGAAAATAAAGGAACTTCAATACTGCTGCAGGCCATCTAAATACCACAGAAATACTTTTAATAATTAGTACTGACAACTAAAATTCCACTTGAGGTATTTTCCAAAATGAGAGAACAAAGGAACTGTTTCCTTTAGGGTTATCTATTAATTACTTCCATGTGTATTTCTATGTACTTTATAGTTTTGATAGGATTTTTTGTCACATCCCAAAAATTTAAAAGATCGGGATTATTTACAGAGGTTGTGCAGAGTTTACAGTTACATATTCTTCCTGTCACCATGAGTGCTGGAGTCCACAGCTGTCAATCAGGCACCACCATTCTCTTGCTGAGTATAATTTAGGTTTTTGTCTTCCCTTGGCTGTACAGAAGTAGGAAAACAGGCAAGAGATGCCCGAGAAACCACACCAGTTTCTTAAAGTCTGAGAAACAGATGACTGCCTCATGTTTTTATCAGATGCTTTTGTTCTTCCAGTGGATGAACTGGTTCTCCTGCTTCAAGGGGGAAGTGGCACTGGATGCCATCAAGGCTCTTGGTTTTCTGTAACTTCTTGCTCAGAGTGACCATTTATCTCTCACTTATCGTATGTCTTCAGACCCCAGTAGTGGTCATCCTGACTCAGTATATTTCTGAAGAGTGCAGTGATATACAGTGTGCCTCCATGTGTATTATCCCTGCCAAAAGCAGTGTTTTTCATGCTTTGGTCTCCTCCTAGTTTCTTTTTCTAGCTGTCAGTGCACCTGATGTTTCACAAGAAAGTTTCAGTTGTGAGTAACATTTGTACAAGTTCTGTAAAGCTCTGAAAACACGGGAAATTGAAATTACTATTGCTTGAGTGAAATCTTGGCTGCAACTTAAAGTACATAGTTGGCACAAAGTTCAGTGAGGGCAGACTTTTAATTCTTGTATTGTTGTTTCTGATGTTTTTTTTATGTCTGTCTTTTTAAATTATCGTACTTCTGTGTCTTCTGCAACAACAAATATCTTTAAGAAGTGTTCATGTCTTATGTCTCTGAACTTGGGATATCCTTCTTTGCATCTTTAAAGCACTCAGATCCTTATTATCTGGTCATGTAGTGGCTGGACAATTTTGCTGCGTTCTTTTCTTTCCCACTCTCCTTTCAAGGGGGCTTTCAGACTGCCGGGATTTTGGCTGGCCTTTTTGGTGCAGATACCTGAAAGAGCAGTAGCAGTGCTGCTATGGCTGCTGCCCTCAGTGTCACCAAACCTGTCAGTGCTGGGTGGGTGGAGAATGCTTCTGGCTTTAATGGGATGCAAACATCAAGTGCATGCATGGTCTTAAAGGAAGATAGGTTCCAGAGTTAAAGCCTGAGCGCTATTATCCCTTGCTAGACAGTGCAATTGAGAGGAAAATGCTCTTGTGAATTCATTAACTTACCTTACCTAGGAACAAATTGTTGCCTAAGTGGCCCCAAATGTAAAGCAGGAATCATACGGCAAATTTATATGGAGTTGCTTTGCTGTTACCCTGGAAGAGAATGCCTGTCTCTCTTTCTAGACTTGGAGGAAATGGGAGCAAAGGAGAGCTAGCTCTTAATTTCTGCTGCTTGTTTGTGTTGCTGATAAAACACATTCCCTTTATGCTAGCTTTTCAACACCATGTGGGCTCCTGTGGTAGAGGGGAGATGTGAGCTGCACACCAGCTGAACCGAGTGTCTCTGGTTGCATCCCTGCTGCTTGGCTTCGTATCTTCCATTTGTGTTGTCCAAGTGAACGGTTCGCATGCTCCACGGAAATGACACAATTGTGGTCCATTGGCTCTTTTGCTTCTCCCACCCATCTTTCTGTAAGGAACGTGGCTGCCTTAAAGACATTTTTCCTTTGAAATCCTTTATGTGGGAATGGTTCATGTGTCACAGAGGAAAAATAATGGAAAATAGGAAAATATTCATGTGTCACAGAGGAAGATAATGGACCCTGGTTTGCAGGAAAGATGCATTCATTTTAATCCATTTGGTGTGAGACTGGGATGCTTAATGCCTCATATTTATTTTACTCATAACTACAAACGTGCTTCCAGCTGGCTAGTCCATCTCTCATGCAGATTTCACTGGGGACATTTATTAAGAATGGGGTCAGAGTCCATATTTACTGTTCATTTCCTCTTCAGTTGTTTGTTTAACTATCCTCTGCTTGAATTCTGTTCAAAGGAGACATTTGCAGGACTGAATAGTATTCTCTTCCACACTGAGCTCCTCTGACAGCAAAAATCAAGAAGTTCCAAAGGAAACAGCCAGTTGGGTTTTTAGCTTTGGGATGCCTAGAACTCACAATTGTGAATTTTTTCTTTGTTTTTTTCAGAATAAATACAACCTTTCATTTTTAGTAATACATTAAGGATCTAGTTGCATACCCTGTATGTATCCATTGTTCCCACTGACTTCTGTGGGAAGCCTTGTTGGAGAAAAATTGCAGAATTGAGTTGTCTTACAAGAACTTTCTTCATCCACTATTAAGATGGTACGTTATTTTGCCCAACATGTCTCAAATCGCTGGTGGCTTGGCCTTGCTATCTCTGTACTGGCTGTTGTCAGCATTAGGCTCAACAGGCTCTTGGAGCACTTATCCTTAAGGGCAAGCTGTGACTACATGTTTGTGGCCTCACCTGCAGTGGATTTATTCCCCAGTCACTACTGTGGCGGATAGCAGAATCTGAGCAGTTTGCCTTTGCACTGTTCTAGTTGTTCATCGATTTCTCAGTTAACAAATAAATTAAAAAAGGAGACAGATCATAAAATGGACATGATGCACTATTGCTGTTATCAGACTATCACTACTTTTTTTTTAGCTTGGATTTCTTGGCTAGAGTTTTGGAGGGAGGATGGGACACTCCCCACACCTTCTCCCAACTTCTTTGCCCCTTCAGTTCTTCGTTTGATGTTGCAGCTTTGAGGCGCTCACCCTGTTCCTGTTTTCAGAGCATTCACATGAGGGGTGGTGCATTTTTGATATTCCTCTCTCACTCTCCACCAAATCACCTTGCAATCATGAAATTTGCATTAGGTACAGCAATAAATTGGTTGCTCTGCAAATAGACGTCCAGATGGTCTAAGGCGTATGAACTGTTTTGTATCACATACTGTTTGTGGCTGGTAATTACTGATTTGTTGTTATCAAATTTTCCAGGCTAGGAGTAGAGTTAGACTGCTAGTAACAGCATCCACATTAAACTTCAGTTGATCCTTGGCTCTGAAAATCTTGCCTCTGGATACACTCTGTCCCTCCTTATAGCATAGTTCTTGTCCTTGTCACTGTGCGGTATCTGTTTAGGCAGGGCTCTGTTGCTAAATTGTTACTAAACAACAGGATATTCTAGCTGTTCCTTCATTTACTTGCACCTTCCCTTTTTTTTTCCAGGCAGTTTGTCCCAGTTTGAAACTGAATTAGCTGTTACAGCCTCATTGAAAGTCCATATGGTTTTCAGGTATGGTGTACTAGTATCCTGTCAAGAGCAGAGTTGGAATATGTTAACTATTTCACAGATTTGTCTTTTATGATACTCTGTACTTTAAAGTTTATTTTATTTCCTTAGACTTGACATGGATCATTTCATTTTGCCAAAAGTTATTGAAGACATTTGCGATACGTTTTTCTGAAAGAATTTGACAATCTGGACTTCAGAAGTGAAAACAAATTTTAAACTTACCTTCTAAATCAGACCTTTTTGTTTCAAAACAAGGAAGGCAAATCTTTATTGCTTTTTTTCGGGAACAAGTTATATTCAGTTTTATAGATAGACCTTCACTTTTGTGCTCAAAGTAGACACAAATTGTGAATTCCTTTTCAGCACTTCGGTTTAAACTCTATCATGAAGTATAAAAAAATGGTGCAAGACTGTGTGCTGATGCATTTCTCACTGAAGCATGGAATGTACAAGAATTGAAAAGCAGCTGTATTTTTCTTGTTGTCTCATTGAAATGATACGAACTACACCTAATGAGAGGAGAAATGGTTTTATCGCAAATAGGTTAATTAATGGAGGTTTTGCAGAAGCCTCTGCTAAACTGGTTTTATTTCCATGGCAACTCTTTCTGCTTCCTGGATAACTTCGTTTCAGTAAATGTAAGACTGAAGTGAGTGGAGGATAGGCCCTTCTGTGTAGTAAGAAGTGGGCAACTACAATAAATTTCCGTATCATGAACAGATAAATGTAGGCACTTAACCTTGTTGTGTAGGGAAGGTAATGTTATAGGTTGCTGAGAACCAAATGTCAGCAAAAATAAATAGGTAGTTGAGAGAGTGAGAGCCTATTGATAGTGCCAGTTCATCCATGCTAAGAGCACACACAGGATCTCAGCTGTAGGAAACATAATGCATTGCTTTTCTGTTTTCTTTCTTTCTGCTGTGAAATTTTACTGGGTTTACTAGTGTGAGTAGAGCTAGGTAACAGTTAATTTATTCTATAAAAAACCCTCTTGCTCCTGTTTCTGCTTCAAATTTGAAGCTACCTACCATGCAGGTAGAAGGCCCAGAGAGAACTTCACCAGAACACCGTTTATTTCAGAGATATATCATGTATGGGTTTAGGGTTTTGTTTTTCTGAAGGCGTGGAAGTAATCTAGTTTGAATGCAAAAGACTGGGTTGTTCCATAAAACTGTAAGAACTGCAAGCTCAGGGTTGGTTACCCAACGTTTTTTTCCCTCAAGCAGCAACATGAAATTCTGATGTTTTTCACATCTGCCTTTCCTCTCAAAACTATCATGTAGCATGTATTACAATAATTCACATGCTTAGACTTGATTTGTTAAACTTTTTTTTTTGTAAAGGGTTAAAACGGTGGTCAGAGTTGACTCACCTTGCGTAGATTAGTTATCACTTGTGTTAATATTTAATGGTATGGTACCAGGCTGTACCCTGTTACGTTCAGAACACTCCCATATTGTTTTGAGAGATAATGCATCTCCTGCGTTAATAGCAGGTATTTGAGAGAGAGTGTGCTGGGTGGCCTCAAAGGGCCAGTGCTTCTGTTGCATTCGTCTTTGTGTAAAGGCTGTGATGGATCCTAACAGCGCAAGCATTGAGATTCCAAGAGACTAATTCTGGTCTTGCTCCTGGCAATTAGAAAAAAGTTAGAAATAATTTAGATCGGAAAAAAAATAGAAATAAATCAGAAATCATTCTAGTTAGTTATCTGTATCTCATTGTGAAAAATATGCTGACCGTTTTGAAGCTGGCCTGAGTTCAAGGGATTGTAGCAGCCCTTAGATTTTGTATTTCACTTTTTTCATGTCTGTCTTTTAAGCTGTCTTTTTTCTACATCTCCTTCTGTCACCAGTGCCTGAGATCAGCAGCGCCTCTGAGACAGGCTGCTTTCTGCTGCCACGGCCCCACCCTGGTCGCTGCTCTGCCTTGCCCTGGGCGGCACCGGTGTCGGTGCTCGCTCAACACACCCTGGTCTTCCTGTGGGTAAGAGACACATTGGTACGAGAAATACTTAAGAAGGCATCTCTGTGCTTCAGAAACAGGGATCTGAAAAAACATCACAATAATTTATAGGCTCTATCCTCTTTGGCCGTTAGCTAAGCTTCTTCAGTTTCTCCCCATTCTGCCTTCGCTATGTGTTTGATACTGAAACAGGAGGATGAAAAATGCATTCCCTGTGGAAGGGAGCGCCATGGCTGCCTGCCTCCGCTGCGGCTGGGTGCCAGCCCCCGGGGCTGATGTTCCCACGGCTGGGGCTCCCTCCTCACCATGACCAGGAACACAGCCGGGCAGTGGCTTGGGTCTCCCTGGGCTTCCACCGCCCCCAAGAGAAGGAGGCATGGCGCTGGCTTGTTGGCAGCAATGATCGTTCGTCTGTGCGGAGGATCAAGGGACTGATCTGTCTAAAAACTAGTTGTTTGTTGACTGTTTTTTAATTTCTGCCACCAGGCTAGTTTTCATCCACGCTAGTTCTCTGATCCAGTCCAAGCAAGGCCGCAGGAATGCTGGGACCAATATCAGGGAATAAGCAGGAATACATAGCTGCAATAGAGAATAGGACTGAATCTCCAGCAACAATTTCCAGTTAGACCAGTTTAAGTCAACTGTTAAATTGCATGTTGAGACTGTGAAGCCAGCTGATGTTTTATTTGGCCGCTCCATGCAGTAACACTAATCAGTAGTCAGTAATATTAAAGTTTTATTAATGGCTATTTTTGTTAAGGTAACTTTTTCCAATCACGTTCACTTAGTCTTTGTGAGTTGAAGATAAAACAAAGCAATGCTGGCTGCAGCTTGTTCTGCACAGCAGGTCTGAATCTGGCCTGATTAACAAGATGCTTGGTCAGGAGGATGTTGCTGACCTTGGTGGAGTTCAGCTCCTTTAAAAAGAACTTGAATAAGAGCCAGGTGGATGCAGGGGGTTTACTGCTGGGGGCTGCAGTGGTGTGCTGAGGTGTTCCCAAGTGTTGCTTACAGGAGAAATTCCTGGACAGCTTCAGGGTAAATTGTTCTTACTGCTGTTCTGGAGCCTGGAAGTAAAATCCAGTGTTTGTGCTGATGGTGGAAGTATGTAAGTTGTGGTGTTCTTAAGCTTCTCTTTCTCTGCTGTTCTGGATGTCCCTGTATGCTGTGCAGTGTTCCATGGGATAAAAATCCACAAGCAGGCCCCTTTGCCCGCCCTCCTTCCTGCTCAGCTGGTAGGCAACCACAGAGCAAATAAGGCCAAGGCAGGCTTCTTCCTTTGTTCTTGCCAAATGAATGGCGGTGGGTGCACAGCGTAGTGGCTGGCTATCCTGGAAGTGGGTCTCCCCAAAATGCTGTCTGACGTTCCCTGCCCTGGGAACGGACAGCCTCGAGCTATGTCTCAGATGGGTTGTACCTCAGCTTGGGTTCTATAGTCAGGTTTGCTCATGCGTATCAGCGTTGGGTTTAACAAAATTTGTGTGAGGTGTGGGTAAGCAGCAGGATACTGCTTTGGAACCTGGCAAAACTTACTTGGTGGGGTCCCCTCCCTTCATCTGCCTAATGTCGCAGTGTCTTTTGGTTTTAATTCTTTTTGAGGTATCTCTCTGTTTCTGTTTTCTCTTTTTGACTACTAGTAGTGCAGGGTGATTTGAGGAACCAAGAATGGATTTACATATGTGGTACTAAGGGTTTCTTTTAATAGTTTAGAGCCCAATGTGTGTGAATTGATTTTATTGTTATATGTTTGTTAGCTTTTTGGTAGCTAATCCTTACATCATTTAGAGCAGCTGGGAAGAACTCTTTTCAAACTGAGCCATGTATCTTGCTCTTCTTTTCATTGGAGGGCATTAAAATATTTTTTAAATAGTGAATATATTTCAAAACCTCAGTAAACCTTATAGCTTGGTTGTAGCAAAGTATGTTCTTTTAGATCATCACCAGTACATGTCATAATACCATGCCAGGTTGTGCTTAATTGATGTGACAGGGGATTCTCCTCAGCTTCTCTGATTGTCATTACTGTATGACCTCATGCAAGTGCTTCAGCTGCAGTCACACCCTTGCCTTTTTGAGTAAAAGTGTTGTGTACTCTTGCAATATTACAGATAATTATCTGTAATAACTCAAAGCTACCTGACCTGCTACACAAAGTGTCATCTTAATACAATGAGGTCTTTGTACCCAGCTTCATCTTTGTATTATGCTATTTTTACTGACTTACTAGTCTCTTTAATGTGAGTGTTGAACTTATCCTGTAAATTTGACGACAGCATTGAAATATGCTAAGCAATGTTATACGTGCATGTCCATGGGATAAAATTGCCATTTCTCCAGAATTCAAGAGCAAGAGGAGCTCACATGCTCAGAGCCACACTTAGGCTTGCAAGTAGAACTGGGTGCTCCCAGACACAGCAGAACTGCACTGTGACTTTGTCAAAATTCCTGTTTATTGACGGCATGCTTTTCTTAGATATTTTTTTTTTCTGTCATTAAATGGACGTCACTGATGTGCATGACTTTTTCCTTAGTGTTTTAATAAACCATTCTACTTCATAGAATGCCATTTGTCAAAGCATCACAAACCAGTGTGAGCATTAAACCTCCCCACTTTTCTGTGATATATACTGCATTCCTTCTTTATAACCAGGTACAATTTAAGGACAATGCTTGGATTTCTAAAATCAGTCACCTGTAATTTCTATTTAGGCAACAGAGTAACTGACTTAAATTTCAAGGCGCTGAATATCCCCGTACACTAATTGAAATATTTGGGGTTTGGTCTGTGAACTACAACCAAGTTTCAGTATGGGCAGCTGTTGGAGTAGTTACACATTTTCCAAGAAACACTTGTAGCCCTCAAGCAGAAGTCTTTTCTCTTGTCCCTACTACCTCTGCAATTAGTTATGTTAGTAACTTCTAGGTGCTTAGTCTGGCTCTGTATTCCTTCAGTGTTTCTGTGCAGTCACTATGCTGTGCTGTTCACACAAGAGCATTCTGTTTCCTTCTGAAAACACTGCCATTTTCACATGATAGTAAGGTGCCACCTTCCTCAAAGCTAAGGGAGAAGTTGCATGCATCTCATCCAGTTCTGAGGAAGCCTACTGCTCTTCAGGACAAGCTCAGGTGATGACTTTCTGTCTTTACTTTGCCAGATGACTTTGCATACCTGCTCTGACTTTTGCATGGTGGAGGCCGCAGAATTAAACTGAGGGATTCCTGTGCTTGTTCAGCCATGTTCTGCTGAAAGCAGTCACTAGGAATGCACTGGGGTTTGGTTTATAGATTCAAATGGTGAGAAATCTGCTGCCAGTCTTGATGGTCTTTACTCGATGGTTATTTTCCCCCATTCCACTCAAAAACAAGAGATCTTTTTAATAGTGCTGATAGACCCTAGAAACAATACTTCCTTAGTGGTGGCACATTTTGGTGATATCTGTAATGATGTGGAGACAGATGTTTCCAGAACTGTTGTTAGTCTTTAGAAAGTAAAAAATATGGAAGATTTAGGACAAAGACTTTTTAAAAAGTGATCTCTCTTTTCTTGACTGTCTGAGTTGTTATCCCTGACAACATGCATTTCTGTCACAGACAGCGATCAGTACAGTGTAGTAACAATAACAGAAATATCAACAAATAAGGCAATAGTATGTTTAGTTCTACATAATGTTCTATGGCATATGATACAAAGGGTTTGCTCCTGAGTTGTCAGTTGGAGTGCTTCTACTCAAAAGGTATAGCTATGATTATATGTATAGGTGTACCTCATAAGTATTATGCATAGAAAAGCAAAGTTGTGTTTTG
Source organism: Opisthocomus hoazin (assembly GCF_030867145.1). NCBI lineage: Eukaryota > Metazoa > Chordata > Aves > Opisthocomiformes > Opisthocomidae > Opisthocomus > Opisthocomus hoazin. Next base: position 29,655,542 of record NC_134417.1, read on the forward strand.
AATTTCTTCCTGATTAGATATATGAGCTTTGCCTAGTTATGCTTCCTAATATTCCTCATACTTCCGAAAACTTGTGTAGCTCTGTTTTATACTGAGGCTATATAATAAAATGCTCATTGAATCATACAATGGTTTGGGTTGGAAGGAACCTTAAGGCCATCTAGCCCCAACTCCCCTGCAATGAGCAGAGACATCTTCAACTGGATTAGGTTGCTCAAAGCCCTGTCTAACCTGGCCTTGAACCCTGCCAGGGAGGGGGCAGCCAGAGCTTCTCTGGGCAGCCTGGGCCAGGGCCTACCCACCCTCACAGTGAAGGATTTCTTGCTCTTATCTAATCTAAACCTACCGTCTTTCAGTTTGAAGCCATCACCCCTTGTCCTGTCACTCCCTGCCCTTGTCCCAGCCCCTCTCCAGCTCTCTCGCAGCCCCTCCAGGCACGGGCAGCTGCTCTCAGGTCTCCCCACAGCCTTCTCCTGCCCAGGCTGACCAGCCCCAGCTCTCCCAGCCTTCCCTCCCAGCAGAGGGGTTCCAGCCCTCGGATCATTGCTGGGGCCTCCTCTGGCCCCGCTCCCACAGCTCCAGCTCTGCCCTGTGCTGAGGGCTCCAGAGCTGGACACAGGACTCCCAGGGGGTCTCAGCAGAGCGGGGCAGAGGGGCAGAATCCCCTCCCTCGCCCTGTGCCCACGCTGCTGGGGATGCAGCCCAGGGTACGGTTGGCTTTCTGGGCTGTGAGTGCTTTTAATCCACCAGCACCCCCAAGTCCTTCTCCTCAGGGCTGCTCTCAGTCCCATCATCCTCCAGCCTGTATTGATTCTGGGGGTTGCCCCAACCTGTGTGCAGGACCCTGCACTTGGCCTTATTGAACGTCTTGAGGTTTGCACAGGCCCACTTCTTAAGCCTGTCTGGGTCCCTCTGGATGGCATCCCTTCCCTCAGGCCTGTTGATCACACCATTCAGCTTGGTGTCATCTACAAACTTGCTGAAGGTGCATTCGATTCTACTGTGTATATCATTGATGAAGATATTAAACAGTACTGGTCCCAGTACAGACTCCTGAGGGACACCACTTATCATCAATTTCCATCTGGACATTGAGCTGTTTACCACTGCCCTCTGGATGCGACCATCCAGCCAATTCCTCATGCACCGAACAGTGCACCCATCAAATGCACATCTCTCCAATTTAGAGAGAAGGATGTTGTGGGGGACTGTGTGAAAGGCCTTACAGAAATCCAGATAGATGACATCCATAGCTCTTCCCTTGTCCACTGATGTAGTCACTCCATCCCAGAAGGCCACTAGGTTGGTCAGACAGGACATGATCTTGTTGAAGCCATGCTGGCTGTCTCGAATCACCTCCCTGTCCTCCATGTGCCTTAGCATAGCTTCTAGGAGGATCTGTTCCATGATCTTCGCAGGCTGAGACTGACAGGTCAGTAGTTCCCAGAGGCCTCATTTCTACCCTTTTTCCAGCCACCAGAGACTTCACCTGACTGCCATGACTTTTCAAATATCATGGAGAGCGGCTTGGCAACTGCATCGGCCATTTCCCTCAGGACTCTGGGTTGTATCTCGTTAGGTCCCGTAGGCTGTTCAGGTTCCTCAGATAGCAGCAAACCTGATCTTCTCTTACGGTAGGAAGGACTTTGCTCCACCAGTCCCCATCTTGTGGTCCATCCACTCGAGAGGTGAGGGAAGAGAGGTTGCCAGTGAAGACTGAGGAAAAAAAGTGGGTGAGTACCTCGGCCTTCTCCTCATCCATTGTTACCAGTTTTCCAGTCTTGCTCATCAGGGCGTGTACGCTTTCTTTGACCTTCCTCTTCTGACTGACATACCTGTAGAAGCTCTTCCTATTATTCTTTGCATCCATTGCCAAGTTCACCTCCAGCTGCACCTTGGCCTTCCTGACCCCATCCCTGCACAACCAGGCAGCATGCCTATACTCTTCCCAGGATACCTGTACCCTGCTTCCACTGCCTGTGCATTTCCTTTTTGCCCTGGAGTTTGACCAGCAAGTCTTGACTCAGCCATATTGATCTCTTGCCTTCCTTTCCTGATTTCTTGCACCTGGGGATCGAGAGCTCTTGTGCTCTATGGAAAATGTCCTTAAAGATCTGCCACCTCTGTTCTGCTCCCCTGTCCCTGAGGGCAGTTTCCCAGGAGGTCCTATTGACTCACTACTTGAAGAGCTGGAAGTTGACTTTCCTAAAATTCAGGGTCCCGACTTTTCACCTGACACTTATCCCTCAGGAGTGTGAACTCCACCAGTGCGTGATCACTGCAGCCCAAGCTGCCTCCGGTCTTGACGTCACTGATCAGCTCACTTGCATTGGTGATCAACAGGTCCAGTATTGCATCCCCTCTGGTAGGGATGTCTATTACCTGGGTTAAGAAGTTGTCCTACATGCACTTCGGCAGTCTTCTGGATTGCCCACAGCTTGCCGTGCTGCTTATCCAGCAGATGTCGGGGTACTTGAAGTCCCCCAGCAGGATGAGAGCTTGTGAGCGCGAAGCCTGCTGGAAATGGGGGAAGAAGGCTTTGTCAGTAGGCTCCCCTTGATCAGGCGGCCTGGAGCAGAGACCAACCACAAGGATCCCTTTGTTGCCTCGGTCTCTGATTCTTACCCATGAGCTTTCAACCTGCTTGTGGCTATTCTTCAGAGACAGCTCTTCACAATCTATCCATTTATTGATGTAGAGGGCAATGCCTTCGCCCTTCCTTCCTTGCCTGTGCCTTCTGAACGGCCTGTAGCCATCGACAGCCATGCTCCAGTCGTGGGATTCCTCCCACCAAGTTTCAGTAATGGCAACTAGGTCATAGCTTTCTAGAAGCACGGTGGCTTCCAGCAGTCCCTGTTTGTTGCCCATGCTGCGTGCATTGGTGTAGAGGCAATTCAGTTGGGCTGTCGGACGTGTCACCTTCTCGAAGGTATTAATTCTAAAATTTAGACTGGTTATAAGGAAGAAATTTTTTACGGTAAGGGTGGTGAAACACTGGAACAGTTTGCCCAGAGAGGTAGTGGAGGCCCCATCCCTGGAAACATTCAAGGCCAGGTTGGATGGGGCTCTGAGCAACGTGGTCTAGTTAAAGACGTCCCTGCTCACTGCAGGGGGTTGGGCTAGATAACCTCTTCAGGTCCCTTCCAGCCCAAAACATTTTAGGATTCTATGATTCTGATTCCTTTGAGGTGTTTCACTGGTGTTTCCCTGTTTGCCCCTATTACCTCAGGAGCTCCTGGCTCCTCTCCGTAAGACTTCAAGTGTGCTGCAGTGTAGCCAGCACGTCTCGAACCAACAGGCTGAGGGCCCTCGCTAGCACCCCATCCTTGGCATGTCATCCCACAGCTTGTTACAGGGAAGCCTGGTATTATCCCTTCAAGTCTAGTTTAAAGCTCTGTCAATGAGCCTCGCTAGCTTGTGATAGTTGGGTTGCAAAATGTGTGGAAAAATGGAAGATTTGTATTCTTGCAATAGAAGAAGTTACTACTTCTATTGTCTCAGCAGGTAGGTCAGCATACTCCGCACAGCCACCTGTTAGACACAGTGTCCTGTAATACCATAATGCTGCTTACTCTCAAGAGCAAGCATTCCTTCTAATCCAGGGCTTACAGGAAAAAGTTGTTAGTCAATTGTTCAGTGGCACACCCATTGCCTATTGAGAAATATGTTTAGAAAGAAGCAGAAGTCCACGGCATGGCTCACAAAGACTATTTTGAAATACCTGGCTAAGTGCACACCCATGCCTTAGCCTTTCCTCGAGGAAACTTTTTAATTGTGTCAATGGGAGTTGTGTCCAAGTTGAGCAATAGAGGACAGACTCTTAGGACTAATGGGCTACCTGTTGGGCTAGTGAATTTCCTATTTTCAAAGCAGGAAAACTCATGTGCTGAGTAATACTGAAACCAAAACATCCAGATACATAGCAGCTTTGGAAGCAGACGTAAAACTTTACAAGATTTTTGTAGACACGGCAAGATAATTTGGTGTTAAAGGAGGTGTTTGCTTTAATGCTCAGCAGGTGTGTGTGTGGCTTCTGAAATGCTGGATACATTTGTAGATGTGCTCTGTGGAGCCAGAGGATGGCTTGCCAGGACAATGCATGGTGGAAGAGGAATGGGAAGTGCCTGATCTGTCTGGACATGCTCTATGGCTAGACTTGCAAAGGGGCCTCAGAACTGGCACTGGCTTCCAGCGGGTGTTGGGACAGAATCACAGAATCACAGAATCACAGAATAATAGGGGTTGGAAGGGACCTCTGTGGGTCATCTAGTCCAACCCCCCTGCCGAAGCAGGGTCACCTACAGTAGGCTGCACAGGATCTTGTCCAGGGGGGTCTTGAATATCTCCAGAGAAGGAGACTCCACAACCTCCCTGGGCAGCCTGTTCCAGTGCTCCGTCACCCTCAGAGGGAAGAAGTTCTTCCTTATGTTCAGCTGGAACTTCCTGTGCCTCAGTTTGTGCCCATTGCCCCTTGTCCTGTCACTGGGCACCACTGAGAAGAGCTTGGCCCCATCCTCCTGACACCCACCCTTCAGATATTTGTAGGCATTTATAAGGTCCCCTCGCAGCCTTCTGTTCTTCAGGCTGAACAAGCCCAGTTCCCTCAGCCTCTCCTCGTAGGGGAGATGCTCCAGTCCCCTCACCATCCTTGTAGCCCTCCGCTGGACTCTCTCCAGTAGCTCTTCATCTTTCTTGAACTGGGGAGCCCAGAACTGGACACAGTACTCCAGATGAGGCCTCACCAGGGCAGTGTAGAGGGACACCTGTGCTGGAGCTGTGGCTGCCTTGTGGTGGGGTAGAGGGAGTTCCTTCCAAGGGAATGGATTTCGCAGTAGCGGGTGGCTGCGAAGCTGGCTGCTGGAATATGTTGTTGGCCAGGGCGAGGAGCAAGTCATGCCTTGATCCTGTCAAAGGGAAGAAGGAAGTTTGGAGGTTGTGGCAAATCAGTGTGCAGAGGTACATTTTAAAAGTGGAACAGACATGGCTGCTCTTGAAGCACAGCTGTAGAAGTTGGGGTGCCCAGTTCTTAACAACGGGTCATTGAAATTCCTCCCCAACGTGAGGAAAGTCATAGGCCTTCCTCAGCCTGAGGCACTGTAAACCATGTCTCTTACTCTGTGTGAAACACCTTATCAGCAGATTGGTCAACTACATCAGCAGCAAAAGGAAGGCTAGGGGCAATGTGGGGCCGCTGCTGAATGAGGCAGGTGTCCTGGTGACAGAGGATGCAGAGAAGGCAGAGCTACTGAATGCCTTCTTTGCTTCAGTCTTCAGTGCTAAGACTGGCCCTCAGGAATCCCAGGCCCCGGAGGTAAGAGAAGAAGCCTACAAAGAGGACGACTTTCCCTTGGTCGAGGAGGACTGTGTGAGGGATCGCTTAAGAAACCTGGACACCCACAAATCCATGGGCCCCAATGGAATGCACCCACGAGTGCTGAGGGAGCTGGCGGATGTCATTGCTGAGCCACTCTCCATCATCTTTGAGAGGTCCTGGAGGACAGGAGAGGTGCCCGAGGACTGGAGAAAGGCCAATGTCACGCCAATCTTCAAAAAGGGCAAGAAGGAGGACCCAGGGAACTACAGGCCGGTCAGCCTCACCTCCATCCCGGGAAAGGTGATGGAGCAGCTTATCCTGGAGGTAGTCAACAAGCAAGTGGAAGAAAAGAAGGTTATCAGGAGTAGTCAGCATGGATTCACCAAGGGGAAATCATGCCTGACCAATCTGATAGCTTTCTACGATGACATGACTGGCTGGGTAGACGAAGGGAGAGCCGTGGATGTTGTCTACCTCGACTTCAGCAAGGCTTTTGACACAGTCTCCCATGATATCCTCCTAGGGAAGCTCAGGAAGTGTGGGCTGGATGAGTGGTCGATGAAGTGGATTGAGAACTGGCTGAATGGCAGAACTCAGAGGGTTGTCATCAGCGGCGCTGAGTCTAGTTGGAGGCCGGTAACTAGTGGTGTCCCCCAGGGGTCAGTACTGGGCCCAGTCTTGTTTAACTTCTTCATCAACGACCTGGATGAAGAGTTAGAATGTACCCTCAGCAAGTTTGCTGATGACACCAAACTGGGAGGAGTGATAGACACTCCGGAAGGCTGTGCTGCCATTCAGCGTGACCTGGATAGGCTGGAAAGTTGGGCAGAGAGGAACCTGATGAGGTTCAACAAAGGCAAATGCAGGGTCCTGCACCTGGGGAGGAACAACCCCATGCATCAGTACAGGCTTGGGGTGGACCTGCTGGAGAGCAGCTCTGCGGAGAGGGACCTGGGTGTCCTGGTGGATGACAGGTTAACCATGAGCCAGCAGTGTGCCCTGGCTGCCAAGAAAGCCAATGGGATCCTGGGGTGCATCAAGAGGAGTGTGGACAGCAGGACGAGGGATGTTCTCCTTCCCCTCTACACTGCCCTGGTGAGGCCTCATCTGGAGTCCTGTGTCCAGTTCTGGGCTCCCCAGTTCAAGAAAGATGAAGAGCTACTGGAGAGAGTCCAGCGGAGGGCTACAAGGATGGTGAGGGGACTGGAGCATCTCCCCTACGAGGAGAGGCTGAGGGAACTGGGCTTGTTCAGCCTGAAGAACAGAAGGCTGCGAGGGGACCTAATAAATGCTTATAAATATCTGAAGGGTGGGTGTCAGGAGGATGGGGCCAAGCTCTTTCCAGTGGTGCCCAGTGACAGGACAAGGGGCAATGGGCACAAACTGAGGCACAGGAAGTTCCGTCTGAACATGAGGAAGAACTTCTTCCCTCTGAGGGTGACGGAGCACTGGAACAGGCTGCCCAGGGAGGTTGTGGAGTCTCCTTCTCTGGAGATATTCAAGACCCCCCTGGACAATGTCCTGTGCAGCCTGCTGTAGGTGACCCTGCTTCGGCAGGAGGGTTGGACTAGATGACCCACAGAGGTCCCTTCCAACCCCTACCATTGTGTGATTCTGTGATTCTGTGGTCTCGCTGGGAGTGCCGCCACCTTGTCTTGCATGCAACCTTGAGTAGCAGAAGGGTTCGAGCCACGCAAGGCTGCAGCGAAGCAGCAGCTGGCCCAGGATGCTGTACCCTGGTGATCAGGACTGTGGTAGCAGTTCTCCGACAAAGCAGAAGTTTAGGTACATGCATTCTTGGCAGGATTTACAGGGCACCTTACTTCTGCTGAAGTCCTTTTACAAGCAAGCAGACTTCTGGTCTAGGCTTTTATTCTTTGACAGGTTGTTTACAGGTCCTGTGCTGAAGGCAAAAGACAGCTTCTCATAATTTTATGTGGTTCTCGCAAACCATTTTAACTGGCTCATTTCTGCTGCAGACAGGTTCTGACTTTTTTCGGCTCTTGGGAGTACTAAGGAAAAACAAAGGCCACAATCTGACCCTTAAGGCACCAAGTATTAAGTAACCTTCAAGTGCATTATGAAAAAAGCCTATCTGTAATCTGCAGGTGAAATCTGTTCTGTGTCAAGGCTCAAGATCTCCATCCGTACAGCAATAATGATAGTATTAGCACTTTCTTAGACCGCATTGGACAGCGAATTGAGTTACTGCTGCAGAACCCTGTACTAATTTGTAATGCTTATATCTTATTCTAAAAGATTGAGTTGGAGAAACAGGGAAAGCCGCTACCTTGCTGTTGGGAGTTTGTGTGTTCGTTATGAAGAAATACCTTCACTCTGTGCTGGTTTTAACATAAATTTCTAATAATGCTCTATTCGTTGTTATTTAAAGCAGAGGGAAAAGGCTTTTTTCCACCACACACACACACACACTCACCCACCCCTACCCGCTGTCGTGTGTGCATGTTTGGGGAATACCTCCAAGTGAAGAAGGAATCACAGCTTTGACTCTAAACAGTTTGGAGAATTCTAATGTGAAAAGTATGGCTTTTATATCCAGTAAGAGATTCGAGAGGCATGTGTTTGTTTTTCAAGTCTGGCCAACTCTGAAAGTATGATTCAGAGACAGAAGGATGAGTCTGTAAAACGTTTCAGCCATTTACAGTTCAAGGCAATTCTTCACTGAAGCCCGGTCAGAAGACATGGCTTGAAGTAAACTGTAAAATGAATAGTTTTCTACTACTAACTAAAATGTGAATTTGTTGGGGAGAAGTTCTTAGTATGAAACTGTTTTCATTTTTATGTTGAAAATACTATGTTTTGCAAGCTACAATATAAACTTCAAAGAAAATCTCCGGTATGATTTAATTGATTTTTATAAACAACTTTATACTATTTCAGAATTCCTCATGGCTAAGTACTGCACAATGCTGTGAACACTATGGTTAATATAATACCTTAAATAAGTGATGTGAATAATGTCTGCATACACAGTGCTCGTTGTGCAGTAACACTGGATGTTTTAAAATGGGTGGTAAATCTAATGCAATTGTACTTTTGTTGTTGCTGCTTTCAGACTTGGGTCATAGTACAGCCAACTCTCTGCACATGCTGGCTGAGGCCATGAAACTCGTCTTCACTGACCCAGTCTTAATCTGGCTGACCCTGACAAAGTTCTGGTGCCTAGAAAAAAAAAGGCCTGTCCAGATCCTGCACTAAGGATCATTCTCAACTAATTAACTTTAAGAAGTATTTTCCCTTGTATTTGTGGGTTAGGTATGTAAGTACACTCTGTAGTATGACGAGGAACTCTTAGTGGAGATTTTAATCTACTTCTGTATATATGATGATCATAAGGCTTCCCTCAGAATTATTTACTTTGAAGTACGTCTGGCTCAGAATTGTTTGTTTTTATAACATCAGTCCGTGTATACAGTTGTACCACATAAAAAATGAAAAGGAGTAGAAAAACAACAAATCAAAAATGATAAATTGCAGTAAGGACTTATTAGAAACAATTAGTCTGCAGATTTTAAATAAACTAAAAAGTATTGAAATGGAGGAGATGCGCTGATATCTTAAGCTGATTTTAAACAAAATGCTTAAAGGTGTTCAATTTCATGACTATATGATATTTTCCTCTTGCCTAAGAATAACATGAAAAATTTTTCTGTTCCCTGACTGTCCAAGCAAAAAATGAGGAAAAATTTGGCTCAAACTGTAAATCTTAGTCAGCATGATCAGAGAATCATACAGATGCTACGGCACATCCCAGAGTCATTAAATCTTTGTATATCTGTAGGCATCTGTGCCTCTTGACAGCTGGTTTCTTCAGTACTGATTTCTGTCATACAGAGGCAGTAAATGCAGCGTGAGCAGCATCCTTCCCTTGGGAAGAGGTGAGAGGAGAGGACCTACCTTCAGTCACAGCTGGCTGTAGCTCTCCCAAGAGCTCTGCTGCTTTCTGTGGCAGATGTTTAGGCCCTGAATTTCTGCCCTCAACCAAGAGTTCAGCGTGGCAGGAACCGCACCCGCACGTGTGGAGCAGAAGGTGGAAGGTGAACCGTGCAGTAAAGCTATCCAAACACACTCCACGTGGCTCTGCTGCCTTACAACCCTGCTTTCAGCACTGCTCGTTCTTTTTAGTGATTTTCTTTCATTAGTGTGTCTGAAAGGCAGAAGTGAAATATTGGACGCTGCTGGGGTTTGCAGTCTGGTCAAATTCAGTACGGTCTGTGCTTAGCAAGATCTTGTAGCTGGAAGTCATCTTCATTCTTTGTACAATGCCAGCCTTACTGAGGGAGATGAGGAAAGTCCTATGAGCGCAGTCATTACTCATGCACGGGTAGAAATTCCCATGTGTTTAAGCACCAGGCTGTGTTAGTCTGCTTTTGTGTACTTTAGATAGGTGTGTTTACTTTAATTTATTGGCAGGATTCTGTTTGAACTTAACCAAATATTAGTTATAAAGTTGAAAAGCCTTATTGATACAGGCATTACGTGGCTGTAAGAGGACTTTGGCTCCATCCAGTACTTTCTTTCGTGCGATAACATCTGTCAGTTCGAAGTGTCCATCTGAAACCTGGTGTGTCACGTTTGTTTTGGATTATGGTTTATACTACCAATTTGGAGTTACTCTCCTTAAATTTTCTGCAGTTCTGTAGTGGCATGAGGAGTCTAGGCTGATTCAACCCTTTGCTTTAATAAAGCAAGTATGGATTAGGATCCTATTTTTGTCACTTGCCTGTGTGAATATATCCTCTGGTTCCAGAAGGACAGTTCACAAGACGGGGTGAGTTATGTCTTGTAGGTACACAGTGGTTTACTTTTAACTGAGCCAGCATTTCTGTGTGTGCTAAACTTGCTTATTTTCTGCATTTCAGAGCAGTAAGAAATCTAGTTCTGAAAATGTCCTGCCGTTAGAACTGTGACAGTTTACTTCATTGTGGTGGATCCTCAAGGTGATGCCTACTCTTTCTTTCATCAGGTGTAACTGCACAGGCTTTGGCACAGGACAGGTCCCAGATGGCTGAGGATTTACACTACAAGTGAGAAAATATTTCCCAATATAACATGTTCTAGTATGCGTAAAGGCTCTTTGAGAAGATGATCAGAGAGTCCAAACTGTGCTATTCTTACAGGATGGGATAGTTAATATTCAGATTTTTTAAATACGTATTTCTTGTTCTTTTTAAGCTCTGTCTGACTAAAGCAACTCATTTTTGTTTTACACAAAGCCTTTTCTGTACAACAGGAGAACAGGAGTGGAGTTCCAGCCTCTTCTGCCTGTGTTCTCGTTCTGCAGGGCAGATATGAGATTCCAGGAGGGCTGACTGACATGTGTGTTGGCCGAGTCCAGGAGGTGAGGTTGTCACACATCTTCGCTAGCCTCAGCAGGTCAGCCTTGCATCCGTGCTGAACTATGCAAATACAGTGTTGGTAAAGTTGCATTTGGGGTGCTGTGGCCATAGCTGAGCCTTTTTTTCTTTTTTTCTTTTTTTTTTTTTTTAAGGCAAGGAAAGATAGAAGTGTCTTCCATGACTTCTAAGATACTTAAAAGTGACTCCTTGAGCAGTGCAAGGTGATACCGCCCCGACAACTGTGTACCCTGTAACCCATACGTACAGAATTCTTCTGTATAACCAATGGTGATAACTTTTTGCTCTTTGTAAACATAACTTACAATGTTAAGGAAGTTCTTGATGAGCTCTTTGCAAGGTGTGCGTGTAAATTCTAGATCTTCCATTTTATTTTGAGAGAAAAGTAGAAATGTATTACGTTTCCTGGTTTACTGTTTTATAATCTTTGCACCAGTTAAGCACCCACATGGGAATAGGATTTGATCTGTTACTTGTTTTTCACATGGGGAACTTCTTATCCTCACTCAGTTTCGGTGCTCATCTCTTTGCAAGGATTCTGTTGCTGTATATATTTCTTCCCCTTTTCTTTCCTAGTTTACTCCACTTTTACACAGCTAAAGTGGTGGCCTGAAAACTTTAAGCATAGCAGGTTGTATGGTTCTCTTTTCATCAAATGTAATGAACAGTAGGGTTTATTTTTAAATATGAAATGCAGCATAAATTGCTGCTTTTAAATACGACATGCGGTAGAAATGTAATCGTTAAAGAGCAATGGCAATATAGGTTTGGCATAGACAGCAAGTTCTCAAACTTTGTACTTGAGGGGAAAAAAAAATAGACCAAATTCTGCCTTGGCAACATGTATTCATTCAGAATCCTGAAATATCAAGACTGAGTTACTAGTGATAAACTTTAATAGCATCTTATTGTGTACGTTACTTACCAGTGTACTGTTTAGGCATTTTTGTTTGCATCAATATGATTTTTTAACTGAATTAATTGGTCTTATTGTGTGAGAAAATTGTGTCCTTTTGTAATGGAAAGTACTTCCTTGCCAAAAGGAAGATGGCAATATGTATTTCTCTGTATTTGGCTGTTAGCTAGGCAATTCTTGTTGATACGTGTAAAAGCCATCTTATCTTGCAGGCCATGTTCTTATTTCCCAAAGAATTTCTGCACAGTTTAAATGAAAACATATATGTAATATATAAACTTTGGTAATTACTAATCACAAATATGCACATCTGTATTTGGGAGACTTAACACTGTTTGAAGCAGGTCTGCAATTTTTTTACCTCTAAAAGTAGAGTTAAATAGTACTAAATGTGTTAATTTTTTTTAAATAGCTGAAATTGCTGTCACCACTCAATGAATATAACGTAGCTGATGTTACATAGCAGAGAGCATATAGGAGAGCTATCTGTGAGGATCTTTGCATGTATACCTACTATGCAGTTTCAGGACATTTCATTCTATCATGAAGGTGACTAACGTTTGTGTCGTGTAATTTTAAGAAGGAACAGGAAGTGTCAGCTTTTGATTCTCTATGAAAAATGTAACTTGTGACTTAGCCAAAGAAATGACAGGTGCTACACATCTGAAAGTCATGATTTATTATATGATGAAGAAAACTTGAGGCAGCTTGTTTAGCAGCTTGCAAGCCAGATTCTATAAATGTGTTTACGCTGGTAGCCTATTGCAAGTAAAAAAGATAGGCATGGCTATCCAGACTGGAAGACTGAAAGTAACAACTGTCAGGAATTGCTCTGTGCTTATTGGATTTCTAGAGTTGTAGCTTCCTCATCAGATCAAACAAAATGTTTAAGAGTGCTGACTTCTGCACTAGAGTTGAGGTACCTACACTCTGGTGTGCACAGTGTTTCCTTGGCATAGGTCTGCCATGTTTTGTGCATGCAGCAGTTGTCATACTCGCTGACATTTTTCTATGTGTATGTCTGAGCTCAGGCAGCAGCTGGGAGAAATAAGCTCCTGAATACACATTTCGGTAATGCCACAACTGGCTGCAAGTGGCAGGCTCAGAACAGCGGAGTGCAGCTATATCGAAGGGCCGGTAGATTCCTGATGCTCACGGTGCTGAGCGGGCAGGCTGGCTGCTCCACACCCAAATATTTTGCAAGTGTTAAAATGGCAGTATGTATTTTGCAGAAATCCCTTGGTGGGGCTGTTTGCTTTTCATCTTCAGCTGAACATGTATGTTACCCTTACAAGGGCAAAAGCGACAGCATATGATGTGAAGTTTAGATGTTTTAATATCAGTTACTTTATGGTGGCCGCATCTGTATTTTATATGGGTGTTTGCTCTGCATGTTGCTTTGCAGAAAGCATCTAACTATAAATACTGTGAGTGTGACTTAATTTTCTGGGATTTCTTTTTCCTGCTGATTTTATTATTATATCCACTCTACCTCATTATAGAACTTTGATTATTCTTTTAGAAGGTGCTACTAAATATGTTGGAGTTTGGGATGAATCCTCAATAAGTCTTAGCTGCAATCTGGCTTGGCTTGAACTCTTCCAAGAGAGGCATGATCTTAATTGAATGCTTGAAAAAGTGAATGGTTAGGCCAGGAGTTTAGTCGTAGCACGTACACAGTAGCAGAAGGGACTGTGAGGACCCTGTAACCAGCAGTTCTCGGCATCATCTGTACGTAGCAGAGATGTGGTAGTGCTGTATTGTCATAGTCAGACTTGCCTGCTGTTCTCAGGTCTGTTTGTAAAGGAGTATTTTGATTGCTTAGTGCATAATCTGAAATAAAATACGTTTTCTAGGAGGTGGCATGGGAACTCATTCCTGTTGTGATAGTCTTTTTATATTAATTGCGCATTAATCATAGGCTGGATTAATCAGCAACCTGCTTGCAAAGTCTGCATATGAAGAACTATGTAATGGCTTTATAATTGTAATGGTTGCACAGGACACATTTTAATTTTTCCTTTAGCCTTTTGTATGTCCCTGAGTAGTACTGAATTAGTAAGTCCTATGTCTTCCATTTAGGGCAGAGTGTAATTGCAAAAAATCTTGGAAGTTGATGGCGAGAACACAAAAATAAAAAAAACCAACACCACAAAAACCGAAGATGTTTTGCCTGGCAGGCAAGTGCTATTGTTGACGTGGCTGCAGTTTCCTCAAAGATAGTGCCTGCCTTTTTGGAGGAAAGTATCACCTGACTCAGCTCAGATACTAGAGAAGGGCTGTGATTTTTTTTTTTTTTCTTTTTTTTTGTCCTCACCTTTCAAGGAAAATTCCAGTATTTTTGTTTGTTTCCTTTGTCTTTGTGCTTGTGGAGAGCAAAGAGCAGGACTGCTTCTCTGCTGTGAAGACTTGTAAAAGAAGGAAGTTGGTTTACTTCCTTTTTTGACTTACCATATAGTAGTGCTCTTCCTGGAAGAGCTCTCTTTCAGAGCTAGCACCTGAACCCAGTCCAGTCTGGCTGAAGCCTTCAGGATCTGACTCGGTGGGTACGGTGGGTTCAGTTCCTGTTCTCGCAGAGCACGTTGCTCCCGACTCCTGTGCCATCAGTAGCTCTTACTGAGCGTTGTTGTCTGATGCGGAAGGCAGGTGGCAGATGTCGCTTGAAGATGGTATTTCATGAGCTGTTGTAGAAGACTGGAGAGCCAGAGTGCACTGGAGCCAGTGACCAACGAATGGGCACAACAGAGCCTGTTTGCTCACAGCCCGATTATCACTAGAGCGTGCTGGAGAAAACCGGGGGGAGTCCTTGTCTTCCAAGGACTTGCAGCAAGTCCTGCGGGCAGGATGTGACCCCTGAGGGGACGGCTGTGTGATGGAATATTGCTCTGGAATGGACATGTGTGTAAGTCTGCAGCATTAGCTTCCATTTTTAGGTGCACTGGTGACATGGATACTTATAGCTGGAATTATAGTTCAAAGGGATATAAAACTCCTAATTCAGTAAGTTAGTCTTTCCCCACCCTCCAAACCAAATTACAGTTCATTAGAATAGCACCACATATGTGAGTTGGAAGGACCTTGTGAAAGGAGCAGCCACAGTAAAGCGTTGTAGGTAGTACAGGCACCGTATGGCAGACAGATATTTTCTATATCTACGCAGAGTACAGTCTCAGTGGTATTGTTCCAGTATGTTTCCTTAAAAAAAGACTAAGAATTAATTAAAACATAATCAGTGTTAAATGTTATTTTCTTCTGCTTTTCTCCATTAAATGTTGATCAGATTAAAAGGGATCATCTGTAGTCTGATTTATTCTTTAACTGTAGTTTTAAATATTTTTATTAGCATTCTGCTGTTAAAAATGTGTGCTACGTTTGTAGAGCATTTTTGAGATCTTGATATGCCTGGTGGAGGAACATGACCGTGAAATAGTTGGCTCTATGATTGACAACTGTTTTAAGGATCAGCTGGTAGCAAAAATTCAGTGCACTGAATGTATATTGCTAAATGAACTTCAGAGTTCCAATTTAAATGATGATAGCAAAGGCTGATGGAAGGGTGAGAGTGCAGTTTGGGAAATCATCTTTCAAGAGTCTTGTGGTCATTGTCTGATTTGCTCCTCTGACTGTGATGTATGTGATCCTGTTACTACTGATGCTGAAAGATTTGCAAGCAAATGCAGCATGCTGCAATATCAGTCATGATAACATGCAAGACGTGTTAATTTTAAAGACTGAACTTCATATTTTACTTCTATGGAATCAATACATAGACTGTGCCTAGCCAAGCAGGAGTTGTGGCATCATTCAGCAAGAAGCATTTTAAAAGTTTTAAACTGGCATGAACTTACTAATGAGTAGTTCCAGAGATAAGAATGCGTGAACAGTGCATAAAGCATATGCAAATGAGACAAAAATGGGCAATGAAATTTGTTGCTTTTCTTTTTTTCTTTCCTTTTTTTGAGCCTACAGCTCTAAAATATGTGGTATGATAGAGGTAATCTTTTTTTGCTAGATTAAAGGTAAGTAGAAAACTACTCACAGGATCACTGTAGGAGAAACAAAGATGCTTAATGATTTTGCACCACAAAAGCCAAAGACATAATCGTGGTAATTTTTGTTCCATGTTCTCTGAAGTGTCAGAATTGAATGCCTTTTACTGGACATCTGTTTTATGCATATTGTTACAGGGGAGGGGAGTCACAAAAGTGGCACACTTCGAGCCTGAAGACAGTCTGTTCATCATCGTGCTGTGCAGAGACACGTGTGCTAAGCTCATCCTCGTTTTCTGATTCATACAGCCTTTGCATACACGCAGCATAGAACAGACTATGCTCATAGTACAGTGATGATAACGCTTCATGATTGTTTAACTTTTGCAAGAGTGTCACAATTTTAGGAATCGACTAGAAATACAGAATGGAAACCTGTGTGTGAATGCTACAGTCCAAGGAAAACAATTTTTCGTTGGCCATTTTGCATGGCCAAGGTTTCACCCACAGGCTGTGACAGAAACAGAAATAGGATTTGTTTGTCTTATGTCCTACTTTTATCATAATAACATTGTTGCAAGGAGTGATGAATGTGGTCTACATCATGGTTTTTATATGTCACCAGAAAACAGTTTTTTGAAGTGGTTTATTTGATTGTGGAATGATGTTACAGTAGCGTTGCAAGTCTAGGGTCAGTAATAGTTGTTCTTAAGTAAGGTTTATGGGCTCTTTAGAGAGAGGAATTTCTGTATGCTCATTTAGTGGTAGCTCTGCCCTGACTGGAAGCTTTTGAATCTCCAAGCTGGTTGGTGAAGTGTCAAAACTACTTTTGTTGCATCATTGCTGACTCGTTCTTCGGTCAGCATTATTACTAATAAATTAAATCTTCTTTATATGTGTCAATGTGTGTTGTTGCATAGAAGTGTGAGCGCTTGCTTCAAGCTGACTTCTACAGCTCAGATCAGTTTTCTGTCTCAGAGATAGCAAGCGAGCATAGGCATGTGTGCTATAGCTGTATAAGGAGTGGTGGATTTTACGTTCATGACAACAGGTGGTTGCTCCTCCTCAGAGGCAGCTCATTAGTTCATCGAAGGAGCTGTCAAGTAATTAATAAAGGTAATCTGGAAACTTTCTTCTGACTCTGGCCCGGAGACCATAGACACCTGGGACGTCAGGGGAGCGGTTTCCTCTCATGACTGTCCAGGTGGAGTTTGCAGATTGACGTGCGCTTGTGAGGTGGCTGCCTGAGGACAATTACAGCTACAGCGTAGTGTTTGTGTGGACAATGGCTGGAAAACATGAGCGATGCATCACTTGGACATTGAGAAACGGAGGGTGGCATGGATGGGTGTTTCTCCATTCGATTAAAGGGAAGTCGTGGGTGTTCTGGAGGTCACTGGGAGCTCTGTCGGGAGAGCTGGCTGAGAGGCTTAGCTCAGTTTAGCTGTCAGGTGACTGCATATTCGTCATCATTCCCAGCAGTTGCCTGAGCTAGTATTTACCTCTGTGAGCAGTAACCTACTAAACAGTAAAAGGAGAACAAATGAGAATAGCTCATAAGGGAATACAAGTGTGAGTTCATAACCTGTGTCGATAGACATTGATTGTGCTGCCCCGTCAATAAAAGCCCGTGCTATTATTTCTCAGGCCATGTCTCATCTACAGATGTCATGCAGTTGCACACCCTATCACGAGAGATGCTTCCCTCCCATTAACCTTTTGCCAGTGGTGGATGGGACCAGAAGATTTTTAAGAAGAGTTATAATGAGAAGCTCTGTGATGGAAGTTGTAATGTAGGGTGTCCAAATGGCAATGATATCAGTAAGCCCCCCTTGATTCACATCTGACCAGATTTTAAAACGTAAAAAAGTTTTATTTGCTTCAAGGTTTTTTTGGTTTTTTCTTCAGATTGTTTTCAAGGTAATTGGAAGACATTTGTCACGTGTCCTTTTCAGCTGTGTCTCTTGATCACTGTTGTGTCTTTTAGCAAACCGTGTCTAGGGGTGGCTATAGAGCAGCATAAAGCAGTAGGACTGACCATTTGGAGCATTAGAGGAAACTATTGGGAAGACACATTTTATGCTTTTCTGTAGAGCGACATCTTTGTTTCCATCTTTCTGGCATCTTTAAGTCGGGAGATTGCTTATATTTGCTCAGAAAACACTGATTGCAGAAATGTTTATTGCACATGTTTTATCCCTTGTCTGGTTATAAGGAATGAAAACCTCTTTAGGTGTTAAAATTGTAAAAAAAAAAAAAAAAAGAAAAAGGCAACATTCAGTTTAGGGAGGGTTAGCAAGATTAAGATTAATGCTGAGGATTACGGGTAGCTGTACTATAAAAATCTCATTTCCGTGAAGTGCATTGCAGCCAGACTGTCCTGACCGTGTGCTGGAGAGCTAAGGAAAGAGGGTTCTGCAGCATCCTCAGAGCACAGAGCCTTGCACTGTTCTGCTGACAAGCTTTATCCTGCAGAATTGATGACTGGAGGATACAAGCCAGTTACTATAATTGTTTATAAGCCAGCCCCCTTCTGCCAGGAGCGGATATGGACATCTTTCACAATGGTCCTACCTGCTGGACCTTAGCGCGTGCTATCAAAACTGCCTCACCACTCCGTCGGTTGTCTTGTCCTTCCTGTACCGTGCTGCGGTAGGTGCTTCTCAGCCAGAGCTGAGGACTAGACCTACAGTCTAAAGTTAGGCTTTAGCCTAGAATTAGACTTTTATTGTCTCTAATAACACTGGGTGATTGATTGCCTTTTAATATGTGTTCTTTGTCCAGGACAGGCATCAAAGCTACAGGAATAGTCCTGTGAGAAAGAAATAGTGGAGTTTCCCATGGGCGTGGGGAAGCACCTGTGAGTAAGCAGTTATCTTACCTCTTCAAGTGCAAACACTGTGGTTCTTGTGTAAAAGACTCAAAACCCAATTCTGGTTTTGTTTACACTGGTGTAAACTCTGTCGTCTTGTGGTGCTGGAGCATGTCACAAGCTGCAGTTCGGGCCCGGCTGTTCCTCAGGCTGATGGGATGCTCTCGTTTGGCTGCTGCTCGGCGGGGGGTCAGTTCCAGCATTTAGAACTTGACATGCCCGTGATGCATTCCAGAAATCCACTGCTGTTCCCTTTGAGCAATAAAATGATGATGTATGAAGCAAACAAGCATAAGAAGTAAACAAGCTTGAGGAGAGTGATCTGAACTGCTACTGTATTGTTTGGGGGGGCTTTTTGGTAGTAACTGCAGACGGCAATGCCCGTGCTATGCCCCGCGTGCTTGATAATGTACAGAACTGATTTTAAATATAGGAAGTTCTTGATTATGTGAAACTTTATTTCAAATCAAGTGTTTAGAAAACAATTATACAGGTTATAAATAGAACAGATTTTAAATCTACTTCCCAGTGGCCATATGTATGGTGTGGTGGTTGGGGAGGGGGAGCGTGTTGCGTGGTGTTTTTTTGTTAGGGAGTGGTTTGGTTTTTTTAGCATAACACAATGAAGGGAGTTTTCAGTTGAGCAGCCATCTGCTTCTGCAGAGGAAACTTGCAGGATGATGTTTATTTGTTTCAGTCATCAGAGGTGAAATGTACAATAATGGTAAGCCCGTGTTTCTACAATTGGAGGATATTTCTCATAATGAAGGAAGTCTCCAAGGTCAACAGCTACAATACCCGGAGAAGTTACGTTGCAAAACCACATGTGCACAAGACTGCTTGCTCCACACCCCCCCCCCCCGACTCCCCCACCCCCGCTTTCTTTTTGGGTGCTCACTGTCTCAGCTTAAGTGTTGCTCATATCACTTGCAAGAGTACCATGGATTTGATTTGGGCTTCTGTTTACATATTATTTAGCTGGTAAAAAAATAATACACACACCAACAAGCCAAAAAACCTGAATAAGTATTTTTTCCCCCTAAATGATTGAAAAAGCCTCACTGCGGTCTTCTAATGCCCTGTACATTCCCAAACTTGGTTTGTCTAGATACTGGTTTTGCAACGAGAATTACATTGCAGCAGCAGCGCCTCCCGGATCTAGTCTGGGCCTGTGCATGTCTTGGTTACCAGAATTCTAGCATGTGGTGGTAGTGGGCATGGCAGCTCATGCCCCTGTGTTGAGCTGTATGTATGTGAACAAGGAAGCTTTTGGCTATTTTAGCAACTTTTGTATGAGGGAAAAGAGAGAAGACCAGATCTTAATTTTCCAGGTCACACTGTATTGCTAGTTACTATGCAAATTAATGGTACTGGTACATGTAACACAGTTTGGAAGCCCCTGATATAATACATGTTTTATTTTTTGCATTTCCATATATGACGTTTCAGTACAAGGACTGTATTTTATAATCTTCTTTCTGAAGCAGTATTTTTCACCAGTGTTTGCTTGGTTTAACAAGTGGCTGTTAATCTAAATTCAGCTTGTCTTATAATGGCAAGAACAAGGACACTCCTTAGAAGGCTACCTGTCCATTTTATTTGTTTTCCAACCTCCTGATGAGGTTTGCTCTTATTCCATCAACAGGATAGCAAATCAAGAAGTTGCTCTACATACTTCGCATTGCTGTAGACCTTATTCCATTTATAGCCAAAACTCTGACTCAGTGCTGTTGAAGTCAGCTGAGTCTTTCCCTGGCTTCAGGTTGTGCTGAATCAGTCTATAAACCTAAAAGTCAAACCTGCTTCTAACAGAGAAAACAAAACCTTTTTCCTTCAATTCCTAACAGAACTTGTGGTTTAAGCCTGTTTTTCTGTCTAATCATTCACTGGTGATCATTCCAAGCATCATATATTAGAGTGATATTACCTAGTATTCAATATTTCCTTGATTGCATTTGGTTTGACCACAATTACTGCATTTATAAAGGGTGGTGGCGTTCTGCCATCCCTGTTCCCTCACCCTGCAATTGGGAGTAGTAGTTATGAAGAGGTGTAAACATCATCCAGGTAGCTAGGTAACCCTGAGTATTTAAGGAGGTGAGAATAAAGGCTGATCTTCTTTTAGGTGTGGACAGGTATGAGAGAGATTGGATTGGACTAGTGAAAGAAGTGTTTGTAAAGCTGAGGACATGTGTTTTGGAAGGTGTGCTAGATGTGTTGGTTATAAGTTGCTCATCCTTGCCTTGCTGAGCATCGTGGCCAACGTTTTACTTTATTTTCCCAATGGCGAAACAAGATTTGCTTCAGAGCATCATCTCAGCAGATACGTGGAGTGCCTTCATGGCATTCTAGGTGGAGGCTTTTTGGTGAGTAATGAGCTAGTGGTTTCTTTCAAGTTTATTTTGGAGTTACTTGGTATTACTGTTTCTTTACCAGTTACATTAATTGATTGATCAAATATCTCATCAGCAGGAAGCTCTGGAGTTGTATCAAAAGGACTTAGCTATATTACCCCATAGGTATTACTTGTTAGTATTGGTTATTTTATCTGGAACATTATGTCACTTTAGAGCTGAGAAAATTATAGGCTCTACGTCGCAGAATCCAAGTGCAGAACTGGGACCAAGCCTCTCAGCGGGTCACGGGTTGCATAAAGGGTTAAATCTTTTTTTGTTGTGTTATTGAACTATTCTCCTTTCAAATGTCCCTAGATAACTAGCATTTAGTTACAATCCCTTAATTTCTGTTACCTGAAATGTTGACAGTTATTTCTCTGCCTTAGCTCTTTTATTCAGAGGAATCAAGCGGCAGTTATTAAAGCTTTGCATTCGAGTAACAGCAAAGGATGAAGAATTGAGTGCATCCATTGTAGGACATTATTAATCTGAAGATGTTGTTTTCTACCTTTTCAGTTTTGTGGACCACATTGTAGCATATTTAAGTTCACTGACTCCAGGCTTACTTTTTCATTTGCTTTTAAAAGTCCACTTAGAAATAGGCTACAGATCTCAAGGTGTCTGTGAATTGCGGGTTGAAAACAATTGCGTGGTAAGGCCCTCCGTCTTGAGAGGTGCTTACAGCTGTGTTACAGCCCCGTTGCAACCTAGGCTCGGATTTGCAAAGACTGGTCTTCACGCACAGAGTAATACGAGTGAAATCAGTGGGACTGCTCCTGGAACACACTTGTACAACCTCTTCTGGACCTGCAGCACTGGGGCTCAGCGATAGGTTTGAGTAAGGGCTGACAAGTATGTGCCTGTTCAGCTGGATAGTTGCTATTTTTGTGTCTTCATAAGTAAACCTGTGCAGTTTGCAGAAAGCACTTTGCTCTTTATGGTTTTCTGAGGTACTGCTGGGCATAGAGTCTTTGTAAGGGCAGACTTATAAAGTCCTATTAGTGCTGGTGGGGAAGATACTCTGTTAAATCAACTCTGCTCCCTCTTGATATTATGCTAAAAGCTCTAGAGTATGGAAGATTTATGCTTCTTACAGAGAGCTGCTTGTTTGTTACTGTGCTTTTCTTTCACTGAAAACTGGTTGTGAAAACCTAGAAAAAGCTAGAATTGGTCAAAATACTCCTAGGCTTTCTACTCTAGTCAGACTGGTTTGTCACGCAGGCAGAGATGACTACTCTTCAGTAACTAATATGTTGGTAGTAGTTGTTTTTTTTAACAAAATAACGATGAGAGACTTATCTTGTAGTCCTTATTTGGCAGAAAGTGAATGCATTTTTTTGCAAAGCATTTTATTTGCAAGATATAGCCTTTAATGTGGACAAAAATTTTTAAAGCTGAAGTACATTAACTTGCAGCTATACCACAGCAGGGTCTCTATCGACAGGCTCTTTATGCACTTAAGCACTGTGTATACACAAAGCAGAAATAGAAATATACCTATACTGCTGCTGGTGCTGCTGATATCAGTAGCAAGATGCCTACTGTGTTAATAGGAGTAAAACCAAATAATCTATACAGGCGGCGCCCCATTCCCTTACCAAGAAGCAATATAAACGAATGCAATGTGAGGACTGTGTTTTATCTGCCCTGTCTGTGCAACAAAGTCGAACGGTGTGGTTTGTTTGCTCCGTCCCTAGGTACTCATTCCAGCTGCAGTATTCATTGGGCTTCACAATGATGACTGCTGTGGGTGCTTTGGCCATGAGGACTGTGGGAAAAGCTGTGTGGTAAGTGGCCCTATATGCTCCAGTCCCAGATAATATCAAAGACAAGGTGATGGCTGTGTTGAAAGTTCATGTCTGTTTGCTGTGCAGATGCTGTCCTCGGTTCTGGCAGCCTTTGTTGGGATCCTTGGTTCTGGATACTGTATAATCATTTCAGCACTGGGCTTGTCTCACGGACCGTACTGTTTCACTTACCTAGAAAGAAACTGGATCTATCCTTTCACTGATTCCTCTGGAGGGTAAGTTGGCTGTTCATGAGGATCTTATATCTTCCCACATGTACACCAGTACCTTTCAGCAATATCCAGTGACCATATACCAAGATCCATTCATAACTTTATACGTCTCGCTCACTAAGAACTAAACAGATGGCACCAGTTACCCATGCTGCTATAGCTTAAAACCAAAGTAATATACATACTCTGTTCTACTAAATGGGATCTGAACATACGTATATAGGTAATAATATCTATATACCATATACTGTTTGTGTCCATGAACTTCTCTAACATAAAGTTTTAGGACTTTGAGGGATTTACAAACTGTGAATAGTGGTTGTTATGCAATTTGCCTTATTGTTTCTGTAAGAATCTGGTTTGTGAGGCTTGCTTTTGAAGTTGCTTTGCATCACTGTAAACTGATATAATGCTTTCATTAGTGACATTGGCAGACAACCTGTGTAAATGAAACTAGAAAAGGCTTATGAGAATCGTTATACGCTGCAGGAGGGGAGGGCCAGAAGCTCTTAATTGGCCCTAATTAGCGCGCTCTAGCAAACCAAGCCTATGTAGCTGAGTTGTATGCTATTCCCCATTAATCCCCACAAATCCTGTAGGCTGGAAGAGGATTTGGTTTGGATCATGACGTGCTTCTACAGTGTCTGTATGGTTGGCAAACTCAAAGCTGTTTCTAGTAACAGTCTGTGGCTGATGCCAGACTAGAGACTGTTTGAGTACTAGAAGCCACATAAAGCTCCTCTGCAGCAGAGAGTTTTTGAATTTTACATTCAGTTTTGTCTCTCCCAAGAAGGGGCATTCTTCCTTCCCCATCACCCCCAACTATGACTGAATATAGAAGAACTGAGTTAAGTCCTTGCTGAACGCTTACCAGTGCTGCTGTTCTGAAGATGTGGGTGAGGAGTAGCAGCTGGAATACTGCAGTACCCCTCTAAATTTGTTCTGTGTTCGGCTCTTCCAGGGGAGGCACCTGAGGGCCCAAAGACAGGAGCACAGGAGAGGAAGTGACCTGTTGGCTTCAGATCAGTAATTGCTGTCCTTAGGATAAAGACCCAGTCCTGTAAAGCTCTGATTGTTCTGCGAAATAGCTTTGCACTTTCGGCTTGCTTGAGCTTGTGTTTCGCTTTAATCAGTAATAGAAGATTCTGCCTTTATAGCTTAGATTTGTTTTTAAAAAAAGAAATTAAGAGTTAACAAAAATGTATGGTTGATAGTTCAGCACATTCTTAAACAGAGCAAACTTTGCACGGAATTAAACCATTGTATTTTCTGTTCCCATCTATTCTCCATCAATCCTCAATGCAGTTACAAATCAGATGTAATCTGGTTCTAGTGTGTGGTAAGCATCCCACTGTCACCATGTTAATATGCTTTTAATTGCTATGTACAGGTACTTGTTTGAGTATAACAAGTGGTCTGAATGTCAAGAACCTCAAAACATCGTGCAGTGGAATGTCACCCTCTTTTCCATCCTCCTTGTCTTGGGAGGAATAGAGTTCATTCTGTGCTTCATACAGATAATCAGTGGCATTCTTGGAGGACTGTGTGGGTTGTGCTGCAGTCATGAGGAGGTAAGCTATTTGTAGTATAACAATGCTTCTCAGATGGGCACGAAACGCTATCGTTACTGATGCTGCTGTGGAGTCTTACTCCGCAGCTATTTTTTAGGTATTCTTAAGCAACAATTCAGTGCACAACTTTTTTTATAGCCCTGTTGTGTTCAGCATTTTCATGTAATATTTGACCACATGGTTTCAGCTGATTCCTCAGCTGTCACAGTGAAGTTAGTCTGCATAGGAACTGGAAGACTTTTTTCCCCGCTGTGGCACATGTGGTCATCGGCGCCATATACATGATATAACTGAAATACAAATCTCATGGTGGTGGTCTTTGCCATAGCCCAAACTATTGTTGCATAGTGTGGTGCAGTTTTTTGGTAGGTTTCTTTTTCTAAATATATTGCTTTAGCCTTGTATTTTGCTCGCAGCAGCTGATAGACTACTGAGAATATGCCATATCTGATCAATTCTGCAGCATCCTGGTCTTGCTTAGTAAAAGCAGCATAAGAGAAGGAATTAAATTGCACATAGTTAAAAAAACCTGCAGACATATCTGAAGGGTTTTGTTGAAGGTGGGGTATTTTTTCAGTGAAGAAGGGGAATTTCCTCCACATTTAAAGTCTTTAGAGTCTTGTTACATAGTTTGAGCATGTTGTTAAAAATCAGTACGGTAGTGGTACTGTTGGAATTGCAGTGGCTGAAGGTGTGAACCAGATGTAACTTATCACACATACATTATGGCTAAGAATGTGTTCTGCCTTTTTAATTGACATAGTTGAATGTTGGGGCTCTTTCAAACCTATTACTGTCTTCTCACTCCTGTCTTCTGTGCTGTAGTTGCAGTATGAAAGAGGCATGCCATGATTGTCTAAATAGGGTCAGTTTAATTTTAGCTCTTGTAGTTGGATACAATATTAGCATTCTTCCTGTTAATATGTGTTTGTTTCTTTTTTTCCCCCCCCCCACAGGCATATGTTTGCTAGAAACCTGACAACCTGACAATGCATTGACATTGGTGCACGTGTGTAGCTTATTGAGTATTCTGTGTTTTGGTTTGGTTTTTTTATAATCCATGCATACTGAAATGCACATTGTTTGTTGTCAAACTGTGCTGTTGCCATCAATTTAACTGGCTTGGGGCCAGCCTTTGTTGTGGGAGTCATATGCAGGTTTTCCACCAACCTGCCTGTATCTAAAGGCAAAATGTATCCTGAATTTCTTAGGTGCCCATACTATGATGAAACGAGCCAGTCACTAAAGATGCTCTTTTTTTTTTTTTTTCCTTTCTACCAACGCAACGGCTCTGTAGTTTATGCTACTTTCCCAATAAAGTTGCACTTTCATTCTGATGATGGAATGAACACAAACCCAATCTAGTCTGACCTGGATATAAATGCTCAGCTGGAGCAAAAACAAAGCAGCAGTAAAATGTGAACAATCGAGGACAGGTACACGCACTTCACCTTTTTAGGATTTTTCTGAACTTCTCCTTTGTTTCACAAATAAAGATTTGTATTAAAAATACCCAGCAGGTGTCAGTGATTCTTTCCCTGTCCATGCTGAAACACGGCTTTACTCGTCTTAGAGTAAAGGACAGTGGTGGCACAAGAACATGGACATTAAGCCGTCAGGTTATAGCCTACTCTTCCTCTCCAGCAGGCTTTGTCAGTGTGGGAACTGCTTCACTGTTTGGTTTGGGTCATTTAGCTGAGCCAGGCAATCATGCATCAACAAGGATATGACAGTTCAGCGACAGCTCTGTGGCAGATACAGCTGTGTAAGTGGCATCTTAGTCATGTGTCTGGGCCAACAGCTCATTGCTGAGGGCTGTTCCAAGGGCCAGAGGGAGATTCCCGTGCAGTTGAGCCACAGCTCTGTGTCCCTGCTGCTGCTCTCCCAAGGGGGGCTTACCTCCTGACTGCTTCGTCAGGGGCTTGAGACAAAGCGAAATGTGGGTCTAAGTCCTGGTTTTTACCTCCCATCAGCGGCCCCCAGGCTTATCAGTGTTCAGAAAATATAGTGCAAATTCAGGTCAGTGGTGATAGATTAAACTGAAATACATGACTTTGCCAGTAAGATCCTGTGCAAGAACCTCTGAGGTGCAGCTTGTAGCATATTACAGTGAATGCTTTATCATAAGGTGAAGGAAACCTGAACGATATGCTGCTAGCAGCATTGCTGGCAAGGTCAGGATGCTACTGGCAATGGCATTTTTCAAGTGAAAATCATGATGTGATGTGTCAAAGAAATGCGATGTCTCAATGAGGCTGATTACCACTGTTGCTCAGTTTTGGAGTCTAGCAGTTAACAGGTAAGTTAGTTTCAGTTTGTGAGAGGAAAAAGAATTTTGCATGGGTGTCAGTGTGTACGTAGTACTATTTGTAAATAAGGGGGTGGTCTTTAAAGGTAGCCAGAAACTTGAAGTGTATCTCAGGCTGTCCTCACAGCCAAGTCTGCCTGGTACAAATAAATATCTGAAAAAAAAGAAATTAACTGTGAAAATGAAATTGCAAACACATATCCACAGCAACAAAAGAACACACAGATGGGAAAAGTTTGTGTTTAGAATCTTAAGGTATCTGCTCCTTGCAATACCATTTATTCATACATAAATATATAGTAGTAGTTGAGGGCAGTCTTTAATACTATTTCTGCTTATTGTGTTTATCCTAGTCTTGCCCTGCTGTGGGAGGGAGGAGATTCACAGAATCACAGAATGGTAGGGGTTGGAAGGGACCTCTGTGGGTCATCTAGTCCAACCCTCCTGCCTACAGCAGGCTGCAGAGGACCTTGTCCAGGCGGGTCTTGAATATCTCCAGAGAAGGAGACTCCACAACCTCCCTGGGCAGCCTGTTCCAGTGCTCCGTCACCCTCAGAGGGAAGAAGTTCTTCCTCGGGTTCAGCTGGAGCTTCCTCTGCTTCAGTTTGTGCCCATTGCCCCTTGTCCTGTCACTGGGCACCACTGAGAAGAGCTTGACCCCATCTTCCTGACACCCACCCTTCAGATATTTGTAAGTATATATTAGGTCCCCCCGCAGCCTTCTCTTCTTCAGGCTGAACAAGCCCAGCTCCCTCAGCCTCTCCTCGTAGGGGAGATGCTCCAGTCCCCTCACTATCCTCGTAGCCCTCCGCTGGACTCTCTCCAGTAGCTCCTCATCTTTCTTGAACTGGGGAGCCCAGAACTGGACACAGGACTCTAGATGAGGCCTCACTAGGGCAGTGTAGAGGGGAAGGAGAACCTCCCTCGTCCTGCTGGCCACACTTTTCTTCATACACCCCAGGATCCCATTGGCCTTCTTGGCAGCCAGGGCACACTGCTGGCTCATGGTTAACCTGTCGTCCACCAGGACACCCAGGTCCCTCTCCACAGAGCTGCTCTCCAGCAGGTCCACCCCAAGCCTGTACTGGTGCATGAGGTTGTTCCTCCCCAGGTGCAGGACCCTGCATTTGCCTTTGTTGAACCTCATCAGGTTCCTCTCTGCCCAACTTTCCAGCCTATCCAGGTCACGCTGAATGGCAGCACAGCCTTCTGGTGTGTCTACCACACCTCCCAGCTTGGTGTCATCAGCAAACTTGCTGAGGGTACACTCTTAACTCTTCATCCAGGTCGTTGATGAAGAAGTTAAACAAGGATGGGCCCAGTACTGACCCCTGGGGGACACCACTAGTTACCGGCCTCCAACTAGACTCAGCGCCACTGATGACAACCCTCTGAGTTCTGCCATTCAGCCAGTTCTCAATCCACTTCACCGACCACTCATCCAGCCCACACTTCCTGAGCTTCTCTAGGAGCATATCATGGGAGACTGTGTCAAAAGCCTTGCTGAAGTCGAGGTAGACAACATCCACGGCTCTCCCTTCATCTGCCCAGCCAGTCATGCCATCATAGAAAGCTATTAGATTGGTCAGGCATGATTTCCCCTTGGTGAATCCATGCTGACTACTCCTGATAACCTTCTTTTCTTCCACTTGCTTGTTGACTACCTCCAGGATAAGCTGCTCCATCACCTTTCCCGGGATGGAGGTGAGGCTGACCGGCCTGTAGTTCCCTGGGTCCTCCTTCTTGCCCTTTTTGAAGATTGGCGTGACATTGGCCTTTCTCCAGTCCTCGGGCACCTCTCCTGTCCTCCAGGACCTCTCAAAGATGATGGAGAGTGGCTCAGCAATGACATCCGCCAGCTCTCTCAGCACTCGTGGGTGCATTGCATCGGGGCCCATGGATTTGTGGACGTCCAGATCGCTTAAGCGATCCCTCTCACAGTGCTCCTCGACCAAGAGAAAGTCATCCTCTCTGTAGGCTTCCTCTCTTACCTCCGGGGCCTGGGATTCCTGAGGGCCGGCCTCAGCACTGAAGGCTGAAGCAAAGAAGGCATTCAGTAGCTCTGCCTTCTCTGCATCCTCTGTCACCAGGACACCCGCCTCCTTCAGCAGCGGCCCCACATTGTCCCTAGCCTTCCTTTTGCTGCTGATGTAGTTGAAGAAGCCCTTCTTGTTGTTTTTGACATCCCTTGCCAGCTTCAATTCCAGGTGGGCTTTGGCCTTCCTCTTCGCATCCCTGCACGCTCTGACCACGTTCCTGTACTCTTGCCAAGTGGCCTGCCCCTCTTTCCACATTCCATTGACCTATCTCTTCTGCCTGATCTCTGCTAGAAGCTCCTTGTTTAACCATGCAGGTCTCCTGCCTCCTTTGCTCGATTTCTTTCTCAGGGGGATACATTGCTCCTGAGCATGGAGGAAGTGACGTTTAAAGAGCGACCAGCACTCTTGGACCCCCCTGCCTTCGAGAGCCCTGGCCCACGGGATTCCTCCCAGTAGCTCCCTGAAGAGGCCAAAGTTAGTCCTCCTGAGGTCCAAGGTTTTGATCCTGCTTATTGCCCTGCTTCCTCCACGTAGGATCCTGAACTCCACCATTTAATGGTCACTGCAGCCAAGTCTGCCTCCAACCTTCACATCCTCCACCAGTCCCTCCTTGTTTGTTACTACAAGGTCCAGCAGCGCACCTTTCCTTGTTGGTTCCTCCACCACTTGCATCAGAAAGTTATCATCGATGCTCTGTAGGAACCTCCTGGATTGCGCCTGCCTAGCTGTATGGTCTTCCCAGCTGATATCAGGGTGGCTGAAGTCCCCCATGAGAACCAGGGCCTGTGACTGTGAGGCTGCTTGCAGCTGCCTGTAGAAGGCCTCATCAACTTCCTCCTCCTGGTCAGGTGGCCTGTAGTACACACGCACCGTAATGTCACCCTTATGAGCCTGTCCCTTAATTCTAACCCACAAGCTTTCAACTTGTTCCTCATTTGCCCCCAGGCCAAGCTCAACGCATTCCAGTTGCTCCCTCACATATAGAGCAACTCCCCCACCTCTCCTTGTTGGTCTGTCTTTCCTAAAGAGTCTGTAGCCATCCATGACAGCATGCCAGTCATACGAGTTGTCCCACCACGTTTCTGTGATGGCGACCAAGTCGTAGCCATCCTGCTGTATAATGGCTTCCAGCTCCTCCTGTTTATTGCCCATGCTACGTGCGTTGGTGTAAACACACTTGAGCTGGGCTGTCAATCTCCCCTCTGACCCTGGCATGCCAAGCCTAGGCTCATCCCTAGTGAGCTGGGCGATGTCCCCTTCCCTCTTCAAACCTGGTTTAAAGCCCTCTCAATGAGCCCCACCAGCTCATGGCCAAGAATCCTTTTTCCCCTTTAAGATAGCTGCACTCCACCTGTCGCCAGCAGGCCCGGTGCTGTGTGCACCTCCCCATGATCAAAGAAGCCAAAATTGGACCAATGGCACCAGTCCCTGAGCCACCTGTTAACCAGGTGAGCGTTCCTGCTCCTTTCAGTGCTGTTCCCTGCCACTGATGGGATGGAGGAAAACACCACCTGCGCCCCTGATCCCTCAACCAGTCGCCCCAGTGCCCTGAAGTCGCTTTTGAATATGCATATACACATGCATATACACCCACAAAATTCCTTGCTGCTGTGCAGTATGGTATATTTGCATGTGGAGAACCACTGTTTGAAAAAGGATCTGCAACTGTAAATGAAGTATGGAGTAAGAAGAGGAGGAGGAGGAGAAGAGGGTCTTGATGGAACAGGGTATAATTCCCACACAACTTACAGGTTTTTGCCTTTATGCTTGCATAATTGTTACTTGCCTTTCTGGTACACACAATTAATTAAAGAAATGAAACAATTTTAGAAATTCCAATGAACAGAATGATTTGGCTAGAGTTTAGAATTAAAACTGTGGATATATCCATGTAGCACTAATGTACAGCGTTACTACTCACTGTTTATGTTGTCATTTAAACAAAGGCCAGTTGAATTCCTTTGTTGCCTGAGGTATAAGACAGTGTTTTAGGAGTTTTATCAGTTACATAATGGAAAAGTGGCTGGTTTAGGTTAAATTCATATCAGTTAGCAGCTAAGTCGCTCATCTGGAGTAAACATGGCTTTTCGGTAATGGGCTTGGCAACAACTCGTGGATATTGACAGTAAAGCAGTTCTTGCAACACTTGGTAAGATATTGGAGAAATTGGTTGCCAGGCTTGCTTAATGCTTAGTATAAAATGGTTGCTTCCTGTTCTAGCAGTATAGTGTGCCAGCAAAAAAACACACCTTGATTTGGTATTTGCAAAGCTCAGTTTAAATACAAAATAAGTCATGATGTGGACTGCTGTACTGCAGAATGAATGCTGTTTCAGGTGTCATTTTCCAAGTGAGTTTCTTCTCATCAGAACAGGTTACTATGGGAACTTGCAGTAAATTTGATTATAAACTAAGCAGCTCGCTGGTAATTTTGACCTTCGCTTTTAGGAAAAAGGCTTTCAGCCTATTACATGATCTCAGAGTTTTGCAATAAAAAAATCAGTCCTGGGGATGTGATGTGCCTGCTTTTAATTCAGCTGTTTTCTCTGATCTGTAAGGCACAGTGTCGATGATACGAGTTCTGTCCATGCCTGTGAGCCTGCAAAGGGAGGTTTGCCACTAGTTTTGACTAGCGGGAAGCCTGAGAAAGGTGTCTGTAGTGGTTAGGGAGTAAAACAGTGAAGTCTGAAGACTTCAACATGAAACCTGGAAAAAGAAGGGGAGAAGGAAACAGGAGAGTCGGAGCAGAGAATGGGTAGAAAAGTGGTGTAGTTGCAGGAGTACCACCATGCCCATTTCCTGGGGTGATCTCACTGGAAGCAATAGGAAGGAATTAGTTACAACATGCAATCCAAACAGCTTTTATGAGATTATGAGAGAAGACTTGTGTATGCAGAGCCTAAAACAGCTCATGAGGAAACAGAAAGAAAATATGCCATGACATCACTGCTTCTAAAATCAGCCTTCTTGCTTTTGATAGTGCCCCAATTTTTTTTTGTTCTCTGACTGCGACTTTCCTATTGAGTAAACCCAAAGCTCATTCCAGAGTTACTTTTCTGATGACTCACAGGGGCATGAAAAGACGACTTGGGTTGTGCTTGAGCGTTCAAACAACTCTAGTTTTGTGTTACTGGGATGGATGTTTAGTTGCTTAGGGAATTGCAACACATGAAAATGAGGAATTGCCTGGCTTTGGCTTTGCACGGTGCCAAAAGGCAGGCATTTCGAAAAACAGCCAGACCTTTTGTCCTGTACGAGAAGTTACGTGTACTTTGGTCAGATGTGTAGCCATGCATACTCAGCTGTAAGCACAGAATAAAACAACTGGAGAAACAGCAGGATTTAATTCGTAGAACAGTTGAGCTGCATAATGCCATGGAAAAGAGTAATTAATTCAAGTGTGACAACAAGTCTTGCCTGTCAGTTTCTAACCTGTGTTATTTGGGCTTCTGTACTCTCTGCAAGGTAGCTGAGACTCAGCTTGGTGTTTTAGCGAGGCTGCCCCACATTAGCAGAAAGTGTTGGTTCACCCATAGGGCCGTACGTGCCGAGTTCTGGTATTAATCCTCTGTGATGTGAATCAGTGTGCGGCCTTCTGTGCAGATACTGGACATACCGTGCCATTTGGCAGCCCTCTTCCCCATGTAAGGGAGAAAAAATTGTGAGCTGCAGTAAGGATGAGATGCCTGCCTCGTGTCACAGCTTATCTGCATCATAATCTTTGTTCTCGGGAGGAGTGTGTTTCTAAGCAGTCACTAGGAAATGAGATTTCTGAAGTTCCTTCCTGAGTCTGACTTCCAGACGTATTTTGTTTGGAAGATCACAAAGGAGGCTCTTTTAGAAGGGAAACTTCTACTTAAAGACATATGTTTGGAAAGGACAATGAGCTTAGACAGTGATATTCATCTGTTCTGCTAACCATTAAGCACGTCTCTGTCTCCGGAATCATATATGCCCCAGTCACCTGGTTCCTGTGGATACGAAGTGACTTTTCATATTTAAAACCTTGTAATCTTTTTTTTAGCTTAGAAGAGCAAAACTTCTGAAGTTCTTGAGAGATGGCTTTAGAGACGTGTGGAAGCTGTTTGAGTTGGCTGCTGATACCTCTTGCACTTTGGAGTATTGTTGTTAACATCCTATTGTACTTCCCTAATGGGAAAGCGTCACATGATGCCAGTTACCTGCTTCCCAACTACGTGTGGTATTTTGAAGGGATCTGTTTCTCAGGTGTGATGGTAAGTGTTGAGTCTGTGGGTTTTTAATGCATTGCATTCTACTGCAAATAATACTGGGTTACTGTGCAGCAGTGTAATTGTGCTTTTAAAGAGAATAGTGATTACTTTGGCAAAAACAAAGCAGGCAGAAAAACTCAATCAAACTGAAAAAAATGTGAATATGCTGAATGATATGTACGCTGTTTAATTTCATGTAAGTGATTTTGCAGAGTAGGTTTTTTTCTGCTGGCTTCTTGTTTATGTGCAATTTATGCTTGTACTATGGAGGCAGGCACTATGTTGATTTAATCCTCTGTGGAGGCTGAATTAGAGCTCTCTTACCAAAACAAAATGAAAGAAAAACTAATAAAGCTTCTCATTGCTGTTGAGATGTTTTTAAGAGTTGTATGCAGTCCAGTATTTGGAGGACTGGATGCAGTTCACAATGCATCAAGTACCACTGTTGTTAAGCTAAATACAGAAGATTGTCTCACTGTGATTGGCATAGTTGGATTTTCTCCATTACATTTGTAATATGTTCATCTGCAGTCATAAACCAACAGAATTGCCCACTGCTCATACTGGTCGCTATGTTCAGAAAGAGGTGTCGCCTCAGGGACAGAAGGCAGAAGTGCATGCACACAATCAGTACTTAAAAGGTCTCATCTACAAAAGGAAGGTGTTTTTATGAAGGTGCTGAACTGGGACAGTTATTAAAACATGAGACTTTCTTGTGAAATTGTGTATACTTCCTAAAGCACAAGAAAAACCTTGTCTTTTTTAGCGGAGGAAAAAACTATCAGGCAGAGAATTTGAACAGAAAAGCTTAGTTGAAAATTTGGGAAAAAGTTAACTGCAACTGTGATTAATTAATGTTTTGAAATATTTTTAGCCTTAGGATTATTACCCGTTTATTAAAAACTTCTATATTATCCTGCTACAAACTGGGGAGCGACATGTGAGAGGATAGTGCTGTGATTCAGAAACAGGGATTCCCTTTTCATATTTCCCCTTCCAAACCCGTGCCTCTCTGAGTGGCAGCTTGTGGTTCTGGAGTCCAAATCTTATCTACTGAAATTGTTCTAGTATCAGGTTTAAATAATCCAGTAGTCTGAGAAAAACAGTATGGATACTTGACAGAGAAAGCAAATGAAAATCCAGGTGAATTTAACAAAAAGCTTGTACTACTGACTTTTTGTAGCATAACTCTGTTGGTAAGGAAGGTGATACCCTGATCCATGTAACTGTCAGCAAGAAGCTGTTGACCTGATGTGGCTGTATCAATGAAATATCCTTCCTGTCGTTGGTGTTGATTCTTGTGAGCTTGGTTTTATTCTTTCAGCTTCACTGATGTAGCTGTGCCCATGCTAGCAATGCTTTGCTGTGGTAGGAAACACCGCGCTCTTGTCTTTCAAGTGCAAGAAATAAGTGCGGTGATAGCCTAATAAAAACAGTCCAGTTCCATGGTGCGCCTTGAGTAATTGTGCTTTCATACTGAGCAGCTTTAAAATCTCAACAGAGCACAACAGTGGCGGTCCCTACCTTCCACAGGTGAAGGAGACTTTGGCTTAATATCTGCAGTCGTTTCACTGACCTTGTAATGTCACCTTGCAGATCCTTCTGTTGGCAGTAGTTCTGATAACACTGGAATGTAGCGTGTTCTATCGGTGCTGCCAGAGTGAAAGCTGTAACAAAACCTACAGGGTAAGCCTGTGTTTTATCTTTGTGCTTCTCTCTAGCTTTTGTTCTGAGTGCCTTCCTGCTCCCGTGTTTCCAGCACATCCTTCTGCCCTCTCTGCTGCTCTGTTTCCGCTTTGTTTCGTAGAGAAGGATTCTAATTTGGGTTGAGGGGTCACAGAAAGTGTAGCTCCTTCCTTCTGATGCATAAGCAGGATGAAAGAAAAATAAACAAAAGAAAAAACACCCCACAAAAAAATCCTTGTAAAAGAAAATAAGAATGTAGAAGGCCTGAGAGCTGCAATGAAGTGCCCCAACTAAATAGCTTCATCTCCTTGCTTGAACTATTTGGAAATTATTTTTTCCAGTGATATGTACCTATCTGGAGTCCAAACATGTTCAGTGCGTGGTTGTGAAACACAACCTGGCATTTTGGGAAACAATTTTGCAAAACTGCAAGTTTAAAAACAAAAAAAAAATTCCCAAACAATATTTAACTGAGAGTTGTGAAACTGTCTTAAACTCTGTCTTGGTCTTTATTTTGTACATCTATGCATACCATTCTTTACCTAGTATTTTTCTTTCTGAATTTTGAAGATTGACACAATCAGATGTGAAGTTCAACCCCGAGGGAGTAGCTAGGCAGGCTAAATGATGGCACTTGCTGTGGATGCTGTCCCCACACAGTAATATTTTTCTCTCTTTGCTTCAGAGTTTTATTTCAATTGTACTAGCCCTGCTTGGAGTTGCTTTCTCTGGATACAGTTGCATCATTTTTACCCTGGGGTTGATCCAAGGCCCCTTCTGCAATTCATCAGGTGGATGGGATTATATCTTCAAGGACACTACTGGAGGGTAAGAAACATCAGTGTAACTCTTCTGGAAAAAACTATCCATCAAAACAATAGACAAATTCCCTCAGAGTTCCACACAAAATGGCACAGTCTCTTGAACACAAGACCTATATTGGCAAGACCTATATTGCTTCTTGAACGAGCACCAGAATCCTCAAAGGAAGATATTTGCCTCTTTGTAAGGAAAGATCAACTCTAAGAATCTTTGTACTGATCAGAGGTCCATCTAGCTAAGTGTCTTTTATCTGGTTATGGTCATAATTATGTGTCGTAAAGGATAAAAGATTAGAGTGAGTGTAGATGGATACTTTCTCAGAATATTCTCTCAAATTCCTCAAGTTTTTGGTTCAAACTATAGATGGCATTTTTGTATTTAGTAGCTCGGCAGGTTTCTCTTTAACCCCTAAAGCTCAGTGAAGTCTGTGGTTTGATCACTGGTGGTTTTTTAATACATCTGCCGTATCTTATAAAACACCTAGGCGAGGTAGACAAAGTGTTGTCCATCTCCCAGCACCCTAGAAGCATGAAAGCTTTGTTTCAGATCTGTAACCTGACACTGCTCTTGCAAGATTTTACATACTTCCTGTAAAAGATCAAGGTTTTGTAAGACTTGAATATTTCAAGTCACATAATGCCAAGGTCTTCCAGCTGCATTTGAATGCACTGAGGATTAAATTTGTCAGAGGATCACCAACAAGTTCCTTCAGCATCCAACAGGAATAGTTCCTAAACTATGGCCTTCTCTGACAGAAGTCATCTTTAATTTAAAACACCAAACTGCATCCTGCAATCTCTGCTGCATATCACCAGCATTACCATCCTACTTGGAAATACAGAAATGAGAGTTTGAGCTGAACTTAAAGGTCCAGATCCTGAATAATGCACTCCAGATTTGGCTCAAAGCGTTTCAGTTATGAATGTTTAGAACAAAAGCAACTGACACTGAGCAAGTGAGTCAAACAAAGGTTCTTGCAGTTAACCTCTGGACTGTAGCACGTCTCACAGCTAAAAGAGCACGTATGTCAGTTGTGCGCATCATGATCCTCAAGGATGCAAAGTATGGCTCTGGAACAACTGGAAATTGCATGTGGTGACACCTCCCTCAGCTCTGCCATTTAGGCTGCATGCACTGGTTAGAATGATGGTGGTGTGTTCCTACTCTCTGCACAGCACTGATGTCAGACTCAACCTAGAGCTCAAATTAAATCAGTAAAAGGAAAATTCTCATTTTAAACTTGGCCTCTGCCATTTGAAAAAATGGCAGTGTCTTTCAAACACTTGGGGGTCTAACAGGGAAACTAATGAAGCAGAGGTATTTGAGGAAAATAAGTCTTTTCACTCAGCTGAGTTTGACAAACCTGTGCAGGACTTATGCTGGTGTAATGAAAGACTAGAGTCTGGCTCCTAAACATGAAGCATATAAACCCCAATGTGGCTTTTCTATATATTATGGGTAAAATAATGTGTATTTACATTTAATTGCTCTTACTACATTTAATTTACCTCGCATTGCTGTTTCTCTAATAGGTACCTCACAGATTACCCTGCTTGGTCTCGGTGCACCGAACCTGCTAACATAGTGGAATGGAACATCATTTTACTCTCTGTTCTCATAGCTCTTAGTGGACTGCAGTTGATCATCTGTTCTCTCAAAGTGGCTGCTGAGTTGAAACGGACGCTCTGTGGGACCTATTCTGTTTTTGTCCAGGTAACAAAATATCTGGGGCAATTTTTCAGCATCTCCAAGTCAGTTTAGCTTCAGCAGTTTCTCTTAATTGAGGATGTACCCTTTTGGTTTATACATTGTCTATGCTACTGCATTTTTATTACCAGAGGATATGTACTGATAATAAATCTATTGTGTTTGATTCATCCACTAATTCCTTGTGGTGTACAGGGATTGGTGACTGCTCACTCTGACCTTTAAGGCCAGGAGTGAGAAGAAAATAATGTGGCTGGGAATTCAGCACTGATGCTGAGTCCGTTATGCCTATGTCAGCCGAGGTTTCTTAGCACCTTTCTTCCAGCATTCAGTTTAGAGTCATTCTTATCAATGTCTGGGTTTCACAGCAAATGGAAGAAGATGCATGGTCATATGTAGCAGTCGTGATCTAGGCATCAGTTTTTACTATGTTTTCAGTAGCTTATGGAAGCAATAACTGAGAGAGCTCTTCTTTGGGAAGAAAAACTAGTTGCAACCCTGGAGCTCAAGTAACTGATACTGCTAACCT
Organism: Opisthocomus hoazin; assembly: GCF_030867145.1. Lineage (NCBI taxonomy): Eukaryota > Metazoa > Chordata > Aves > Opisthocomiformes > Opisthocomidae > Opisthocomus > Opisthocomus hoazin. Next base: position 29,693,320 of record NC_134417.1, read on the forward strand.
TGCATGCTGGTGTGAAGTGGTGTGGTTTAGTGTGGCATTCAGTGTCCCCAGCTTTGGAGGTATGGTGAAATTAGACATGCTTACATCTCGCTGTCCATCTGCACTGGGATCAAGGAGCCCTCAGGGTGCTTATGTAGCCAACAGTCTCAGTGATGGCAGCACGTTTGAGAGAGATTTCTAATTAGCAAAAGCAGCAACCCCCAGAAGCATGCATGTGCATGTATAGATATGTACACATGCACACACACCCACTGTAGGGTCAGTTCTGCCGTGTAAGTGGGAAGCGCTGGGAGGACAGAGCTGGTAGTGGCAGTGCCTCTGCAGCGTGAAGTCTCCTGACCAGCACTGGTCAGCCAGGGCAGGGGAGCTCCAGGTACCATGGAGGGCCTCAGGCAAGCAGGCAAGGGAGCGCTTCTTGTAGGAATTTACTGTAACAGCATCCTGGGTTAAGGTCAAAGCCTGAGGCACTTTCTCTCAAAACATTCAGCTTGCCAGCGACAGAACCTCATCAGGCCAGGACACAGCCCAGCTTCCAGTGAAGTCAGAAGCAATGCTATCAGCTTGTCCCTGACGCCGAGCAGGGTCACCTATGGAGCTCTGAGCGTGTGTTGAATTCAGATTGGATGTGGGTGTTGAACAGTCAAACGTCCTTCCTTTTTTATTTGCAGGCCAGGATTCCCTGAAAATGGCAAGGAAATCTTCACTGCTTCCCCTCCACCCCCTGGAAAAAGAGAGAAATGGCTTTCTCCAGTGTGTACAATGGTACATTTGGGTGCTGCAAAGACAAATGAAACCCTTGTCTTAAACCTTTGTCTCTCAAGCCTCTCTATTTTGGATAAAGTTATTTGAACCATTTGACATCTACATTTTTCTAGTTGTTTTCTAACCTGTCCAGTTGTCCCTGCCAGTGATTCTTCATTTTTTTTACCCTCCAGCTTGTTCTGACAAATAGGGAGGTTTGAATACCGTGGAACTGCTTTTGTATTGAAGTCACCTTTTTTTTTTTTTTAATAAACTGCTGTAAAACTGCTGTAGAACTGTTTATATATTCCACTCTTTGTTTAGAACATAGTACTACTTGTTGTTCGAAAGGGCCTCATTCAATGCCGAGCTAGGTCAGGAGGGGTTGTTCCCTTGACAATTACTGCACTGCATGAAGTCATGATTTCTAAACGAATAAATTTTAGTTACAGACAGACCATGATGGTCACGAAAGGCAGCAGCCTATCCTGCTCATTCTATCCTGGAAGTTCTTAACTGCACAAAGCAACTACTGAAAAAAGTTGATATATCAAGTCTTCCTGTGGTAAGGCTTTTAGAAAGGCATCCAGGCCTGATTGAAAGATTAGATGCGCAGCTGTGAAGTCAGACGTGCTAATTAGTACACGTTAGTAGCTCCACTGGGTTCCTTTTGATCTTGTACTCAGAGGCAAACAACTTTTTTTTTTTTTTATCAACTATTATGTGACTTGAGGGAATATATGAGGGAACCTTGTCAGAACCCAGTGATAGCTTGTTAATAGTCTTCTAAATTCCCTGACCTCACTGCAATGGAAGGCTAAAGTTCTTGAAGATAATAATCAGATTAAAAAGAACAATCTGTTTTAAATTAGCAGCTAAGAAGTCTCTTTAATTTCTCAAAGAATTATGATTTCATTCCCCCCAGTAAAGTGGGCATATGGCTCATTTGCAGCTGCATGGGTAACATGTGGCTGTATTCAGCAATCTGGTTCTGAGAGAATGAATACTCAGAGGAAAAGTGGAAGATGTACTTCAGACTTTCAGTAATGCACGTATCCCTATTATGTCAGAACTAGTAGGATTCAGCTATATCAACATCTAATATTAAACACTGTTGGAACTGCAAACCATACAAGAAGTGGCAGCTGTGGGTAAGTTATTTAGAAAAAACAGAGTATATAGGACCATAGGATGGTTTGGGTTGGAAGGGACCTCAAAGGTCATCTAGTTCAACCTCCCTGCCATGGGCAGGGACACCTTCCACCAGAACAGGGTGCTCAAAGCCCCGTATCAATCACTTAATTCTGTTTCAAGACTATGCTGAGATTTTGCCTTGATTTTCCTGTATCAGATTGTTTTGAAAAGGTGATTTCTTCCTGTAGGATTTGAAGAATGCATCTAAAGTTTTAATTGCTTAGTTTCTATTAAGTTGCAAGAAGTAATAAAGAAATTAGTAATGTTTAAGAATGGGGCTAGTCTTTTGGGAGACGGTTCAAGGAGGCATGAATGTCCAGAGATGCATGATAGAAAGGCAGGATTAGAAAATGGGGACTGTTTGTTGACTGTACACTTGTTTTTCCCTAGGCTTATGTATACATCATGTTGTATATCTACTTAAATGATAATCACACATTCTTGTGGATTTGTGGATATTGTTTGCAGACAGAAGGAAAAGAAAGAAAACTTCACAATGAACCAGTACTCCTACCAAACATCTTGGAGAACCTTGTTGATTACAAACCATGGAGCTGTTAATTCTGAAAATGTTAGAAATAGTTGAAAAAAGGTTTTGGTTATTTGGATGCAAATAGCATGTGCAGGAAAGACATTAAAAGCAGAAAACCTCTAGAACTGCTAAATATTCCTGAAGTGAATGGCGCCATTTCACTGAGAAAAGCAAACAAACAGGGTATTCTATTCAGGCTCCTGCTCAGCCATGGCGAAAATACAGGCTTATCTTTAGGCAAACAGGATCAGCTGAGGTAGATTTTGCTGTGCTGGCTGAGGCGAATGAAATACCTTAAAGTTACACCTGGAAACTCTTCACCCTTTGTCTTGACCCTGTATGTGTCGTTTGCACTTTTCAGTAACTTCTGTCTCTGATCATGGAAAGTCTTGAGCTTAGCAGACACGAGACACAAGAACAGTATCTAGTTGGGCAGCTTTGTTCATAGTAGTGTTACTGGTGGCTGTAGCTAGCCACGGGCGAGGCTTGGCTGTCTTTAATTCACCCTTTTTTTTGTGATTGTCTCTTGTGAATTTGCATTTTCACTCTACCACAGGCTAGTATCTCCTATTTTAATGGCTTAAATCAAAGAGGTGTGTAATTTAGTTCTTGTTGGACGTATTGATTCTGCGACCCTCTTTCTCCATAATCCAGATATTGGCATCTCCATTGCGACAGCCAGACTCAACTGTGACTTGATGGTCAGTTTTTAAATAGGCAGATTATTAATTTTAAATTGGTGGTAAGAATACTAAAGGCTAAGAGTGAGTTGCATTTACGGATTTAACAACTTGTTTCATACAGGGCTTTTGGATGTAAGGCAAAGTTAGACTTGAGCTAATCAATTTAAGTCCTGATTGAATCCTAAATATGGTGTCTCTAACAAGAGGGGCTTGTAAGGAATCTTGACATCTAGACATAGCTGGCACCTCTGCTGGTGGTGTCTGAGACAACGTGACCGTCTGGCTCTCCAGCTGCAGAACGCAGACCTCGCCCCAACAGCAGCAGGGAGAAGTGGGCTGCAGAGCCAGGACGAAGCTCACGCCGCGCTGCCATACGAGAACCCCTTTTTTGAAGAAGTGTTCCTGAACGTGAAGGGCATGTGCTGCCCGCTGAAATCCATGCATGAAATACACCGGGCTGCAGATTGGACTTTATAAACTTCCATAAGTGAGGAATTCACGCTGAAATCTGGAAGCAGGAGTGCATCATTGTGTGTTCCTCACAGCCGGGGCGTTTTGCTGGAGTATGATGGTGCTGTGGCCGGAAGAGCAATGCCATGCGTTTGAAACACTGTAACTGGAAATAGCTGCAGAGACTGCGCTTTGGCCACAAATAATTGTGGGCAGAGATTTTTGGTGAAATACTGTGGAGCCCCCTCCATCTTTGCATTTTGGGGCGCATTATTCCTTGTGTAGGTAGCAGTACGTCTCACTAAAGTACGAGTTCCTAATTGGTAATTCTTCACATGTTGGATGGAGGGGTTTTTCCCCATCAAAAAAGAGTAGGGTGGCAGAGGACCAGTTAAGCTCCCCGGAATTTTAAAGGGTGTTTACCCTTGCAGGAGGTCAGAACAGCAGTGTGGGCAGCAGACTATAAACACATCATTCAGATTAGGGAATGATGAAATTGTGGAATTTTGATGCAATCTCACTGGGAGCTTTTGTTGAGACTTTTTTTGTCAGAATATCACATTTTGGGTCTTTTTTTCCTTAAGGAAAATTTTTGAAGTAAAAGATCAACTTTATATTTTCAATGCAATTTTGAGGACTTTCAGAACAGTCATAGCATTTCAGTATCCCCCATATGAGAAATGAGGTATTGTGGTTTAAAATAGTAAGGGGGTATTCGTGACACCAAACTGCCAACTCATCGTTAAACCTGTTAAATTAGGTGCTCAGTCTTTTTAGGTGCTGTCTACCACAGAGGAGAGCAGTTCCTCCTCTGCAAACACCCTCTGAAGATAATAACATCGGCTTGGGAAGCTCAGTCACCTCTGTCAGCTTTTGAGTTCCTTAAGAGAAAGAGAACAGGAGTGTGCTCAGGCACACGGAGATCTTAAAGTTTGGGTGAAACACAATTAAAAGCAGTAATGGGAAAATCTTGCTGTCAGAAGTGTTTTTTTAGCTTTAAATAAAAACAACATGCAGTTCTTTTGCAAAAAGCAGTAATGGGAAAATCTTGCCGTCAGAAGTGTTTTTTTAGCTTTAAATAAAAACAACATGCAGTTCTTTTGCAAATCAAGGAAGAGGACTTTAGAGGACTCAAGAGACTAAGGCAAAGAAGTGCTCATGGTTTTACCCTCAAATAAATGCGGAGATTTCAAGGATACTGGTTATGTAGGTTTTTTTCTCTTCCTCACTCTGATGGAAATTTGAACAGAAACAAACCAAATAGCCCACATATACGTGAACAACTCTGTCAGCTGAGTGTAAAGGAATGACTTTGAATTTAAGTAGCATAAGAAGAGGTATACATTTTCTCTTTTTTACCTCAGTTAATTTACAGAATGGGGCATATACAACCTGTACAAGCTGATCTTTCCGCTGAACCACTGACCAAATGGCAAGGAAAAAAAACCCTGCAGAAATCACTCTGAGCATGTGACACCCACCTGGGATACTCCAGAATTTCATCATAGATTCGGTCAGATTTCGAAAACTTGGCTTTGGCCACAGTCATTTAGACAGAAGGAGAAACATCTGTTTAATGCAGGTGTGTAGAAGGTTCCAAAAGGTGAGCTTATGAACTCCAATATTCTGACAGTGCCTGAAATTTTTTATCTGAACAGTGATTAAAATTGGCAAATTATCTGTATACCACAGTCCTGGTAAATAAGGTTTAGATTTGTTTGTCATTAAAGGAAACCTGTTGTACTTTAGTTGTGTTCTGAATCTTACTCTTCTATCCAGAATAATCATAATTTTTCCGACCACTAAGAAAATAGCTTCAAAGACGATCGTGGTTATTACAGATATTTTTAAGTTGCCGTACAATGAAAAATGTCATTTAACATGAGTGTAACTGTGTCAGTGCTCAGAGTGCAGAAGAGATTTTTTAAGAATTCCCAAGTGACTGAAGTTATATGTTCTTTCGTAGAAGTCTTTACAATTTGCAGGTTTACAGGTGGCTTTGTACGTCTAAAGATTCAGACACAACCATGGTGTGATGAATGTATGCTTGAAAAAAAAATGCAATTGCAAACTTTAGTTAGGTGTTTTTTAAATGTCCCATGTTTAATGTCCAGTTTGGTTGTGAAGCAAAAGTATAGCTTTCTGCACTGGGTAATATATTTAGATAATGGTAACAGTTAAGGTTATCTGGAGCTTGGTACATCTTTTATGCTTTTAATCAGGGAAGAATGTGGCTTATCCTGTCTGGTGATAGACGAGAGGAAGATAACACAGGGAGCTCATTTTGTGGAATTTCTGAGTCTCATTTCCATTTGCACAATACTGAAACTGCTTGGAAATGAGATGCAAACACCCCCTCCAGCCACGAACAGCCAGTCCTTTTCATCTCTAGCTAGACATGCCACACTGTGTGCTAAAATGACATTTCCAAGGGAACTGTAGTGAGTTAGCAGAGCTTATCCGTGTATACGTCAGCATGTAAGCTCTGCTGTGACACCAGTGACCTCAGTCCTGCCTCATCAGCTCAGTGACTGCCGTGCAGAGGGGAAGAGCAGCGATCTGTCGCTTCAGAACGAGCAAGGGGAACGGGCAGCAGAATGTCTCCAGCTTGTAGGGGCTGGCTCACGTCCAGTTAGGGACATGCAGAAGCAGATAGGCCAGCGAAAACTGGTGTCATTTAGACCTTTTCACAGCGGACTTAAAATTTGTATTCTTGTGCCACATGTCACAGAAATTACTTTCTCGGTAGTATACAAGCAATAGAGTTATAGAGATAGTGAAGAATGTAGTTCAGCTTATCTAAATCCGTTTACATCTACGGTACTTTCAGTTCGGCTACAAGATTTACAATCTGATGACAGGCTAAATGGTAATTTGTGCCGTAGTAGGTTGGCAGAAATTGAAAAAATTTCTTTGAAGATAATCTGAACTGATGAGGTTACCAGAATCTTTTGTTTACTCTTGACACACAGAGACGTTGTGCAACATTTTATTGTGTTCACCAAAGCAAACAGGAGTGGGGAGGGGGAAGGTAAGGAGGGTGGGGGTGGGAGAGACGAGAACATATAAAGGGAAATTGCTTGTGCCCGTCCTGTGTTTTTATTTCACGTTTTCCACAAGGTCCGTGAATGCAGAATGAAGCTGTTCTTCCTAAGCTGCTTGCTGGTTTCTGGCTGTCGCCAAGCTGGGGCAGTGGACAGGGAGTACTACATCGGCATTACAGAGACAGTGTGGAACTACGCACCTGGCAATACCAATGTTGTATCTGGACAGCTTTTTGCAGAAGAAGAGTAAGTAAAATGGATTACCCTAGCTGAGTTTGATTTTACAGCCTCGTCTGCTTTAGACACTAGGGCCAGACTGAAAACCTGGTGAAAGCAGTGAAGTGAGTCTTGTTGGTGTCAGTGGATTTTCTGTCAGATGTATAGGGACTTTGGGCTTTTGCCTGGCTTACTTGAGAATTGCATCCCAATGCTCTGCTAATTAAAAGCATTGGAATATGTAGGCTTTTTTGTGATATTTTTGCAATAAAATATTTACGAAGTAGAGACAAGGAAAAGGCCCTGAATGTCTAATAATGTTTAATTTTGAATGGCTAAGGTGCCAGTGCTGAAAAGAAGACTTTTGCTGTTGTGTTTTTAAATGCAGAAGTTTGATGAATTTAAAACTTTCCTGTTTGGCACAGGTTTCCTTTTTAGATATTCATTGTTGGAAGTGATCATTTTCACTGGTGCAGCAGCACAGCTGGGTCCATACATCCACAGTGGAGGAGCTGGGTGGCTGGTTACATGGCAAGGAGGGTCCTGTGCAGAGTGAGAGCGATAAGCAGGATGAGGATACGCGTGGTGAGGAGGAGGGGAGCACCCTGAAGATGTGAATAATCAATAAAGAAAACTCAGACATAAAAGGCATCAGAGAAATATTTGGGAGAGAAAAAAATGTTCCATTTTTTCTCAGTCCCTTTAAAATGAAATAGGACTATACTAAAATAAAAACTATGAAGATAAAAATTAGAAAAACCTCAAAAATACAGTTCTTGTTTAGTCTGTAGATGAGTGATTAAAAGATTTCCTGTAGTTTGTTTTCTCTAGTGAGATCCAACAATATTTCAGCCATAATCTGCCGCTTCTTCAGGCATGAGATGAAGCAGTCAGCTTTTTGTTTCTAGCTCATAAACTGAGTGACGTGTAAGATGGGACCAGTGATTCAGCAGGCTAGTAATTCTGATAAATGGTGGAAGCTGGGCATCTTGTCTGAAAATTGCAGATCATTGTGGTAATAAAATAGGCCACCACCATTCACTGCACTTTCACTGCTTTGCTCTGTGACAACCTGCAGCATGCTAAATTGATTCCACTTACTCAGTGGTGGTATGCCTGCAATGGAGCTGGTCCCTTTTATAGTATTTCTCATTTGCAGCTTCTCCGATCCTTCTTCTCTTCCTGAGCAATTCAACTATGAGGCTGTGCTTGTACAGAGATTGATATTTACAGAGGCAGGGAAGAGCAGAAGGGAAGAGTGAGGTGTACCTGCTAGAAGAAATACTCTACAATTCAATGGTAGCTGTTTAAACAGTTCAAGAAGAGCCATAACATATTCATTTGATTTAATTTGTGGCTAAAAAGCTTCATGCACTCAAAGGTCCAGTAACTGAGCCTTTGCAACTAAGTTTATGCTCTCCACGTTTCATGGAGCTCTGAACTGGCATTTTAATTGCACTCAGATCTGTGCTTGCCAAGGCACAAACAATTCCCTTCCCCATGTGCTCAAGCAATGCTCAGCCTTGTGGGAAATACTTTGCATTTTTGGGCAGTATTAACTTGCTTCACAACATGGGAATATGAAACCAAGTTGGCTTTGGTCTCTCGTTGCATAAGATGAGAAACCAGGAGGCTGCTGAACTTCAGGCAGTGTTGCCCTGTCTCCCAGGACTGCCTCCTTCCGGAACAGGTTTCCTTCCACAGCTGGTGCTCCTGAAACGGGCAGGGAAATGTGCAGGAGGGTTTGTGCTCAGAGAGACCCTAGAGTCTGGGCTAACATAATCCGCCAGTAGAAGCACTACTGGTTTGAACAGCCAGTGCTGGCAGTTTCTCTCACCATTGTAGTTAGCGAATATAAGCACTTTTTCCACACAGATAACTCTTAGAGACTGAAATATTTCATGAAAGGTACCTGACCCTCAGCACAGGCAAAGGTTGCCTCCAAAGCCATTCCCAGCTGATCATTGTCAGAGATATATGGTGACCTCTCGCCGGTGGCTGGTGGTGCTTGGGCAGCATATCCATGACAGCTACGCAGTTCAGGGGTCTCGATACCATGTGTAGGAAATACCACCTCCGTCAGTCTCATTTTAACTCGTGGGCTAGGCTATTTCCTTGCTGACCAAGCTCTCATTTTTATTATAAGTGTTTCATTAACGGAGAGGAGCAACGGTGCAATAATTAAGGCAGCTAGTGGTTGAGGAGGTCATTGCTAATTCCCTGCTGTCATGTAACCTGTTTGTATATTCTTGGGTTGAATCTGTTAAATGAGACTTTATTAGGGTAAATCCCTATCAAGCTCTGAGTCTGTGATTCTGCTTCCTCTATGACTGGTGGCAAGCTGAGTGCTTGGTCTCATTTCAGCGCTGTGCATGCTCGTCCCCTGCCGTGCACACACTGGCCAATAGTAGCACCTTGTAGTTTTACTCCTGTCCAGACACCTTAAATGTATTTTACAGCTGAAACGTCTGCTCCTCATTACAATGGAGCAAGGACTATGCAGTCAACATAATAGTGTGATGATGGAAATTATTATTTTTAACAGCCCATGGAAAATTATGCAGCAATTTAAGCATGCAAATAGAAAAGTTTTGAGAAACAAGAACTATTATTTGTCCTGTTCACATGGTCTCAAATTTGCCTGAAATTGTATCATATACCCTTTTCTTCAGTCTACAAAACAGGCAGGAAAAAAATCAGGTTGATGCGTCATATTCAAACTCTAAAGGGGTGCCTAACTTTACAATAAGAGACATATTTGCTCCTAAGCACGGATATAGTTTTGCACAGCGCTACAGAGGCTTGGTCTTTATTTGGAACCCTACTAATTAACACCATTCAAATATAAAACGAATAGCTGACACTACACATGCATTTATGTGTTTTCTTTACAGGCAGGCCGAAGTCTTTCTCAAAAGAGGACCACACAGGATAGGAAGCACTTACAAGAAGGCTGTCTACACTCAGTACACCAATCATTTATATGACGTGATAGTTGACAAACCTTCCTGGCTGGGATTTTTAGGCCCTGTCATTAAGGGAGAAGTTGGAGACTCTATTATTATTCATGCAAAAAACTTTGCTTCCAGAAACTACACGCTGCATCCACATGGTGTAAGGTACACAAAGGAAAATGAAGGTAAGCTGGAGTCCATTCTGTGCCAAATTTATCAAAAGTTAATCATTCCTCTGAGCGCAAGTAAGAAGACTGGCCAAGTAAATAACGATTCAAAACAGGACGTAATCAATTTAAAATAGGAGCTAAAAAGTTTGGTAATTTTTTCAAGAGCGAAATACAAAGCCAGAAGTGGAATTTTTCAAGGTGGCAATTTTAGATCAACATTCACCTGAAACAAGAGAATTTATATTTCATCTGAAACAAGGGTGTAAAGGTATATAAAAGATGCAGGTATTGAGGATATCTAAAGGAAAAATTGATGTTGTTGTGAAGAAGATATTAACAGTGGTAACTTACAGTTCCAAGTTCTTAACACTAAACTTGTATATATTGTATATAAGAAACAGAAGAATTTCTTAAAATGGAGAAACAGCTACTGCTTGATAATAAATCAATGAGATGAAAGTCTGGTACGCTTTATGATGTATTGTAGGGGTGCTATTGGGGTTAGTGATGATTTGCCCTTGCAATAGCTGGTCTTGCCACATTCAGGCGACGGGGGATTTTCTGCACCAGACGGCGCCAGAGTGTGGCTGTTGAAAGCTTTATTAGTGGGCCTTAAAAACAGTGTGTGAAGTTGTCTCAAAAGCAGTCTTTAACACTTTTCCGTTAGAAGAATTTATAAAGTATCAGCCTAACTGCTAATATTTTGTGAAGTTTTTCATTATAACTAATATGTGGCTTGATATAGACACATTCTGTGGGAGCAGAACAGTGTGTAACGTAGTAGTCCATGCACTTTTTGGAACAACGTTTACATTTTTTTTTTCTGCTGTTCTTATTCCAATGACACCTATATTCCTCGAGGACATATGCAATATTTTACAACAGTTTCCAAAATTAATATTTAACAAATGTTTTACCAATATTTAAATTGATATCTTTTCAGCATAAGTACGTAGTGCCCTCCTAATAAATTAAGGACTAAATTTAATGTGCCATTAATCAAATCACTCCCATGGAATTCAAAGGCAAATGAAGAAACTCCTAAAGAGAAGGAAAAGATCTACTCGCGTGACTTTAAAGATTTTTTTTTTTTTACCTGTATTCAGATTTTCAGTCCATGTTACTGCAACGTGTAGTGAACTTTAAAGCGTGGCAGATGCTATCCTGACACCATAATGTGAATGTGTTGTGTTAATGGTGGCTGTGTGACATTCTTCAGGTGCTTTTTATCCTGACAACACCAAAGATTTGCAAAAGAGAGATGATGCTGTGGAGCCTGGAGGTCAGTACACTTACATATGGGACGTGACAGAAGATCAAGGTCCAGCTGAGGGAGATGAAGACTGCATAACCAGGGTTTACCACTCCCACATAGATGCACCAAGAGATGTTGCCTCAGGGCTTGTTGGGCCTTTAATAATTTGCAGGAAAGGTAAACCATGAATAAATAAGTAAATAAATAAATATGCAAGATTGATAAATATCAGTGAAATAATTTACTGAAAGAGAATAAGATTATCGTTAATTTTGAAATAGCAGCTTTTTATCTTCTCAATTAGCTACCTTTCAATAGTATAGGAAGTGGTTTGATTTTGTGTGTGAATATAATTTGCAGAATACTTTGTCTACAAATCCATACGGGTGAGATGTGTACGTGCTAGTAATGAAGAAGGATGTGTAAATACTGATGTGAGAAACAGATTTACTGTAATCTTATCACATGCAGTATTTATTCTTCGTAAAGTTATTTTTAGTAGATGTCAAAACCAATTTTTGTTTTCTGAGTGTGTCTGTAAGTTTATGTGTACACTCACACTTAAGAAAAGTGGCAAAATATGAAGTAAACAGTGACCAGCCCTACTGATACTACACTTCAAACCGGTGAAAAGATAAGGTTGGTTGCCAAAGGCTTTGACTATACTGCTTTCTTTTTCAGATACAATGAATAAGGGCAGTGACACACACTTTGATGCTGAATTTATCCTTATGTTTTCTGTGATGGATGAAAATCTCAGTTGGTATCTAGAGGATAACATCAGGACGTACTGTTCGGAGCCTTCCAAAGTTGACAAAGATGATGAGGACTTCCAGGAAAGCAATAAAATGCACTGTGAGAGAACGTTATGTTAATATTGCTTGTCATTGATATGGCGAAGTAATATTTTTATGTGTTGTCTCTTTTAAAGATGAACTGTAGATAGGTGTTTTTTTTTAAGTAGGGCTTTTTCTTGGAGGTTTAAGAAAGATCCTTTTAAATAAGATAAAAATATAAAAGTGATGGCAAGTATTGTACAATCAAACCTTTGGAGTTGTGATATAAAATTCTGAGGGGCCAAGAACCTCTTTGCCAGCATAATTTCCCAGGTGCTCTAAACAGAGTTATGTTACTTTGTTCTGTTCCTTAGTCCTGAACTCTGTACTATAATATCGCAGTTTAGAAAAACAATTTTTCCTGTTCGTGTGGACAAAGAAGATGCCTTTGGCTCTGGCATGGATTCCAGAATCATAGCAGGAACTGCTGGTCACGGAGATAGTTGTGCAGATGAAGTGTGTGTCTGAGATTGGCTCACTTTTCAAAGGTGCAGAGTTTTGTTTCCGGCCTCTTTCTAGTTTGACGAATAGAGCAATGGTTGTATGTAGGTCTGTGAAGGCAACTGTAACAACTAACATGTCTTTTAGCAATCAACGGGTACATGTATGGATACCTCCCAAACCTCACGATGTGTGTGGAAGATAAGGTAAAATGGCATCTTTTTGGCATGGGTAATGAAGTTGATATCCATTCAGCCTACTTTCACGGACAGACCTTAATAGAAAGGCATCATCGAGTTGACACCATCAGCCTCTTCCCAGCCACATTTATTGATGCTGTCATGATACCAAGGAGTCCTGGGGAATGGCTTCTCAGCTGCCAAGTGAATGACCATATCGAAGGTACAGAATAAGTTCCAGTGATCAGAATCATTTTTAGCTTGAGCTAACAGTTTACTGAGTCACTCTAGCAGTACTCCTGACCTGGTTGTAGGCCAGACAATATCGTCCTCTAGGTAGCAAAACCCTCATAGTAATTGAAATGCCTAGAAGTGTATTAGATGGGCTTGAGCATGTAGCCGTGGAAATCAAGGAAATTCTTACGTATAATGGAAATTGTTATCAGTTGGCAGCAATTGGCACAGCTGCACTTCTGCAAGCCCCAACTTTAGACAAACACTGGCATGATATTTGCCTCTTACTGAAGGTAATTAATCACCATTTTCTATTTGCCAGTAAAAACCCTGGGGCTCATTCCATGTTTGGGTAAGAGCCACAGGACAGGTAGGCTAACTTGCCTGCTGACAAAGACATGTTCTGGAAGGTGCATCTGTATCTTACTGTATTTCCAGGGTTTATTAACCATATGAAATACTTAGAAGCTAATTTCACACTTTCCTATGATCTATATCCCACTTTTCCATGATCTATATCCCTGTAAGTAACTCAAAGAAGTAGTTTGTCACAAAAGTGGGAAGGAACACAGAACTCAAAATGATTCTCCAAGAACTGAAAATTCTGATATAAAATGGAGTATGTTTAACCTACAGATTCAACTACAGAGAGGTTATAAGTTTTGAATAGCTATCCTGTCAAGCAGCGTCTTGATTTGGTTGAAGCATCCTGGGCAAGACTTCAATCATACAAATTGGCCTAATCCATAGCTGTGAAATGGCTCTCTTTTTTATGTTATTTGTATCTCCAACAAGCAGCTTTGCTAACAGACCTTTCTCCTAGGGTGCAGAGACACAGGAATTTCACAAGTAAGCTGTTGGTTAGATTTAGAGGGAAGATGGCCAGTCTGGTAGCACCTGGCCTTGACTGCAGTGCTAACTGACAGTACTGTTTCCACTCCACCCTAATCTTCTCTGTAACCACCATGTCAGCTACAGCTTTACAAGCACAATCCACTTCACCGCACCTGTCTGCCCACTGTAAATACCGTGGTTGTGTTTCTGCATCCTAGCTCAGCTGGTATGCATTCTTTTACATTATTCATCTTCTTTTTCATTCACGATTTGCATATCTATCAGTGGTATGAGAGCTGTCCGGGGGAGAAAACAGCTATTGAAAGCAGGGAAAGAGAAAACAAAGTGTGCTTCATTCTCCCTGGTTTTCTCTACCTCCTCTTTTCTTTTCCAGGTGGTATGCAGGCCCTTTTTGAAGTAAAAGATTGTAGGCAATCCACAACAGTTCACAATGAGAATACAAAGATAAGACAGTACTTCATTGCTGCTGAAGAGATCATCTGGAATTATGGCCCATCTGCAATGAACCATTTTACAGGAGAAGAATTAATTGCTGACAGGTAAATGCTTCTAATTAAAGAAGTTTTACTTTCCAAGCAGAATTTATATAAACATGCTAAATAAGGTAAGCCATGTGGTAGAACTGACTTTTAACCAGAATTTCTCATTGTCCTCATCTCTTCTTAATGTTAATGCCAGGATATATGTCAGACCAAATTAGGTCTATTGTTTTCCTTGCAATCTTACCATAAATTTTGCTGTAATGTTAGTAGCTTCACTGGGTTGAAGATGAATCGTAATGTCATATGTAGGCAGTGATCTCTGATGATTTTAGATGGTTGGTTATTCTGAGTTAGAGAACAAAGCTAGGATTTCATTATCATCTCCTTAGCTGATGAAAATCACGCTAACAGCATCTCATCTAGCAAATGACTTGCATGAGGTACCTTTGCCCTTTGCTCTGTGTTTACGTATTTAAGACCTGGATCAATTCACTGAATACATTGATTCCTCAGATTTTTCATCTGTGAGTTAAAGAACACTTACCTGCTCTACAAGGGGTGAGGCACAGTTCATTGTTTGAACAGTGCATGTAAAACATTGAAAGGCCCTTTTCGAAGAGTAAAAGTGTAGACTAGAAAGTGTAGACTAAATCTTCTCACTTCCTATTTGGATGGTACGTATTCTTGCGGTTTGTATCTGCTGTTGTTAATGAATTATCTGTAACTTTTAATAAAGAGTAAACCAGGTTATGAAATGTTGACTAGAAATCATTGTCAATGAGTCTCTAAGCATGCTGGCTTTATAAGGACAACACAGCACAGCGTCTTTTTCTTAAAGAGAAGTTAGTGAAGGATAATGGATGCCTGCACATCCTTATATCGGACTGCATATAAGTGTGTGGCCGAATCACTGAAAGGACACCCAAAAGACAAACTCAGCACATCATACCGCAGAAAATAGGGTTGAGGTCCTGACTGCCTTTGTAAAGCTGAGCATTATGACTTGAACTGTTTGCATCTATTGCAATTTGTTTTACACAGTGAGTCTCGCATATTTTTTGAACAAAGTGAGACAAGAATTGGTGGCTCTTATAAAAAAGCTGTTTACAAAGAATACACAGATGGTTCTTTCACTGAATATAAAAAAAGACTAAGAGAGGAAGCACATCTTGGACTCTTAGGTAAGATATCTAAAATTATTTCGTGTCAAAGATTTGTGAGACTGAACTATAACTGCCACTGGCTAGCCAACAGAGCGCCTCCACCTCCAAGGGCCCTGGAGTCTCCCTGCCTCCTGCAGATGCTGACGCCTGTGGCTTCCTCCAAGAGACACCCCAGGGTGTAAGCTCTTGAAGGCAATGCTGTGGTGGTCCCCACCTTGCTTATGGGAATACGCGTTGGTCCCAAAGGTCAGGCTCTGAATTACAGGGCCGGGCTAGGCAGCTATAGCCCTCTTTATAACTTGGCTGCTGCTGGCATGGCTCTGGGCTGAGTTTGAGGTTTGCACTAACGTCTGTAGGTCCCTTTCCAAAGGGAGGAACTGTCCTGCATGTCACTGGGCCTCCATGAGGAATATGGAATGGATTAGTCCAGTTGCCGCTGGGCTGCCCTGTGATTCAGGCCATGTGCCAGGGACCTGTCTGTGCCCCACATACACACACCCTTATGTGCTCCACATAAGCTGAGGAGCAGATCCCCATGCAACGAGAAAAGCAGCCAGCCATTGAGTGCTATAAGCTCATGATGATCTGTACATCATCTGATAGAAACATCTTGTAATTAGACCATGTGCTCTTTTCTAGGACCTGTTATCAAGGCTGAGGTGGGTGAGAGCATCAGGGTGACCTTCCGAAACAATGCCAGCCGCCCGTTTAGCATTCAGCCCCATGGTGTGAGTTACCGCAAGAGCGACGAGGGGGCACTGTACGGTGCTGCCTCCAGAGGTGCGCCTATAGATGAGGATCCTGCAAGCACCAGAGAACAGTCATACATGTTAATGTATTAAAGGTGATGAAATAAACGATGTTCGTTAGGCATAATTCCTAACGTTGATTTCTATAATAGGTGCTGACTGTCCAGCCTCTCATGTGAGTCCTGGTGCTACATTTACATATGAGTGGAACGTGCCAGAAGCTGTGGGCCCCACAGATCAAGATCCAGACTGTTTAACCTGGCTTTATTACTCAGCTGTGGATGCAGTCAGAGACACCAGTTCTGGCCTTGTGGGTCCCCTCCTGGTGTGCAGGAAAGGAGCTCTGCTTCCTTCTGGGAAACAGGTCAGTCAAAGATTTAAAATGGAAGCATTTGTGTTGTTGTAGCTGAATCTGCTTTCTCTTACTGAATTGTGCCTTCAGGGCCTGCCACATTAACAACTTCTCAGCGCCACCTCCTCTCCACATCACAGCCTCACCCATGTGCTGAGGGGAACGCATAAAATGAAGAAAGTCGGTTTGTTTTTTGTTTTTTTTTTTTTTAGAAAAAAGCAAAATCAGTCTGACTCCAGATAGGCAGACACTGCATTGTGAAACCACCATCGCAGTGAGCAACCACTGGCATTCAAGTCTCAGCTAGGATGAGAATGACTAGAAAGACATAGAGACTTTAAAGACCAAAACACACATTCATTTATTTCCAGAGATGGTCCCTGGTGGTAGAAAGAGCATTAGCAGCAGATATCTAGTCACCAGATATAGCAACTAGAGAGTTGTGAGATTATCAGAAAGAAGTATCAATGTATCCATCTATCCTACTTTGTGAATTATACTCATAGATTAATATGCGCATAAAATTTTTTTCCTGACATTTTCTGTTCATCCATTTCTATTTTCCTTTGTGCTGTTTGTTCTCAACAGAAGAATGTGAACATGGAGTTCTTTCTACTCGCCACAGTATTTGATGAGAATCTGAGCTGGTACTTGGATGACAATATTTTGATGTTTACACTAAATCCTAATAAAATTGACAAAGATGATGAGGACTTCCAAGAGTCTAACAAAATGCACTGTAAGAAAATTAATATTTCGCCAAATATTTGTTTCTACAATGAGGGTTTTTTGTGATCTCATGTTGGAGACTGGGAAACCATATAGTAGCAGAGACATTTAAGTCCTTTCCATTGGAAGCAAAACCATGTTTGAATGCAATTCAATTTCAGCTAAATATGGTAGTTCAAAATATGCCAACTGTTCAGTCTCTTGCATGGCAGTTGAGCATTTAACACTGTTATGTACTGCTGTGAGCAGACGGAAGGAGGAATTAGGTCTATAGCCTATGTGTAACTCCTACAAATGCAATCAGGCAGCAAGAGAAAACCGACCTCTGCCCTACAAATGCTGTAGCTGAAAGGAGAATTTTCACAGAATTGCAGAATGGCTGAGGTTGAAAGGGACCTCTGGAGGCTGTCATCTCTGGCCTCATGCTCAGGCAGGGTCACCCAGAGCTGGCTGCCCAGGACCATGTCCAGATGGCTTTTGAGCACCTCCAAGGACGCAGACTGCACCACCTCCCCGGGCAGCCTGTGCCAGTGCTCGGTCCTCCTCACAGTGACAAAGTGTTCGCTGATGTTCAGAGGGAACCTCCTGGGTATCGGTTTGTGCCCGTTGCCTCTGGTCCTGTCACCGGGCACTGCTGGAAAGAGCCCGGCTCCTCTTCTTTGCACCCTCGCTGCAGGTATTTATAGACGTAGGTGAGATCCCCCTGCGCCTTCACTTCCCCTGGCTGAACAGTCCCAGCTCTCTCAGCCTGTCCTCATAGGAGAGTTGCTTTCTTGTCCCTTCATCATCCTCGTGGCCCTGTGCTGGACTCTCCAGTATGTCCATGTCTCTCTCGTACTGGGGTGCCCAGCACTGGACACAGTCCTCCTGGCGTGGCCTCACCAGTGCTGAGCAGAGGGGAAGGATCCGCTCCTTGGACCTGCTGGCAGTGCTTTGCCGAATGCAGCCCAGGGTACCGTTCACCTTGTTTGCAGCGAGGGCACATTGCTGGCTGATGTTCAACGTGGTGTTTACCAGGACCCGCAGGTCCTTTTCTGCCAGGCTGCTTTCGAGCTCCATTTGTGTGAAGCATCTCTACAACAGCAGCTGCAATCTGACCGGCTGGCAACACCCCTGCTAATACAGCCCAAGAGACCATTAGCCTTCTTTGTGGCAAGGGTGCATTGCAGGCTCATTTTGTGTCAGTGGCTGAGTCCATATTCCTTTACCAGTACTGTGGCCCCCTTAGAATGACAATCTTGGCGTCTTCAATCGGGCAGAGCTGAGTTTCACACTGATCATATTTTGGTACTGTAGAAATGCCTTTCAAGTTTCATGTGAAAGACCATTTTTATGTTTAGTACTGAGTCCTGCAAATAAGTCCTAATCTTTAAACATATTTACTTCTGCTCTTTCTTAAATTTTGCCCTCAGGAGCATTTTTACTATTTATAGAGACTTGATACTGAGCATTCAGTGGTACCTGTGAGGCCCAGGCTTTGAAAGTTTTGCACAGGAGCAGCTAGAAAGTATTAGTAACTCATACTAAACACCACTTCAGATTGTCTCCATCGTGTGGCCGGAAGGCATTGCAGGCTATAAAGCAGTATGCTTTATGCATCCTGCAAAATTGACACGTATAAAGCAGTGGGAGTTCTAGCTGGTCAAGTGATTTACCTGTGGTTTAGACTTTGAAAAGTAGAAGAGTTAGAAAATGTTTTTAAACACTTGGTTTTAAAGTTGTTTTGCTTAAATTGATTCTCTAGTTTTGCCAATGTGATGAAGTATTTTATTATTGATATTTCTGTCAGTCTAGGGTATCACATTACATCTGAGGTGTGTATTATTTGATCTGTATTGAAGAATTAAGTAATGTGTTAACCAAGGTGGGTTTTTGCTTCCTTAAATTTACTACAGCTATTAATGGTTTTATGTACGGAAATCAGCCTGGTCTTGAGATGTGTAAAGGAAGTGTGGTTTCCTGGCATTTGATGGGCTTGGGGTCAGAAGTCGATGTCCATGGGGTATACTTTTCAGAAAACACATTCATAACTAAAGGAACAAGAAGAGATACCGCAAATCTGTTTCCACATACATTTCTTACAGCTATTATGAAGCCTGATTCAGAAGGTAAATGTCTTGTTTGAAAATCCTGTTACTAGTTTAGAAACTGTTTACCTATGAACATTTTATGCTTGGAGACAAGCTTCAAATAGCTGATATTTTGATCCTTTGGGTGCTAAAACTATGTACAGTTGTGTTTAAAGGGCAGCAAACTTGCGTTCATAGGATGTAAGATATTAATGCAAAAGCCTTGGTTTTTCTAGCTTCCGTGTATGCAGAATTTTATTACTACACAAAGATTTTGGATCTTGTATGAGCAGTAGCCTGTGTCTCAGTCTCTAAACACCAAGTCAACATAGGTAGTACAATCTCAAGATCTACTAACAACAGATTTTTGTCCTCAAGTCTTTGTTTCTTGTACGGCCTCTAGGAGTTTTTGAAGTGTCATGCCTGACAACAGATCACTACACCGGGGGCATGAAGCAGAATTATGAAGTGAAACAATGCCATTGGTGGAATGTAGATCTATCTATGTATTTGCATGAAAAGACTTACTATATAGCTGCAGTGGAAGTTGAATGGGACTATTCTCCTACCAGGACATGGGAATTTGAGCGGCATCAACACCATGAGGAAAGGTACTTTGGAATATATACAAGGGAAAAGTGCGAAAAAGCAAAGGAACAACTCACTTCTCCTCCAAACCTTTTCCTCCTCCAGGCAGTTCTAGACACGCTTTCTATGTATTTTTAGGGCTCATTTGAGTTTGTGGTCCTTCTCCAGTAACGTTGCCATGTAACTGTGGGCCAGACAGCATGATCTTCCAGAAATGATCCAGCAGAAATCTTCTGTGGGGCAGCTGCAGGTTTTCGTGAATCCTGCATAGCATGTGTACGTTCATTATTTACTGATGTTGGTACAGTCCTTGATGTGGATTCTTAAAACGTTCATTAAGTTGTAGATACAATGACTACTTTGTCCTGATATTTGATTACCTACAATATGTAACATGTCTTTGTCTCCTCTTTACCTGTACTCTGAGCAAGGTCCTTTTTTACTCCTCTCAGTTTCATTAGTTTACACAACATAAGTTCACGACCGAATCCATTCACTACGAAGGCTGTCACCTTGGTGTTTTATTCCCAGTATTTGAATCTCCATGACAGGGAACCAATGGGATTAAATAATTCATGCCAATTAGCAGAAGAGGCTAAACAATGAACTGATGAATTTTTATATGTTCCACCTTTATAAGTTCATTTGAGGTTAAAGTAGTAGCTTGTAACTGCCTACAGTTTTTTATTGACTTGATTGTATTTTCTTTTTCTCTTTCCTCAGCTTGCTAGCACGTTTCCTTGCCCTGCGCACCATAGTGCACTCTTTCATAGGTCTAACCATAAGTAATATTGGCAATGCTGTTATCAGACTTTTTTCCCACTGTCTCTAGCCCCCATGATCTCAGCAGAGAATCAGTCCCTCACGTTTCATGTCAGCAAGGCACTTAATCTTTACAAGTTTTAGGCTTCATTTCAGATCTGCAGAAGTCACTGGGGGCCCTATTTTTCAGTATGCAAGTTGCTGGATGACTTCTTGCAATTTGAAATATCTGCCAGACCGAGCACTCAGCATTTACTCCACTACTATATAGACTTCATCTATTTATTGTGGTTTTTTAAGCTTCCAGGTTAAGAGAAACCTCCCAGCCTAACAAGAATGTTTTCTCCTGTTGAAGATACCAGTGGTCTATGAGATTACTGTTTCCCTGAGCTGGATTTTTGTTTGCTGGTTAATTGCTATACCTGCAGAAGATGTTTGTTTTAAAATATGTGAAGAAACGTGCAACATATTCTTATCTCTATGTTCTTTTTTTTTTTTTTTTCAGCCCTGGCAACCCATTTTTAAATAAAGACAACAAATTCATTGGCTCAAAATACAGAAAAGTAGTATATCGCGAGTACACTGATCAGACATTCAGTACTCCCAAAAACAGAACAGAAGAGCAGCAGCACCTGGAAATTCAAGGTATAGTCATCAGGAAGTTCAGTTTTGAAACGGGAAAAAAGCAGTGAAACAAAACAAGATGATACTATTTGAATAACACTGAGTGTAGTTCTACCTGCACAAAGTGCCTAAACCTACATGAAATTGCTACTTTTATTATGGTGCTTTCCTTGAAAGATCACATTGCTTGCTTTACAAGAAAAAAAACCCTTCTGTTTGGCTGCCCGATCACAGGTCAGTATTTGCAAAGTCAGCATAAAACTGGGCAGCAACATCCAAACTGACTTCAAATAACACAGTAGGTGCTCGGAGCTTTTGAAACTTAGGCCTCTGCTTAGACACCTAACTTCAGCTACTCAAGCTGGCGTATCACAGTGAATGACATTATCCATGTGTAGTTTTTAGTTGAATTATAAGCCAATGTTGTGTATTTGAACGTAACAAACACTCACTCTCTCTGATCTTTTGCAAAACCGTGTTAATCTTTCTTTTCAATCCAACAGGGCCACTGCTTATGTCAAATATTGGAGATAAAATTACCGTAGTTTTTAAGAACTTGGCATCAAGACCTTATTCTATACATGCTCATGGAGTGAAAACAGACAGTTCTGTTGTTGCTGTAACTAACCCAGGTATCAAAGCATCCATGTTTATTTCTAGCAGGTAACACCAAGCCTTCCAGTAAGGTTTAGCAAGCTTTCATTTTAGGGTATCAGGAAAGACTGCTTTTATTGGTTTGTTTGTTTATTTTTACCTCAGGTTCTTAAATTTTTGATTATGACAAATATTTCTACAATCAAAATGGCCCTGGAAACTCTTGCTATGTATCCTAGCCCTTGACAGATCACTAATGTTTTGATGCAGCATGGCTGCACCTTTCATGAAAGCAAACAGATTTGGCTATATAGGGAGAGCATAGCTTATGCTAGCTATTAGTTCAGAAGTTCCTCTGCGATCTTTACAAAAGATACAATTGTTTTTATTAAGTATGGGAAACTGGACAGTGCAGCCACAGGAAAAAAAGTTGCCAAGAAGAGTCAGGGATCTGCAGACAGGAAACAACAATAAGGGTAGCCAGTGCAGTAATCGGGAGGAGGAAGTTCAAGGCAAATATAAGCTGTAAACTGAGATAACACTGTTTCAGGATGACCTCTCATAGGTCAGCACACAGAAAACTTCTAAAATACAGCTATATTTATTTAATTCAGGTGAAACAAAAATGTACGTCTGGAAAATCCCAGAGAGATCTAGTTCTGAGAGAGGAGATCCACACTGTATTGCATGGGCGTATCACTCAACAGTGGATGTCATTAAGGTATATTATGAGTACCAATCTAAAGGGTTTTGTTCATGTCTTCAGCACAGGTATACTTACAGCAAAAGAGAGATCAGTTTGAAACCCTTTCTGCTTTCTCTGTCCAGTCATTCCCTCCTTTACTGTACCTTTGAATTTAAATATCTCTGGAATAATGGAAGAAAGTCAGGGCAGAATTTGAGAGTCACAGACCTTCATGTTCTTGCTCCCTCGTTCTTCTGCTATGCTCAGAATCACTCAGATTTCATTCTTAAACCTAACACTTTAGAGCTTGCTCAATATCTAATCAGTTGTGTGTGGGAAAACTAACACGCAACTGTGGAACATAAATCTGCCATTTTTGCAAGCACCCATTAACTTGACTAATAATTTTTGATGGAAATCAAGATATTCTTTCCTTCACGTTACATCAAACACAAATAAAGTGCCAAGAACTATATTTTGAATGGAAACCAACCTCAAAATCCTAAAACCTAAAAAGGATTTGGAAAAAAAAAGACGATCAAGAAATTAAAATTGAATAAGTGTTTATTTCTAGCACAAGACAAAAAAGAGGCAATTACTCTTCACAGTCCATTGAACTTGATCCATGGGTAGCAACAACAGTGAAGAAATAACCTTTTTTGTCTGACACTGGCTACCTTTATTCCCAGATACTGGCAGCTGTAAAAATAGTAAGAGGATTCATGTCTGGCATTAAAAGTGCTTCTGCTTAGTCACATCTTGTAATTATATGGCTTTTCATTTGTAATTTCAGGACCTTTACAGTGGATTAATAGGCACACTTGTTGTGTGTCATAGACATTATTTGCCATCATTTCATGCTAAAAAGAAAGTTCAATTTGCTCTTCTTTTTATGGTTTTTGATGAAAATGAGTCATGGTACTTGGATGAGAACATTAAAATCTATTCTACCAACCCGCACCTTGTTGACAAAGAGGATGAGGAATTCCTTGAAAGCAATAAAATGCATGGTATGTTTCCCAATTTAATGTAACTCTGGAAACTCTGTAAAATTATGTTTTTGAAAGTACTGCATATATTTTGACTTTCTCATTCCCTCTGACTTTGCAGTTCCAGGGCGGAAGGCCTGAAAAATTTCACTCAAACTATTTGAACACACTGTTACTGCCACTGAATGCCTTTTTTTTTTTTTTTAACCCTATGAAAAAATGGTCTCACATTGAAATTTTGAGGAGACAGAATCAAAATTAATTTGAAATTTTGATTTGATGGCAGCAAACAACTGTTCTGGATGATTTGGAGAGGCAATGTGCATTCTGAAAGCATGTCCTGGTAAAGTTTACCCACTACACAGAGCTGCAGGAAATGCAGATCTTTAAGAACTACAATATTAGCAATAGTGTACAGAAAGGAACTTTTAACTATGTCTTACTTTCTAGTTAAATATGGACTAGAATCAGACCCATTCATAATATGCTGTCCAACTGTGGTTTTTTCGTATACCATTCAAAGCTGCTACTTTTGCCTGGCGTTGGCTATTGGAGAATAACAATACACAAAATCTTACTTGTTTTCTGTGTCTTGCTCTTTTCCTCTTTTTAGCCATTAATGGAAAGGTGTTCGGGAATTTACATGGTCTGACTATGCATGCTGGAGACAACGTAAGCTGGTATTTGATGGGAATGGGCAATGAAATAGACATTCACACAGCACACTTCCACGGCCACAGCTTTGAGTATAAGGTAACAGATCCTTTCCACTCATTTCTTGCTATGTTAAGAATGAGAGGTAAATCAAATACCAACGACTGTAATCTCTGGTGAAAAGTCAGATGCTGTAATATTAAGCGTGAGTTGTAATTTGACCGTAAAGTTTTTATGCCCCAAATCTGTATTTGATCAACATACAGGAGACAGAGAATATCTGCCAGTAGCATTTGCTGACCAGTAACCGCACAAGTGGCTTTGACAAGGCAGCTGTGAATTTTTATGGCTGCGGTAAAACAACAACTGTAGTGTTCGCTATTTCCACTTAGTTGCTAGTTTATTAATCTTTTAAGCATGACGTGGATGTACAAAGTGATGCTTCTGTAGAAATGACATACAGAAGATGTCTCTTCACTCACCTGTGATTAAAAAGTTGGTGAGAATATGCATAAAAGGTAGCTTAAATTACTGCCATCTAGTAATGCCACACTGTTTAACCATTCCTTGTGTCCTGAAGCAAACAGGGGTTTACAAGGCAGATGTCTTTGATCTGTTCCCTGGGACATTTCAAACTGTGGAAATGACCCCACAGAACCCTGGAACCTGGCTGCTACACTGTCATGTTACTGACCACATCCACGCAGGCATGGAAGCAACCTACACAGTGCTCCCCAAGGAAGGTAGGAGCTTATCTGTCTCAATTATGTTAATTATGTTTAAAAATGCAGAATGGGGGTCACAGACAGGTCACCGCACTTGGAACCAGTTCAGACATCCAGCAGCGTTTCATGGCTAAATATTGATGTCTGGAGGCCAGAATGTTGCAAGCTACCCAATCATACTTGCCTCAGCACTGCTGTTCAGAAAACAGAAGTGGCTGAAGGACTGGATGTTAACTGACTATTGCTTCAGCTTCCCATCAATTAATTTAAAATTACAGATTTTTATTTAAGAAGAATTCTTCATGAGACAGAGCATTTCTGTACCTGAGAAGTGCCAGTAGTGTCAGACTCCCTCTCAATCTTCATTTAAACCAAAAAGAACCATTGGTAAATAAAGCTGAAGTCATCATCCCTAACAGTTGAAGTACTGAAAAACTAAGATAGTGTTTTCTTTCCAAAGGACATGTTTTAGCTTTACAGACACTCTTGCCTTGCTTTAGCAACATTACCTGTGAAAAAAATGGAGTCCTGAAGAATTCTGAAAGTTCTTATTTCTACAAAGTTAATGCAATTTTAAAAGCAACACTCTCCTATACTCAAAAGGGACAGCATAATAGGTATGCATTATAGTTAACTGACAGAAAGAGAACAGCAGGAACATTTCAAATATGTACATATAGATACACAACTAGATACTGTACAGGTGCTTCTATAATAAAACCAAGGACTGGAATGTTAAACACAATCTAGTTCTATTTTATAAACGATTCTCATTCACAGAATACATTGTGCCAAACTGGCACAGAAAATAAAAAAGTTGACTTAGGAGTATACAGAAAGACATGCAGCAACAGACTATAACCTGTAAAAGCAGTATGTTGGATTTTTCATGATCAGCCATCTAAAGTGCATTAAAATGTACCCTTCGGTCCATTTTAAAGCTGTTTTCAAATCTGACTCACAACATCTAGAAGGTCCTGGGATCAACTGCTCTCATTTTGGACTCTGTTGTTCATATGCATAGACTGTTCTTTTGATCAGCTGTGTGTAACAAAAGCTGTTTTCCCCCTTACAGACAAACAGTCTTTGTTCCCAAGATTATTCAATCAGTTCAAGTGTAAAGGTATGGCAGGCACACTAGAATGCTGAAAACATTTTACCACAGCTATTCTCCAAGGTCTACCTTCAGTGAAGCGGTTCCTGAGAAATAATATCTCCTGGACAATTCATCGCCACGTGTTTTGGAAGATTTCATTTGGTGGTCCGTGACTTAACAAAAGGGTCGTGGACTAAGATAGCTGAATGGATATAACAACTTATAAGTATCTTTTCCTCTAAATAAAAATAGTATCTTGCAAGCTAAATGTATAGTAGGTGATGCCTAATGGATGTTATTTAACTTCTGAGGAACATGGAAGAGCCAAATTAAAGGTACTTTTTTTTTTTTTTTTTAATGTTTGTAAATAACCCTGTGTAACAGCAAAATTTGTTTTAGGTATTGTTTTGGTTTGGCCTGGATAAATGCCAGGTGCCCACCAAAATTGCTCTGTCACTCCCCCTCCCCAGAAGGACAGGGGAGAAGAAGTACGATGAAAGGCGCAAGGGTCGAGATATGGACAGGGAAAGATCACTCACCAATTACTGTCACAGACAAAACAGAATAAACTTGGGGAGAAAAGGGAGTTTACTTCATCATCAATCAAATCAGAGTAGGATAGTGAGAAACAAAACCAGATCTTAAAACACCTTCCCCCCCCCCCCCCCCCCCCAATCTCAACTTCACTCCAGTTTCTCTACCTCCTCCCCCCGAGCGGCGCACAGGGAGCTGGGAATGGGGGTTATGGTCAGTTCACGACACGTTGTCTCTGCCGCTCCTTCCTCCTCAGGGGGAGGACTCCTCACACTCTGCCCCTGCTCCAATGTGAGGTCCCTCTCACGGGAGACAGTTCTCCACAAACTTCTCCAACGTGAGTCCTTCCCACGGACTGCAGCTCTTCCTGAACTGCCGCAGCATGGGTCCTTCCCACAGGGTCACAAGCCCTGCCAGCAAACCTGCTCCGGTGTGGGGTCCTCTCTCCACGGGTCTGCAGGAGCCTGCTCCAGCGCCGCCTACCCATGGGGTCACAGCTTCTTTCAGGCATCGACCTGCTCTGGCATGGGGTCCCTTCCATGGGCTACAGGTGGATCTCTGCTCCACTGTGGGCCTCCATGGACTGCAGGGGAACAACCTGCCTCATCAAGGTCTTCAGCACGAGCTGCAAGGGAAGACTCTCTGCTCCGGCATCTCAAGCACCTCCTCCCCCTCCTTCTTCACTGACCTTGGTGTCTGCAGAGTTGTTTCTTTCACATCGTCTCACTCCTCTCTCCTCACTCCCATTTTACTGCAGTTTTTTTTCTTTCCTTTCTTAAATATGTTATCACAGAGGTGCTACCACTGTTGCTGATTGGCTTGGCCTTGGGCGGCGGTGGGTCCATCTTGGAGCCAGCTGGCACTGGCTTTATCAGACATGGGGGAAGCTTCTCGCAGCTTCTCACAGAAGCCACCCCTATAGCCCCCCCCACTACCAAAACCTTGCCATGCAAACCCATAATAGGTATTTGCTGTCACGTTTTACTAGTCAGGTATGTTAGTAGTTATTGCTTGGAAAATAGGAATTTGGTTATCGCTTTCTCCATAGGTTCACACTTAACATATATATACTGTCAGACAATTGAACAGCTAACAAAATAGTTGTATTATTTCTGTTGAGGTATTTTATAATTTTATCCAGTAACTTCCTTCAAGATAGCGAATTTCAAAGATGCAATGGTTGAGGGATCATGGTTGCACAAGATTTTTTGTTATGAAAGTAATTACAAGACACACAAAGTTATGCTGAAACAAGCCTGAGGAGATTTAGACAGTGAAGGGCAAAATTTGGTGACTCCTATACCGAAGAGCTTTGCTCTGATAAAACAACTCCTGCAGTGGAATCATTTTGCTGTTAGTTATGCAGTGCAGACCTCGGCAAATTCAGAATTTCTTGATAGATGGAAGCATTAGTACATGAGTGATGCTGGTCAGAAATGAAAGCAGTAGGAGCAAGTATCGTCGTACCATCCAGTGGCATTTTAATAGCCCAATTCCACACATGTTAGACCTGTGTCAAGCAAGAGTGAAGGATGTTGTCACGGTTTAACCCCAGCCAGCAACTAAGCACCACCCAGCTGCTTGCTTACTAACCCCTGGTAGGATAGGGGAGAGAATCAGAAGGGTGAAAGTGAGAAAACTTGTGGGTTGAGGTAAAAACAGTTTAATTGTAAAGCAAAAGCCATGCATACAAGCAAAGCAAAACAAGGAATTCATTCACTGTTTCCCATCGGCAGGCAGGTGTTCAGCCATCTCCAGGAAAACAGGGCTCTGTCACATGTAATGGTTACTTGGGAAGACAACCACCATCACTCCCAACGTCCCCCGTCCCCCCCCCCCCTTCCTTCTTCTTCCCCCTGCTTCATATGATGAGTGTGATGCCATATGGTATGGGATACCCCTTGGGTCAGCTGTCCTGGCTGTGTCCCCTCCCAGCTTCTCATACGTCTCCCCATTGGCAAAGCATGGGAAGCTGAAAAGTTCCCTGTCTATAAGCATTATCAATATTATTCTCATACTAAATCCAAACCACAGCACTGCGCCAGCAGCCAGGAGGAAAATTAACTCTATGCCAGCTGAAACTAGGACAGATGTATGGGACATGCAGGCAAAGCAAAACATTTGGGCTTTACAGTTATCAGAACAAAGGAAGTTCTTTCTCTGTAACAAGTCTGAATCACTTTGGCCTTTTTTAAGGTAGAAAGATTCTACTGAAACCGGCATAATCCCTACTAGTAAATTAGATAATTGATTTTTTCTGCAGCAGGAATGCAACACAGGTAAGTTAAACTTTTTTTTCTTTCTCTCTTTTTTCCTTTAAATATATTTGCAATGTAGATGCTCTCTTCTGACTGACTTCTACAGGTTTAAGTAACATTACAGCTTCAGTGAAAATGGATTTGACAGAGTCAATGTCAGCTGTTTAGGCCTTTAGATGGTTATGGGATCATGGAGTCATTATTTTATTTGTGGTAGATTCTCAAAAAACCAAATTGCATCATAAGAAGGTCATACGCATCGTGACAGTTTATTATGACTGAATTCCAGCAGAAGGAACAGAAGGATATTTTCTGCCCAAAAGAGAGACAAACATCAGTATATACAAGTACCTGAGACACATACCAAAAAACCTAGAAGAAATATGAGTTTTCAGCTGGATTTGTGACCAAGCGCCACTTCAAATGCTTGTCTACTGACCGAGTACAACAGAAGAAGAAACAAAACAAAAAAAACCAAGCAAGTGGTAGTCTGTATCTTCCACTCTGCTTGGGAACATGCCGATTTCTCTTTGATTTATGGCCTTTTTTCGTGAACTGCTAAATGTAAACATTTTCATTGTAACACTTACATGGGTCTGTAAGATGACAGAGCAGCTGACTGGTTTTGCCAGCTGGAATTCAAGGGAATACCTATGTTGCAAAATGAAGTAAGTGGGGCCCAATTCCACTTGGAAGAGTAAGGCACTTCTACTCCTACAGTACACATGCCTCAGCTTAAACTCCTCCCTAGGTCAGCGATCCAAGTAACTAACACAGAATTAAGACTAACTCCCTGTCTTGCTTTCAGTGAACACTGTATGTCCAATTGTACTGCCCAGTCTGTATTTTCCAGCTGCTTTGGCCATAAGTTCACCCTCATTAAGAAGACGAGTGATCCTGTCTAAAGCTGAATAGCTATGTTTTTACCAGCCCAACCACCATTTAATTCTACCTGGCAGTAATTCTGGTTCGCTAACCTCTGTCAGAGTGTAACAGCATTAGCTTCAAATCAGATGCTTTGCCTCAGACAACAGCTGTCATTCAGTAGTTGTCATAAGGTTTCAACTGAGAAATAAGGTGATTTATGTGAGGGGAGACCCACGGTACCTTACATGTAGTTCTACTGTTTGTTTCCTGTACTTCTTTATTCCAGCACATTCTTTGTTTTTGAGTGCACAGCAGACTTTCATTGCTTTAGGTCAGCAGCTTCCTCTGGCTGCAGTGAAGAAGATGTGGCAGGAAGAATGCTGCAGTTCCATCCTCTGGTAGAAGACTGAGGAAATCCCTTAGTTCCAGTTCCGTCGCAACAACTGATAAAGTTTCTGCACAGAGCAGGGGAGAAAATCTTGTTTAGGTGTTTTGTTTTTAGAACAAAGAAATGAAAAAACATTAACAATGCAATTACTAATTGAAGTAATCAAATTATCTAAATACTGCAACTGGAATGAAATTTTAGACACACCCATTTGTGAGCAAATACAACTACAGGAAATCTCAACATTAAACTGAAATTTCATCTTAGATTAAAACCATACCTCTATCTTGACTCATCAGGTCTATATGTGGCACTAATGCTTATGGAAGTCGATCTAGTACTTCACGTTCTGTATCAAATGCAAAGTAAGCCCTAGAAATCTATACTAGTACCCTAACTCAGCACTCTCTGTAAAATGGGATGTTCTGCAAGCAGCTTCTCAGACCAAGCTGTTTAACACTATGTTCTTAAGCCACTACAGCAAAGTTACCTCATGAAAACAATGGTTCAAAGGAAAAACCACTAGCACTGGAAACTAGAACTTTAGGTAACCTGCACTGCACAATGCAACCCCATGATACTGTTTTTCTGCTCTCAGGCATTACACTGGCATTTTTCAAAAAATACGTGTGCTTTATTCAACCTTCTTAACTCTGTCAAAAAACCCACACTGGCCTCCCAGCTCTACACAACATTATTGATTTCCTACAAACACGTAACAATAGGACTACATCAACTACCAGGGTTGGTTTCTCTACTTCTTTTTTCAGTCTATGACCTAATCATCAACAGACACTTAAAACACCCACTGGGTTATCAATAATAGTCTGTTAGCTGTCATTGCTGAGAACCGTATAGTCACTTAGCCTAGGCAAAAAAACCAACCACAATTACTATCTATTCGTTCTATTTAGTAAGTTTTTTTAATCGTGTCTATTCTTGATCTATATGGAAACAACATGATTCCAGCAATTTAACTGTTTTCCATACAAAATTAATGCCATGATTTTTACGAGGCAACACACTATACGTTGCAGAATCCTGGGCTAATGACTGGAAAGCCTGCTGATCTGTATTAGCTTTAACCATAGAAAAAAGGCCCCTTTTTTTCCAGATTACCACATCAGTAGTCCTTAGCTTGAACAGTATTTATAATGTCACATGATGTACAAAGGCTTCTGGAGTTGAGCTGCAATCAATTGATTTACCTTTCAGTGATGAAGTAAGAACAGGGCAGTCATTTCCAGTAAGTCTGGTTCTCTTGCAAAGTTCAGGAAGCAGCTTGTTCCACCACACAGCCTAATCCACAAAAACACACAGCAGAAGTGTAAATTAACACGGACTGCAATTAAGAGTGTGAAAGACCTGCTAAAAATACACTGACCTAAGCTCAGATGTGTACAAATTCAAGTAGATTACAATTAACTCAATGATTAATTTATATAACGCTTTGAAATGCGGTGGTTTTGCACCTGTATTTTTCAATTATCAGTGCAAACTTTTTATATTCCAGAATTTTTACACAGCGCCCCCTAGTGCCTCTACAGATAACAGTTTATAAGAGAAAAAAGGTCCCATAATTAGCATGATTGATGCAGTCAGAAACTGCAGGTTTTTCCCTCCAAACAGCTCCATGAGAAGTGGTGAACAGCATTACTGTAAGAACACTGCCCTGCCTCCTAAGCTAATCTGTCTACTTCCAACAGCTGTAATAGTGAATTATGTGTTGTGTATAATTTTGCTGCTAAGAAGGCAGAGAGGGGAAGGGATTTCTTTCCTTTGTTTTTAACCATGGTCAATCTTTTCTTCTACATGTGTTTAGAGTCAGTACTGCAACCTCACATTCAACTCTATTACTAACATGGAAACAGTGAAAGAAACTATTTTCAGATCTGAATAAAAAGCACAAATCTGGTTTCGAACAGAGTTCTAGTACGCCCATCTGGTAGAGGACCACCTTTCCTGACTCTGGCCAGCAAAACAGTACAATTAATTGAGTAGCTGTGATGAGCAATGGAAGTAAACTCCTGTACTCCTGGAACACTGGAATAAAATCTGTTCCAAAATTAAAACTCTATAGAGGCCTAAGGGGAAAATGAGACAGAAAGATCATCTTTCCACCAGTGCACCAGTACCATTCTGATGTTATAAGGTCAGAAGGTGTCACTAGAATATGGAAAGCACATATTTAAGTGCGATGTTATTTGAAGGACCCTGTTGTCTTATCAGTAGCTTATCACTAAAATTTCATGTTATACAACACTGTCAAACAATTCAGAACACTGATTAGCGAGAAACTCGCTAGTTTTTCATTTACAGTGGAAAAAGAACATATTACTCTCCCTTTTCTGATGCACTCTGCCACCTGAAAAAATTATGCTTTACATTTTGTAGAATGAATACAAGAAGCCACAGAAGAAACTAGGAAAAAAAAAATTCCATTCAAATTAGTAGGGACTGAGTTAGAGAATTTAAATGTCAGGCAAGAGGTTCAAAGCAAACAAAGCAATTTACTTTGTCTGAAAGCTGGGCAATTTGATCCATCCAGAGTCCATCTGTACACAATAGCATTTTAGTTAGAAAAAAACCAAACAAAAATACTGAACAACTTCAATGAAAGTAGCTCACCCGGCTGTCATCTTTCAGCTCGTGCTGAGCGTACAGTACAGCTGCATCAGGACACCTTTTGAGAAGCTGGTCAATGGCTTCCTCGTACTTGCCTAGACGGGTACTGCAGAGAACACGGATGGCGAGGCCGACATTGTCAGCCTCTGTCAAAGGCTCCAAGACAGGCAGAACTGAAGCTATATTGATTGACTGACTACACAAAAGAGACTGAAGACAAGAAGAAAAGGTATTGTTTGAATTTAAGACAAACTTTGCAAAAAAATGCAAACCATAACCTTAGAACAGAAGCCCGTACTTATCAGAATAATTTTGAAACTATATTTGCTTTAATAAATGTTAATGAAAACTGAGAAAGCAAGTTTAAAGTGGACTGCAAATATAAATATCATTGTTATTGACATATCTCTTCAGTATTTTTTTCTTCCATCATTTCAATGGGCCTTTTAGTTCAACTTGGATAACCTGGTGGGGAAAGAGGAGGGCAGTCCGCTAGAGAAAGTTGTTCATACATACATGAACATTTGCAGGATGGATCTAAGCTGTAAACAGTAAGATTTAAGGGTTTCATACCTGTAGTTTTGAGATATCTTCATGGTAACCTTTATCAGATGGAGATCCCACTGACATTATGGAAGTTACCCACGGGAAAATCAACCCAAAATGACCGCAGGAGTTTATCTATAAAAGAAAGAATTAAGTTGAAATAAAAGAAATATTTCTGTTAGTGACAGTTGCATGTGAAATCCACTACAAATGAAAAAAATTCTGCTGTCATATAACATAATTTAGAATAGCAACTACTCTTCTTTCTTCTGGTTCATACAATTTAGCAACAAATAAACTAGAAACTTCTAATTAAATCTGTATTTCAGATTTCCCATTCTGAATCCTTTAGAAGTCATCATTCACACTTTTTTCTTATTTAGTCAGCTTTGTAAAATTGCAAACACTCCACCTGACAAATTCTCATTGCTTCATTTCAGCCGTTATTTTTACTCAGAGCCAAAACTCCTGTTGGAAGCATGTTTGCAAATGTCCCCAAAGAGCAGGACTCCTCAGAGCCAGCAGTACCTATCTGTTAACCGCACACTACCCAATTTGCTTTCAGTCTTGCTTCTTTTAAGAGACAAACTGTCCAGGATTAAAATACTAAGGATTAAGGACAGTATTTGGATAGATTCTGGAGGTACAACGCAGGCATAAAACCTCCTAAGTGGTATTACTTACCAGATCCTCTGTTGTTTTCAATGGCTTAGTCTCAGGAAGTTGCTTCTTTGATATTCTCCAAACATACTGAGAAGCAACCCTCAATACAAGCTCCTGAAGTATTTCTTCCTGAGAGCACACTAGAAGAAGAGCTTCCCAGAAATCCACCAAGAGCTGGGGAACAGTGTTTTCACTGTTACCACACAACATCTAAGAACAAAAATGTTAGAAGACAGCACGTTAGCACAGACTACAGTAATTATTAGTAGCAGAAGTCAGATGAGGAGGAACAGTTTTTCACTTCTGCTAGAAGCAGAATTTTGGTTCCTTTTTTGTCTTGATGTATTTGTAATGGATGTGATTCTACATAATACAGTGCTTGGCAAAGTAAAAAGTTCATGGAATGATTTTTAAGGTAATCAATTCTAAATGATACATTTGATTTCTTCTTCAAGATTTACTCCTCTGCCAGAAATGTCAGCACACCATCAGCAAGTATTTAGACTGCTTATTTGGAGGATTTTATATATGCCAATAGCCAAGCAGGTGTCTTCGAAAGAAGAATCTGAAGGTCATGATAAGAGATGCCGTGTAGCTCAGTTGGGTATAATGGTAGAACCCACAAGGGAGATGCTTTAACGTCTGGTGTGTCTGTGAAAAGGACTTTTACTTGGTTTCCAACTGGCTTTAAACAACAACACTTGCTCTAATTTGAGTTTCGTGACTTCATACTTCTGATACAGGTCTTTCACAGTAACAGATGTAAGACTGCAACATACCTACATTGAAGAAATACATTATTTTAATCCAAACAATGTTATTCATTATAGAGAAAAGGTTTGTCTATTCCCAATCTAAATAAAGAAAACTTCAGTGACATCAGAAAAGTTATTCTATTTATCTTTCTTCTCATAAACTGCAGAGACCCACTCTTCCTTCAGAAATTTATACAGAACATCAGAACATTATATACCTTCATATTTAAGTCTGATTCTTTAGAAGTATGTTCCAATCCTAATGATTTCTTTAAAATGAGCTTACGGAAGTGATTTATCTAAATTTCAGTAGCCTTAGGAAGCCATTGAAAGACCTCTGAGATCAGGGTATTCTCCCAACCATTCATTCATTCAAATGACAGGGTCAAAGCAAAGAACTTCATGGAATTTTTTTTTGCTTGATATAAATAGTATTTCTCTCCAGAAGGTCCAGTTTCTGACTCTGTAGTCATCTATCATGACTGGAATATATCCAGCCCTCATCTCCTCCTTTCTGAAGAAATGGTGAAATGCCAGTAAAGGAGCAACCAAGGCTGCTTTGCTTAACTGGAACAACATCACTATGCGAAAAACAGAAGCAAAAAATTATCACAGGCCAACCTTGAAAAAGGTATCTGCTTCTTCCAGTTCAATTTTACTGTTCTCATGTAAAGCCACAGTGGCAGCCACCAGTAAACCGGGCTGCATCTCCTTCAGGTGAACAGCAAATTCAGTCGGCATAAGAATTCCTTCCTTGTGCTGTCTCAAGAGTTTTGGTTGCCCAATGAAGCCACAAGCCAGTACTGCCTGCAAACATAGTCAGATATAAACCAGGTAAAGAAGTCAATCCACATATGATTCAAATCAGCAAACTCAGTATTTCTTCCAGCAGTGAAGTTCAGACAGATGAAATGAAGGAAAGTCAGAGGAAAGAAATAAAGCCTTTCCACAATTTAGAGAACAGCTCTCCAGAGACTGAGCTTCAAACCACGTGCTGGAGCAGTGACTCCTAAGCAGTAGGCCATTTGCCTGAACACTGAAAGTAACACGCTGTTGAAATCTGGAGTTACTGTGTACATAAGAAAGATAATTTCACTATGAAATCCAAGACATTCAATACACATGGTGTTTTGAAAAATCACCGGCTGAAATTTCAGCTAAAATACGCTAAAATTTGCTAAAATATGATTTTTTGTTTTGAAAATAGCCCTGAATCAATGATCAAAATGTGCTGCACCACGAGCAACAGTAAGTTGCTTCTGGATACCTGAGTGATTTTGAAGGTAAGTATGACAAGATCCTATGTGTACCTCAAAGACAGCGAGGAAATGATGCCTAAGCAGATTAAATTAATTACACAGGAAATATACAGCTGACCTAGGAGGACAATTTACATTTCACCCCGCTATGCATACAAACTATCTTTCCTTTCTTTATCTTTCTGAAGTGTTATTTTTTCTAATCTGCAACAAAATGCTTTTCAAACATGAGGTGCAACACAATATTTTTTTAATAGGTCGGAGTAAAAAGGAAAACAAAAATCCAACACCCAAACCTCATCCACCTTATTCTCTAAGTAACATCCATGCAGTGGAATGCGGGTGTTTGCTCACAATATGGCAATCTCACTTGATCCTTCTGCAAATGGTCAGAAAGCAGGTGGTGCTGAGTATCACTGTTGAAACAGCTCTCCACGGTTCCCACCTTGCGATACAAAAACTGCTAACTTTGAAAGTTCTCCAGTACTTCTCCTACCGAACCATGATATCTAACTTTGGAACAGCTATCAGTTTATCTTACAGACCTCCAATATCTCCCTCTCAGAAAAAGTCTGTATATCGAGCTCTGGCACCTTTGAATATTCAACAGTCCTGATCAACCTTAACAAGAAGTAATTTACAGACCGGTCTGTCTAAAGCCACATGCGCACATCTATGACAGAGACTGCTTCACCAACATTTTCCCCCCACTGATGTGGAATTCTTACTCTGATAGCATTGAAGTAGGTTCTGATCTGATCTTCATACAGGTTAAGTGCTTTGATTCACCAGAAGGCTGTGCTGCCATTCAGCAAGATCTGAGCAGGCTGGAGAGCTGGGCGGAGAGGAACCTGATGAAGCTCAATGAGGGCAAGTACAGGGTCCTGGACCTATGCAGTAACAACCCCATGCACCAGTAGAGGCTGTGGCTGACCTGCTGGAGAGCAGCTCTGTGGAGAGGGACCTGGGAGTGCTGGTGGGGTAACAAGTCAACCACAAGCCAGCAGCATGCCCTTGCTGCGAAGGCAGCCAGTGGTCTCCTGGGGTGCATTAGGAAGAGTGTGGCCAGCAGGTCGAGAGAGGTTCTCCTCTTCTACTCTGCTCTGTGTCTAGTTCTGGGCTCCCCAGTTCAAGAAAGATGAGGAGCTACTGGAGAGAGTCCAGCGGAGAGCTACGAAGATGAGGAGGGGACTGGAGCATCTCTCCTATGATGAAAGGCTGAGGGAGTCGGGCTTGTTTAGCCTTAAGAAGAGAAGACTGAGAGGGGACCTTAGAAATTACTATAAATATCTGCAGGGTGGGTGTCAGGAGGATGGGGCCAGACTCTTTGCAGTGGTGCCCAACAACAGGACAAGGGGCAATGGGCACAAACTGAAGCACAGGAAGTTCCATCTGAACACCAGGAAGAACTTCTTTACTCTGAGGGTGACAGGGCACTGGAACAGGCTGCCCAGAGGGGTCGTGGAGTCTCCTTCTCTGGAGATATTAAAAATCCACCTGGATGTGTTCCTGTGCAACCTGCTCTGGGTGACCCTGCTTTAGCAGGGGGGTTGGAAGATGATCTCCAGAGGTCCCTTCCAACCCCTACCACTCTATGACTTCTGTGATTCCACATAAGAAAGATGGGAAATTGTATGCAGAAATTTTGTTTGTGTGCACCATGGACATTCTGCTTCAAGTGCAATTTTATACGGGCTGTTTGCACACAGATGGTGTTTTCATGGGCATATCACATATTAATTACAGGTGGAAGGGTGTAAAAACGCTACTATATAGCCCTGCCATACTGCTGAAGAGCACTGGCTCTGCAGAGCTCGTTACAACCCAGTAAACAGCATTTAATTTATCAAGAATTAACAGCTTCAAAATTTTTGATTATTTGGTAAGCTTTGCCAGGATAAGACTACCCTATCTGCAGGGTAAACTGTACAATCCCCGTGTGTGCCAGCCCTTGATTCTACTGTTACTGCAGACATTCAGTGGAGCTTACAGAGCGTATCAGGAGCAAGAGCAGTGACTGAAAGTTTCTTCTACTGTAAAATACAACTACAAGCCAAACCCACTGACTTGGGCTTTGCAAATCATGAATAGCTCATGCTTTCAACATACTTTACCTCCTTACAGGAGACCATCTCATGTTCATACATTGTCAGGTCTCCCATTTTCAGAGCCATGAAAGCCTTCGTCAGTGTCAGGACCACTGACGGCATAATCTTTTCTACTTTCTGAAGATACTTCACAGCTGTCAAAGGACACACATTTCTCATGCAGGGGCTGCAGAGGATATGAGGCAGCTGCACAGGGTCAGCAAGATAGAATATCTGGAGAACTTTATTTGCTGATTCCTATCAAAATAAAAGAAATGTGACAGTTTAAACTTTTCCAGACAGTCTTCTATAGTATATGAAAGTACTGCAGTTTTGTTTTGTTTTTTATAAAACAGACAAGTACAACTTAGCTATCAAATCACAGTGTCTTTCCTGACTATTTCCTCCCTACCGGTAAAAATAAAGGATATCTAACCAACAGTGATTCAACCAGTCTTCTGGGGTGCTAGGAGAACATCCACCACCACAGTGAATTGGTTTTACCAACCTATACAATTTGGCAATGTTCAAAGAAACAGTTTGCTTTGTTACAGAAATGGGAGATGAAAGAAATTTGAGGCAGAGCTCTCCTAAAATGAAGTGTCTCTGTGTGCAAGCGGGAACCAGACCATTAGCAACAGGCATCATGATAGCCAAACCCATAATAATGTTGCTTGAAAGCATCACAGGTGCTGCTTGTTATTTTGTCAACAAAAATAGGAAAATAAAAACCATGTGAAAAAGAACAACTGTAAAACTAAATAAGGAGCTCAGCATTTTTAAAGGGAATTTAATTAAAACTTGATACACAGTTCTTAAACTAAATAACTAAATCAACAGATTAAGAAAAAAACCCAACTTGTTTCTACCTTACTTAGTTCTTCATTTAAGTCTTCATTAAGAGAGTGAGCTAAGTAAAATATAAATCCTCTCTCATATGTCTGTATTTCATCACCTTCTGAAACTAGTCTCTTTAAGACTTCTGTCATGGATAAACCTGACATTCTGTAGTATGGCAAAGCAAGGTGGTAATCCTTTGTGTCAAACCTGAAGGCAACAGAGAGGAAGGAAAAAGAAGAACAAAACAACGAAGGGCAACATTTTTGCCATCACTGTTTGCAAGAACCACAATAATACATCAAACAAAGTTGCAGACATACCAGTATCTGCAAATACATAGCTCATATTCAGCATAATGTTGTATTCTGTGTTCAATGACAACAAAGACAAACAGATACTGAAGAGATGACTAGATTACGCTGTTTTCACAGAACGTAAAGACTTCTATATGCAATACTAACGCAAAACAGCAAAGAATGATGGATTTTTGTTATAAGGTTACATTATTGTAAACAAAAGCTCACCTATATCACTTTGACACCTAAAACATACCTGCTGTAGCAGTCTCCTAAGAAGGCACAACTTTCTCTGAATGCTCTTAGCAGTTCTTCTTTCTCATCTGATTTAAGGAAACAAGGGTCCATTATAGCTGCTCTGATCAGTAAGTGAGCCTCACTTAGAAGATGGATGCAACTCTCAGTTTTTACATTTTCGTAAGTTCTACTATAATCTACCTAGAACAGACACGGGATATACTTAGGCTGCTGGCAAAAATTAAGAATATACAGGAACAATTCTAACAAGAGCAGCAGCCATTTGAAATAGGATTATGGGCTCATAGGATAGGATTAATGAGAAATACATTATGGTGTATTCCGCAATGACATGCATCAAAGATTAATTAACAGTACTTATTTTTAGTCATCAAACAACAAAAGCAGGAGTTGGGCAATACCATTTCTCTGTAAAGCTGAATGGTTGAAACAGTGTTTATAATATATAAATTCCAGCCAGGCTCTGACTCAGAATTTGTCCTGGATTTGACGCAGTCAGCCTTTCTGGAACTAGAGAGAAGGAAAAGAGTTGAGTTGTCGGTGTCCAAATAAACACTATGCAGCCAAAAAAATCCCACTCACTCGATAATTTAAATCATAAATAGGTATACTTGCAGGCCAGTAAATACTTGAGAGTGAAGTCATGACTAAGTCATAATGGCTAATAACAAAACTGGTACAGACATTTTGATATACCAGGAACATCATCAAAACTATCTCCTACATCTTCTCCTGGGCTTAACACCAGGTAGTATCAGATACTTACAGGAAATAAGTAATTCCGAATTAGCTAAGCTGTTTACTTACTTTCTATAAGGACTTACTGCATGTTTGCCCCTGCAGCTCCATTCAAGTGTTTGCCAAGACATGGCGTAAAAAAATATCTGAATTCTTTTACTGTGACACATTGGCTAGGCCCATAATGCCCTAAGGTTAACACTGTAGGAAAACCTGGATTCTTTTTGCTCTGGTTTTTCAGTTTTTGGTTCTGTTTTAACTGCTCTGGGATATTTACATCTTTATTTTCAAATGATGTTGTTAAGAAGACTAGTATTTGTTCAACTTACATTCTTTACAGAAGGCAAAAAGTGTATTTTCCTCAAATGCCAACTATAATCTTCGAAAGAGAGAGGCGATTCTGCCCCTCTACTCTGCTCTGGTGAGACCTCACCTGGAGAACTGCGCTCAGCTCTGGAGCCCTCAGCACAAGAAGGACATGGAACTGCTGGAGCGGGTCCAAAGGAGGGCTACAAAAATGATCCGAGGGCTGGAGCACCTCTCCTATGAGGACAGGCTGAGAGAGTTGGGCTTATTCAGCCTGGAGAAGAGAAGGCTGCGGGGAGACCTGACTGCAGCCTTTCAGTACTTAAAGGGAGCCTATAGGAAAGATGGGGACAATATGTTTAGCAGAGACAGCAGTGACAGGACGAGGGGTAACGGTTTTAAACTAAAACAGGGTAGGTTCAGGCTGGATATAAGGAAGAAATTCTTTACAATGAGGGTGGTGAAACACGGGAACGGGTTGCCCAGAGAGGCAGTGGAGGCCCCATCCCTGGAAACATTCAAGACCAGGTTGGACAGGGCTCTGAGCAACCTGATTGAGTTAGCGGTGTCCCTGCTCGCTGCGGGGGGGTTGGGCTAGATGACTTCTAGGGGTCTCTTCCGACCCAAAACTTTCTATGATTCTATGATTCTAAGAAATTGTCCTTTATACACAGAAAATTACAGTATTTTGAACCATCATTCTCCTTGATGGGCTTATCCTCATCTTCTCCCGAATAATGTGTGATCTAGGCTTTCAAAAATACTGGTTCAAGTAACTTTTCAATCAACTATACCTGTCCTACTTTTGTTAATGAACTTGAACTGACTTTAATAAATGTGATTTCTGAATAGCTGTTTTAGAATAGCTGTTTTATGAAAAGCCCTCAGAAAAGAATAAAAAAGAACAGAAATAGCAGTTCTCACAGAAAACGATAAGAAGTCACAAATGCCTCTGGCTACATTCATGCTACAAGAGTATCTTGGGCCAGTCTGATCCTGCTTTTGTAATGGATTACTATAGCGATGTTCATAACTTTTCTTGGAAAGAACCCTTAGCCAAACATGAGACATTTTCACTTTGTACTACAACACATTTTGATAGCCTGTAGCTTCATGTTTTTGTTTCTCAGGACAAATGTTTTTTTCTTAGTAATGTTATTTTAACATTACTTATGAAATTTAAGTCCTTTACAATCTTCAGTAACTTATTTTGTTGATTTCAAGCATTTGTGACGCTACCCCAATTTCTTCTATGTCATTTAATACAGAAGAACCTAAAAAACCAAATGCTTCATTTCTGTTCTCATGCACTAACTAGGTAATTATTTCCAAACAGTTTTTCCACAGAGGAACTTCTTTTCAACTCCAACACCCACAAATTCAGCACTGTACACAGAGCTATAAATACCATTCCCCCAGAGGCACAAATCCTTACAGCATCCTTCTTGTATGCTTTCTTCTTTCAGTAATATCTTCTGTGTCTGCCTTAGTCAAAAGAATTATATGGTTTTTGAAATGACAGATAGCTCTTGGTCCTATAAAAAGCTGCATTCTTAATGTGCAGACATCCAGTGCAACAGGTGGACAGGCCTATAAAGGAAAGTGATTGTTTTGTAATTTCAGTTAGTGTCTACTTTGAGTCTTTAAATTAAAAAAAAAAAAAAAAGAAGAAACCTTTGTCCAGTGATCTGACACTAGAAACATTCACTGGCTTTCCTAAGTTTGAGTGCTCCACTTAAGCAAGAGTAAAAATACTCATAAAACTATGATATAAATCATCTAACAATGGGTTAAAAATAATAATGCCACTCTTCAAAGCAACTACACACTTTTAGCTGTGTGTCTCAAAATAACTGAGCCTGAGGGAGATGCCTAACGTGGAAAACTTAATCCCAAATAGTTTGAATATGGCCAAGTTATAAAAGATTGCTTGACATGGTTATAAAAGTCTTGATTTCAGTTACTTCTAAAAAGCAATTATGAATAGAAGTATTATATTTGCTTGCCTGTTATTACATTACACACCCAGTATTACATCCCCAATTTGTTCAACATGCACCCTTCAGGTAAAATTTACCATATCATCTACATTGGACTAGAAACGGAAAAATGCAACCTCATTTGTCAAAAAATATTCTAAATTTAAGGAGACAAAATACCATATTTACAAATTAACATAGACAGTGAAGCAAGGCAACATAGCATCATATGTGTACCCTGCTTTTTGAAGAAACTTAAAAACTTCTTGTCAAGAGGCAGAGGGGTGCAGTGGTGACCAGGAGGCTCTAAACTGCCCTGGGCTAATCAGAAACAGAACCAGCCAGCTCTGAAACTGATGTAAAAAACAGCAGGAAAGATAATAAGAATAAATAATAATTATAACCATCATCATGGAATGATTTAAGCTGGAATGGACCTTGAAGATCATCTGTCTCCAATCCCCCTGCTACAGGCAAGGGCACCTTCCACCAGCCCAGGGTGCTCCACGCCCTGTCCAAACTCGAACCCTGCCAGGGAGGGGGCAGCCACAGCTTCTCTGGGCAGCCTGGGTCAGGGCCTACCCACCCTCACAGTGAAGGATTTCTTTCTCACATCTAATCTAAATCTGCTCTCTTTCAGCTTGAAGCCACTACCTCTTGTCCTATCTCTACATGCCCTTGTCAAAAGTCCCTCTCCAGCTCTCTCGCAGCCCCATCAGGTACTGGCAGCTGCTCTAAGGACTCCCTGCAGCCTTCTCTTCTCCAGGCCAACACACCCCAGCTCTCGGCCTCTCCTCACAGCAGATGGGCTGCAGCCCTCGGATCATTGCTGTGGCCTCCTCTGGCCTCGCTCCAACAGGCCCACGTCCCCTGAGGGAATGTGGCCCATGGAGGACTCGCACCAAGGCAGGGATGCCCCCAAAGGACTGAAGCCCATGGACGACCCATGCCAGAGTGGGTCTGCAGCCTGTGGAGGGCAAGCTGCAGTAGGGACATCCATGAGGGACTGCAGCCTGCAGACTATCATTAGATGCATACCTCCTCCAAGCTCCTGTTGAGGCAGGAGGCAACCTGTTGCCCAACTGGAGGAACTGCGATGGACTGAATGTAGCCCACAGTGAAAACACAGAAAGCCAAGACTGGAGAAGCAACAGTATAGATTGTGTCATGTGTTTGTATTCTTTAACTCAGTACTTCTATGGAGAGCAGAGAATACACATTTGGCTCTTGAAAATTTTATAATACTTTGCACTCTTCATTCAGATTTATACATGAAAGCACAGAATATAGTTTAAAATGTAAGTGATTTTATAGCTTTTGAAAACATTCTACTTATGGTCTAGAATCTTAAATGGCAATAATAGATTGTTTCATTTAGACATCTGTAGATTGTTAAAATACAATATGCCATAGATTGAAGTAAAATATTAATTCTGGATGCTATTTTATTGTTTCAGCCAATAGAAACAGCATTTCAGAAGGAAACATTAGGAAACCAAGTGCCATACTACTACCCCTACTCTTTTAGTGAGTTAATGAGAGGTGTACCTTCACAGTCGTATCAA
Source organism: Opisthocomus hoazin (assembly GCF_030867145.1). NCBI lineage: Eukaryota > Metazoa > Chordata > Aves > Opisthocomiformes > Opisthocomidae > Opisthocomus > Opisthocomus hoazin. Next base: position 29,737,329 of record NC_134417.1, read on the forward strand.
TATATGGATCCTCATCTCGAGCTGCTGCTGCACTGCACCGCACTGTGAAACACTGCAGGTTCTCACTAGAGAGAAAGAAGAAACCACAATGATGAAGGAAAAAAAAGAAGAATTGCAAAAATCAAGTAGCCAATACTACAGAGAATCAGATCTTTATCCTTTGTAGAACTGGGCCTTGAAGCCTAAGCAGGAGGGCATGCTGTACTATGAGTCTACCCAGAGAGTGCCAGGAGGCTATGAAGGACATCGGAGCAGGGGTGGGAGGGGGCTGGGGTGGGAGCAGCACAGAGAAATGTAATACTAGTATCAGCAAAATCATAAACGTAGTACCTTGTAATGACGTGCAGGAACTGTGGAGTGAGAACTGCCTGCTCTGACTTCTCTGAATATTGGTAAGTAGAGATCAGTTCTACTAACTTCCCAACAGAGTAGAGATATCCAACATGAGGTAAAGAGAAAAAACAAAAGAGACTCAGTAGTTCTCTCTTGTTCTCAGTTTCCTCATGGGCTGTCACAGAACTTCCTAGATGTAACAATAAGAAAGGCATTTTATACACCTCATAAATCAAAACCTGGCAATTCCTCTGCAAGCCTGATACCTAAAAGACACTATCAAACCTGTCCAGATTGCAGACTGGTTTTGTCAGTAGCTAGTGAAGATAAAAAGAACTATAGGAAGATCAGTGTACAGGCTGGATCAGTGCACAGGCCAAAAAGTTGTATGTCATCTCATGTGGAGGCATGTCTAACAAAAGTGTGGATGTACCACCAAGTGAAAAAATTCTGCAGATGTGACAGCATCTAAGAGTCCTGGCAGATTCATCAGAACTAAGCATCCATGTACCGAATGATCAGCCTGTTCTTAGACAACCACTTGTGAGCTGGGATGAATGCTCATCCAGAGCTGCAGCTGCAGTGCACCAAAACACAGTCCCTCACTGAAGGGAAAGAAATGCTAGGAATGGCAGAATTTATTTATAAAGCCACTATGGCAGGCAAAGGCTGCGTTCAGATTCTACACACTCTCTTGTCAAAGACTGTCATTCACAAGAGAACATGAGATAGCTGGAGTTAAATGGCAAGTAGCTCACTCACTTGAGCCAGCTGCAACTTAAAGGAGGCTTTGCTACTTGGCAGACAACAACCACAAACTGCGTGAGCAGTCAGTAAAGATGACTGATGACACACAGCATTAAATTTTTCCATGGGTCTGCTGGGGCTTGAGCTAGTGTGTATTAGTGATTCCCTAAAATCTGCATTCATCCCTCACAGTTTAAATTAAAGCCTGGCAGAAAGGTAATGTGTATCTTAATGATTATTAAGGTTTACTACTATGATTTCCACTGTTGATTAACGAGAGGCAGCCTAGTATCTTGTAACACTGACGATAATTTCATTAACGCAATGTAAAGAATGACTGTTTTGTGATGTAAAATTAATCAGTAGAGAACTCATAAAAGCTGATTTAGTCTCCCTCTTTTGGTGTGGTGAATTGATATTTTAGTTCAAACTTTATGCAGAACTTGGAGAAATTTAAAAGACTTTTTTATTAATAGCAGATCAGTTTAAATGATTGAAAAGGGAGGAAAGACCTTAAAAATAAATCATACAGAAACAGTGTTCAAAACAGAATACGCAAGGAAGCTCCTTCCTTTCCCAGGTCTCCTGTGACACAGGCCATAACGCATCCATGCATATCTAAATACCTGTCTGGTATACAGGAAGCAGCTGAACAGAGTGCAACTTTGTCTCTTCGCAAAACCCAAAAGGTGACTGGTCGGGTGTAAAACGTCTAGAGAAAAAAAATCCAAAACAACAACATGGAACCTTAGTGATAAATTATTTTGAGCTACTTTGGACAAGTAAACTGCACTAGCTATAACAGGCATAGCTGATGTTTTAGTACTCAACAGCAACGTGCACTCCTAATTCTAGAGTAATTAGCATGGCAATGCCAAGAAGCCTGTGACACAGCTAGCAACAACTACCTTAAGTTCTTGCAACCGAAATCCTCTTTCTTTGCTTGTCCACAAGACGTGTCAAAGTTCAGGATCACTGGAAGACATGATGCAATTGATCTGAACCTCAATCTAATCTTTTTTTTTCCCCTCTTTTTATCCAACAGAGCTACATGTAACACCGTGCCATCGCTAATTTTACTTTTCTTTCCTATTATGTCACCCTTTTTCCTGCTTTGCTTTGGAATTCACTGCTGGACTGTCACATCAATTCTTGCTCAGTTTTGGATAAAAGTTTAATGGCTTGGATCACTAATAAAATAAAAAGTATAGTTTCTTAGTGCAGAAGCTACTTGGTAAACTCCTTTTGCTAGCTGGAGAAAAGGAGAATTTTTTTTTTAGAAGTACAAATAAGTATTACTTCAGCTGGAGTTAATGAAAGCTGCCGAATAAATAAACAGAAGGCAGTACCTTGATTAAAGTCACACAGACAGGACTGCTAATCAGTCTTGTGCATAATCCATTAAAGCAGGCTTCTCCAAACAGTAACAGAATTTGTCACAAGCCACTTCACAATAAGGTGTGTAAAACTTGGTTTTGCTGGTTCCGCATGAAAGTATAAAAACTGGGTGGTCAGACACTGGAACAGGTTGCCCAGAGAGGTTGTGGAGTCTCCATCTGTGGAAATATTCATAACCTGACCAGACAGGGTCCTGAAAAATCTGTTCTAGCTGACCCTCTTTGAGAAGGGAGGGGGTAGGTTCTTGGACTGGATGCTCTCAGGGGGTCCCTTCCAAGCTAAATGATTCTGTCATTCTGTATGCCGAGTAAAGACCATCCCTTCTGATATACAGTAAGAGAAGCTGCCACGCATGCTCTTCACAGCATACAAGAATGTACAATGAAAGCAGACTTTAAACATCACTAGATGTGCAAAACTACCAAAGTTCTGTTCTAATTACAACAACTAGTCACATTCCCCAGATAAAATGAAACTCAGGATTTGCAAGGTCAGTCAAAGGTTGTCCAACTGTGAGATGAGCAGGTTCACAGTGCGCTGCGTGAAGAACTGGCTGGACGGCAGGGCTCGAAGCGTTGTAGTGAGTGGGGCTATACCTGGCTGGCAACCGGTCACCAGCAGTGCTCCTCAGGGCTCAATCCTAGGGCCACTGCTGTTCATTATTTTGATCAATCATCTAGATGCAGGAGTTGAATGCACCATTAGCAAGTTGACAATACCAAACTGGGAGGTGCTGTTGACCCTTACAAGGGACAAGAGGCCTTGCAGAGGGATCTAGATCGATCGGAGCACTGGGCAATCATCAATGGCATGAAACAGAACAAGTCCACGTGCCAGATACTGCACCTCGGACAGAGTAACGCCAGGCACAAGTATAAACTGGGAGAGGAGTGGCTGGAGAGCAGCCCTGCAGAAAGGCATCTGGGGGTGCTGGTCAGCAGTAGGCTCGGTAGGAGCCAGCAGTGTGCCCTGGCAGCCCAGAGAGCAAACCACATCCTGGATACATCGAACAGAGCATGGCCAGATGGTCAAGACAGGGGATTGTCCCGCTGTACTCGGCGTTGGTGCAGCCTCACCTCAAGTACTGCATGCAGTGCTGGGCCCCACCATTTAAGAACGATGTTCAGGTCCTTGAATGCATCCAGAGAAGGGCAACAGAGCTGGTGACAGGGCTGGAAGGTACGTCCTATGGGGAGCAGATGAGGACTCTGGATTTGTCTCGTTTGGAGAGAAGGAGGCTGAGGGGCAACCTCATTGCGCTCTGCAGCTGCCCGAGGAGGGGATGTGGAAAGGGAGGTGCTGAGCTCTTCTCCCTGGAATCCAGCGACAGGATGCCTGGAAATGGCTCAAAGCTGTGTCCATCGGGGAGGTTCAGTCTTGACACTAGTAAACTTATTTTTCTGGAGAGGGTGGTCAAACACTGGAACAGGCTTCCTTGAGAGGTGGTTGATGCCCCACGCCTGTCAGTGTTTCAGAGGCATTTGGATGATGCCCTTAATAATACGGTTTAACATTGGGTCAGCCCTGAAGTGGTCAGGCAGTTGGACTATATGATCATTGCAGGACCCTGCCAAATGAAATATTCTGTTCTATTCAAAAATAGGCTTTCTTTGGTATTACATTATTTCCTCGGCACAAAAAAAAAAAAAAAAAAAAAAGGCATAAAAATCCCAGAAGCCAAAATACCACCATTTTTCTTTCAACAAGATGTGAGTCACATCTGACTTTGGTTTCTTGTAGTAAATTAACTTATGAAAATACATTTGTAATACCTGAAAAGCAGATACTGCACTTGGAAACACTTCGTGTCTTCTGTAGGTAACTCTGTGGATTCCAGGGTGATGGGTATCTCACACAGCTTACTTTCTTCCCCAAGCAGTTCCACTGGCTTCTGACATATGATGAACTCACCTAATTCAAGCTGCAAAGTATGTGCTGAAGGGCCTTCATCTTTTACACCTTAACAATGAAAACGCTGTATTAATTATTCAAACCATTCTATTTAGCATCAAGAACATGGTATGACACAATATCAGTTAAATACTCCAATTACAGCTACCTGGCTAGCACTGGCTTCCTCAAACCATGAGATTTTGACAACTACTACACTAGAAGACAAGAACAATCCTTCACTTAAGCTGAACGGTCTGAATATTAAGAGTCAAGATTTCTGAAAGAACACAGGTACATTGTTCATTATAAGCCAAGTCCAAGGCAACCTGTGCTGCAAACAGCTGGCCATCAGAAAATGTCATTTGGCTGGAGAGGTTTTAAGCAAAAGGCAGCTATGACAGAAAGCTGTGTTACCTTAAACTCACTTAAGTTCTGCAAAGCAAATCCTAACAGCACTCAGAAAGTAATTTGAACTTTTCTATTTAGTTTTTAGTAACAAAAACAACTAGGGGCAGGACGCTATTATCTGAGTTAAGATCCGTCTTCACTCAGTGAAGAACATTCCAGTTAAGACTTGTCAGACAGGGAAAATTCTATCTACCCTTACATTTTTTCTAGATATAGTTTCCATTTATAAAAGACCATCCTTCTCTAAGTTTCTTGAATTACAAATTAAGTATTTTCCTAAGGATTGTTGGTGTTCATCTGATACTTTTAGAGAGGCAGAAATTGATTACATATGGATTGATTTCTTGCAACACACAGTAATGAAACCTACTGAGCAAACCTATTTCTGGGATTTCTAGGATTCTGTCCTGGTTTCAGCTGGGATACAGTTAATTTTCTTCCTAGTAGCTGGTATAGTGCTGTGTTTTGGATTTAGTATGAGAATAATGTTGATAACATACTGGTGTTTTTAGTTGTTGCTACATAGTCGAGGACTTCTTAGCTTCTCATGCTGGCCTGGGCTGCCAGATGCATGAGAAGCTGGGAGCGGACACAGCCGGGACAGCTGACCCAAGAGATATTCCAGACCATATGGTGTCATGCGCAGCATGTAAAGCTGGGGGGAAGAAGAGGAAGCAGGGGACACTGGGAGTGACAGCATTTGTCTTCCCCAGTAACCATTAGGTGTGACGGAGCCCTGCTTTCCTGGGGATGGCTGAACACCTGCCTGCTGACAGGAAGTAGCACATGAATTCCTTCTTTTGCTTTGCTTGCACGCGCAGCTATTGCTTTGCCTATTAAACTGCCTTCATTTCAACCCAAAACTTTTCTCACTTTCACTCTTCTCCTTCCCTCCCCCATCCCACCGGGGGTTAGTGAGCAAGCAGCTGGGCGGTGCTTAGTTGCCGGCTGGGGTTAAACCACGACAGGTTCTGAGGCAAGCCCCTGGATAAGACAAAGGACTGAAAAAGGAGAATGTGCCGACATCTTGTTTATGCAGGTTCTGAGCCTACTAACAGCTACAAAAGTGCATATGCATCGCCACAGAAGCAATCTTAAATGTGCAAGCCAGTATATGTGGTCCATTCCAAGGTTCATGAGATGCTTCTTCAACTGGGCCTCCCACTTGTCCCTTAGACACAGTTACTTTGGCAGTGACACTGATGGAGTAATTTTTCTGAACATAGCACACTGAACTACTATTGCTTTGATCTGGCCCACGGTGGCACCCCAAAACAGCAACGTAATTCTGTGTCTCTAGAGGCTGCGCTATGCTGAAAGTGTCAGTAGAATGATGGCATGTTTGTTTTAAATGTTACCTCCGAATGCAGGCGGTACAACTTTTCATGCACTAGAATATTCAGCTGACAGTCCTCAGATGATCTGGAAACATTTACTGAAGGGCAATGAGCGTGCTGGAAGCTACCGTTAGAATAGCACAAAACAGCGAGCAGATTCTTGGAAATAAAAAGTTTCTCTGCTTACCTCCATCCACAGGCTTTCGTAGCGTCCTAACTCCACATGCACGCTGCCCTGGGCTGTCTGCACTTTGCTGGACCAGTTCCAGCTTCAGAATCAGAACATCCAGCTCTGCTGTTATGGCTATATGCCTGTCACAAAATGCAACTTCCACAGGAATGAGGTTGTCGATGTGTAAAATTAAGGAGCGTTCAAAGTCTAACACCGTCAGATTCTGGTTCATGACCAGATATTTCAAACAGAACATGACTAGTTTATTTTTGCAGCCCACGAGAAGATCTCCATTAACAGGACAACATGACATGCACAGCGGAGGATCTGAAAGTGGCACTTCCACAACTGACATCTGTTCTTTTAAGGTTTCGCTGTAGGACTCTTCCATCTTGTGACCAATCATCCGAACACAAACACGAGAACTCCCTGCAGACATGCACCTCCAGTTCGTATACACTCTTACGAAAGTTGCTTTGCTTTTTTCTTCAACTGTCACCAGATAGTCTCCTTAAAAGAAAGCAGCGGTACGGATATATCATGAAGAAATAGATGACACAGTTTTTGAGCTCTTTACCTGCTGTAGTACATTAAAAAGAACATCTTAACTTTTCAACTCTTGCATGAAATTCCAAAAACATTTTTCATCAACTTTTCTCTAATGAAATCCGAAATGCAAGTTTCTTTGCTGGGTAGAAGTCACTTCACATACCATTAAAAAAAAAAAAGGACTCGTAGATTTAGGTCCAGACTAACTCCTAACCGAATCCACTTTACGGATTGCAGACGAGGTGTTTCTGCCCTCCCCCCACGCTCCGAATATCCGATAACGGGAAAACGTTCTGGTTCTCTACAGACCGGGGAAAGTCACAGACGCACGGAGAGCTGCGGGATCGGCTGGAGTGACCGCCCGCCCCGCGCGCTGAAACAAGAACAGCGAAGCCAGGAGCACAGACTGCAACCGGCGCGGAGGAAGACGGCAGCAGAGCGCGAGGTGCTGCCCGCGCACAGCCCTCACAGCGCTCCGGGCCTCAGCGAGCGCCGGCCCTGCGGTTCCCGACCCGGACCGCGGCCGCCAGCCCGCTCCAACGGGAAGCGCCCGGGCCTGTCCCAGCGCCGAGGCAGCCGCGTCGGGGAGAGGCGGGCAGGGGGCGCGAGGCCTTCCCGTGCCGCCGCCAACGCGCCCCGTCCCCGGCGCAGCCCGAGCGCCTCGGCTCGCCCCGCCGCCCCGTCCCCAGCGCAGCCCGAGCGCCTCGGCTCGGCCCCCCGCCCCGTCCCCGGCGCAGCCCGAGCGCCCCGGCTCGCCCCCCCCCCCGGCCCCCGGCGCAGCCCGAGCGCCTCGCCTCGCCCTCCCCCCCCGGCCCCTGGCGCAGCCCGAGCACCTCGGCTCGCCCCCCCCCGGCCCCCGGCGCAGCCCGAGCGCCTCGGCTCGCCCCCCCAAGCCCGGCGGAGCGCGTAGGCCTCTCCCTGCAGTCAAGCCGGACACGTCCCAGTCTCCCCTGCCGAGCAGTCCCGGAGCCAGCGGGGAGCGGCACTGACCTGCCTGGCTGTGCACCATGCGCAGCACGGGACCCAGCGTGGCAAAGGAGCCCAGGGGGTCGCAGCGGCCCTCGTCGCGCACCGCGAACACCTCCACCCTGCAGCTGGCCGCCGCGCTGGCCACGAACAGCACATCGGGGCCGCAGCAGAAGTGCGCCGGCTCTTGCTTGCAGGGCACGACTCGCTGCGACCCGAACGGGTGCAAGTTGTAAAGCTGCACCATGGTCCCCGAAAACCTGCGGACGGAGCACCCGGACGCCTCCCGCGGCTGCGTGCGACGACACAGGCCCTCGCGACCCGCACTTCCGCCGCCCGACGCTCTCCTGGCCGGCGCCGAGGTCGGCGGCTCCCGTAGGGCGGTGCGCGCAGCGGCCGGAGCCGCCTTCCGTCTGCGGGCGCGGGGCCGTGGCGTGCCGCACGGCGAGGCCGGGCGCTCCCGGGCTGCTGGGGTGATCTTCGCCGTCAGGGAGCGTCTCGCCCTGGTGCAGGCCGCTTCGTACGCACCTCTGCGCCGTGCCCGCGTGAGTTCATTGCTGCCTTCGCGCTCCCAAGCGTCCTGGAGGCTGGCGGAGTCTGTCGCCGTGCACCGGGGCAGTTCCCGGGCGGGAGGCGAAGCGGGACGCTCTCTTTGAAGGGTGTGAGGCGGCACGGGGAACGGTGGCTTCGGAACAGCAGAATCTTCTGCTGCGCCTGTGGGTCGGAGGTGTGTGTTGGAGCGGGCTCCCTGGGGCTGGGTGGTGCTGGCGGCTCGGAGACGGTGCAGCTGCTGCAGGCAGCGCGCTGTGATCACAGTGTGCTGTGATCGGGGATCTTCCAGTCTCCTGGAACGCAAACACAAAGGCATTTTTGGTTTAAATACAGGACTTCTTTCTTCAGAACTCCATGAACTGTGCATACACAGTATGCGCCGCAGATACTAGTTACCAGTACTTCTGAAAATAGCTCACGTCTAGGTATCTTTAGCATATGTAGCCCTTTTTCTCCCTGCTGGTTTTATAGAACATGTAGGGAAGGAAAAAACCAAAACCAAACCTACAAAAACCTAAAACAAAACCCTAAAGTTTTTTCTCCTTCTCAGGATTCAGGACTGAAGAAATTGAAGACAGCGGGTCAGCAGTTTTTGCTTGAATGTCCTACGATTTTGCAAGCATCTATAAAGCTGTATTCCTTTGAAGATACTGTTGAAGGACATGAGGTTTTTTCCACTAGGCCAATGTAGGAATGTAAAAACTGACAATGCTCTTTAAAGCAGGTAACAGATTTGCTTGTTGATTTTCCTTTTATATGAATCAACTGCGGGGGGGGGGCTGTTTGGAGAATTTTGCTTTTTCCTCTGTGTAATGTCACCCCCTTTTTTTTTTTTTAAAGTGGCAAGTTTTATGTCGTTAGCAAGTAATCTGGTAGTAAGTGCTAGTTCTATTCAAAAGTGCAATGGCATCTGCCATAACTACTCGGGTCAATTACTTGAGTACAGTATTAGTTAACTAACTTTGGAGATTTTAAGGTTAAGTCTTCTGTAACACCATTAACCAGCGTTAATGGGAAAATGTCTTTAGGAAAGATTTAGCTTCCTTTGTATTGTGTACACAGGCTTGGAATAGTAACAGGGTTGGTACTGTAACAACCTGAAGTAGAATCAAGTTTCATGCTTGTGAGAAACCAAAAAATCCAAGAGAGTAGGTCTCAGAACATGTTGGGATCGCAGAAAAGCGGACGCAATTTCCTGATTTCGTCTATAATTTTGCATCACTGGATGCTACCAAAACCTGCAATCTCAAATGGTCCTTACCTAGTGAGTATACACATCAATAGTAAAGAAGACAAAAAATAGCAGGTAGAACCTTTAAAACTTTATTTGAAAACAATCGAACAAGTGAACAGGGTTCTGCAATTCTTTTTTCTTCTTCCTCCTCTAATGCATTTTGCTAGACTTCAGTATTCTAAATATTCATCTCCTTCTTCAGCCTCTGCTTCTACCGAGTCTAGACCGACTTCTTTGTAATCTTTCTCAAGGGCAGCCAGATCTTCCCGGGCTTCAGAAAATTCTCCTTCCTCCATTCCTTCCCCAACATACCAATGTACGAAGGCACGCTTAGCGTACATGAGATCAAATTTATGGTCAGGGTGACCCCATGCTTCAGCAATCGCAGTTGTATTACTCAGCATACACACAGCCCGCTGCACCTTTGCAAGGTCTGCACCTGGCACTGCAGTTGGAGGCTGGTAGTTAATGCCCACCTTCAAGAAAACAAATGAAAACTTTCCTTGTGAGCGCCAAGACTTACAGACTTAATTAAAAATCACCACAGTTACGAACAAATAAAATAGCTTACAGTTATTTTGCACTTCATCAAAATATTTAACAGGGATGCTACAACATTGCAGAATGACTGTTACCTCTGAATACTATACAATTCCTAACAATTCAAACATCGAGCACTTAAAAAGCTATGCAAGTACCTTGAATCCAGTTGGGCACCAATCCACAAACTGAATGGTACGTTTAGTCTTGATAGTAGCAATAGCGGCATTGACGTCTTTGGGAACAACATCACCTCTATATAACATGCAGCAGGCCATGTATTTGCCATGGCGAGGGTCGCATTTTACCATCTGGTTGGCTGGTTCAAAACAAGCGTTGGTAATCTCAGCCACAGACAATTGCTCATGATACGCTTTCTCAGCGGAGATGACAGGGGCATATGTTACCAGGGGGAAATGGATTGGTGGGTATGGAACAAGGTTAGTTTGAAATTCTGTCAGATCTACATTGAGGGCTCCATCAAAACGCAGTGAAGCTGTGATAGATGAAACAATTTGCCCAACTAATTGGTTTAAATTGGTATAAGTAGGATGTTCAATGTCAAGGTTACGACGACATATATCGTAAATGGCTTCATTATCTACCATGAAGGCACAGTCTGAATGCTCTAATGTTGTGTGGGTAGTTAGAATTGAGTTGTAAGGTTCCGCTACAGCAGTGGAAACCTGTGGTGCTGGATAAATTGCAAACTCTAGCTTAGATTTTTTGCCATAGTCAACAGAGAGCCTTTCCATGAGCAGAGATGCAAACCCTGAACCAGTGCCTCCTCCAAAACTATGAAAGATAAGGAAACCTTGCAGCCTTGTGCATACATCAGCCTGTAACAGGGGGGGAAAAAAGTGAGAGGAAAAAAAAATTAGTGATGATTTGGGTATTCAAATGCACGAAATTTATAAGGAAAAATCCATAGCAAACCATCATTACAGATAGCTATGGAGCTGTATCAATTATTCTCAATGTTGACTTGCAACATGAATTCTTACCAGTTTGTGGATGCGGTCTAGCACCAGATCAACAATCTCTTTTCCAATGGTGTAATGGCCTCTGGCATAATTATTGGCTGCATCTTCTTTCCCAGTAATGAACTGCTCAGGATGGAATAATTGCTTGTATATGCCTGTACGTACTTCATCTACAAAGAAACAAAGTACCACAACATAAATTTTATCAGTTGTGTGTGTGCTGCCTAGTGACTACACAGTAAGTGCACACGTCAAAAGAGTGCACACGTCAAAAGAGTGCACACGGCATCCCTGACTACATGCAGCTTGTCTGACTAGACTAAATAGGAGGCACAACTTCAGCCCCTGTCCTGGGTTCGGCCAGGACAGGGTTAATTTTCACCAGAATCCAGGAAGGGGCACAGCCGGATGGGCTGACCCAACCCCAACCTGGCCAAACAGAGCCGGGTATTCCATACCATGTGCCGTCACGCTGGGTTCCGGTGGGGGGGCGGCGCGACGGGAACTCACTCACGGCTTGGGAGCGCGCGGCGCCGGTCCTGTCCGGGAGAGAGGGTCTGTTGTGCGAGTTTGTGTCGTATTTTCTCCTTATCTGTATCGTTGTTGTTACTGTTCCCTTTGTTTACTGTTCTGTTAATCTGCCCTTATCCCGATGCACCAGTTTCTGCCTCTTACTTTTCATTCTCCTTTGCACCCCAGCGGGGGGAGGGGCAGCCACGTGGTGTTTTTGTTGCCGGCGGCAGCCGAAACCAAAACAGCCCTTTTGTTTAGGGGAAAAATTAGGCACTCACAAGCCGTATTTGTCCCCGAGAACACAGGGGTCACTCAGAAAACCACACTACAGGTACAGACAAGATTATGGCTATGACGGCTATGACTTGGTCGCCACCACAGAAACATGGTGGGACAACTCGTATGACTGGCGTGCTGTCATGGATGGCTACAGACTCTTTACGAAAGACAAGGCCAACAAGGAGAGGTGGGGGAGTTGCTCTATATGTGAGGGAGCAACTGGAATGCATTGAGCTTGGCCTGGGGGCAAATGAGGAACAAGTTGAAAGCTTGTGGGTTAGAATTAAGGGTGACATTACGGTGGGTGTGTACTACAGGCCCACCTGACCAGGAGGAGGAGGTTGATGAGGCCTTCTACAGGCAGCTGCAAGCAGCCTCACAGTCACAGGCCCTGGTTCTCATGGGGGACTTCAACCACCCTGACATCAGCTGGGAAGACCATACAGCTAGGCAGGCGCAATCCAGGAGGTTCCTACAGAGCATCGATGATAACTTTCTGATGCAAGTGGTGGAGGAACCAACAAGGAAAGGTGCGCTGCTGGACCTTGTAGTAACAAACAAGGAGGGACTGGTGGAGGATGTGAAGGTCGGAGGTAGACTCGGCTGCAGTGACCATGAAATGGTCGAGTTCAGGATCCTACGTGGAGGAAGCAGAGCGATAAGCAGGATCAAAACCTTGGACCTCAGGAGGGCTGACTTTGCCTCTTCAAGGAGCTACTGGGAGGAATCCCGTGGGCCAGGGCTCTCGAAGGCAGGGGGGTCCAAGAGTGCTGGTCACTCTTTAAACAACACTTCCTCCATGCTCAGGAGCAATGCATCCCCCTGAGAAAGAAATCGAGCAAAGGAGGCAGGAGACCTGCATGGTTAAACAAGGAGCTTCTAGCAGAGATCAGGCAGAAGAGATAGGTCAATGGAATGTGGAAAGAGGGGCAGGCCACTTGGCAAGAGTACAGGAACGTGGTCAGAGCGTGCAGGGATGCGAAGAGGAAGGCCAAGGCCCACCTGGAATTGAAGCTGGCAAGGGATGTCAAAAACAACAAGAAGGGCTTCTTCAACTACATCAGCAGCAAAAGGAAGGCTAGGGACAATGTGGGGCCGCTGCTGAAGGAGGCGGGTGTCCTGGTGACGGAGGATGCCTTCTTTGCTTCAGTATTCAGTGCTAAGACTGGCCCTCAGGAATCCCAGGCCCCGGAGGTAAGAGAAGAAGCCTACAGAGAGGATGACTTTCCCTTGGTCAAGGAGGACTGTGTGAGGGATCGCTTAAGTGATCTGGACACCCACAAATCCATGGGCCCCGATGGAATGCACCCACGAGTGCTGAGAGAGCTGGCGGATGTCATTGCTGAGCCACTCTCCATCATCTTTGAGAGGTCCTGGAGGACAGGAGAGGTGCCCGAGGACTGGAGAAAGGCCAATGTCACGCCAATCTTCAAAAAGGGCAAGAAGGAGGACCCAGGGAATTACAGGCTGGTCAGCCTCACCTCCATCCCGGGAAAGGTGATGGAGCAGCTTATCCTGGAGGTAGTCAACAAGCAAGTGGAAGAAAAGAAGGTTATCAGGAGTAGTCAGCATGGATTCACCAAGGGGAAATCATGCCTGACCAATCTGATAGCTTTCTACGATGACATGACTGGCTGGGTAGACGAAGGGAGAGCCGTGGATGTTGTCTACCTCGACTTCAGCAAGGCTTTTGACACAGTCTCCCATGATATCCTCCTAGGGAAGCTCAGGAAGTGTGGGCTGGATGAGTGGTCGGTGAAGTGGATTGAGAACTGGCTGAATGGCAGAACTCAGAGGGTTGTCATCAGCGGCGCTGAGTCTAGTTGGAGGCTGGTAACTAGTGGTGTCCCTCAGGGGTCAGTACTGGGCCCAGTCTTGTTTAACTTCTTCATCAATGACCTGGATGAAGAGTTAGAATGTACCCTCAGCACGTTTGCTGATGACACCAAACTGGGAGGTGTGGTAGACACACCGGAAGGCTGTGCTGCCATTCAGCGTGACCTGGATAGGCTGGAAAGTTGGGCAGAGAGGAACCTGATGAGGTTCAACAAAGGCAAATGCAGGGTCCTGCACCTGGGGAGGAACAACCCCATGCATCAGTACAGGCTTGGGGTGGACCTGCTGGAGAGCAGCTCTGTGGAGAGGGACCTGGGTGTCCTGGTGGGCGACAGGTTAACCATGAGCCACCAGTGTGCCCTGGCTTCCAAGAAGGCCAATGGGATCCTGGGGTGCATCAAGAAGAGTCTGGCCAGCAGGACGAGGGATGTTCTCCTTCCCCTCTACACTGCCCTGGTGAGGCCTCATCTGGAGTCCTGTGTCCAGTTCTGGGCTCCCCAGTTCAAGAAAGATGAAGAGCTACTGGAGAGAGTCCAGTGGAGGGCTACAAGGATGGTGAGGGGACTGGAACATCTTCCCTACGAGGAGAGGCTGAGGGAGCTGGGCTTGTTCAGCCTGAAGAAGAGGAGGCTGCGAGGGGACCTAATAAATGCTTATAAATATCTGAAGGGTGGGTGTCAGGAGGATGGGGCCAAGCTCTTTTCAGTGGTGTCCAGTGACAGGACAAGGGGCAATGGGCACAAACTGAGGCACAGGAAGTTCCGTCTGAACATGAGGAAGAACTTCTTCCCTCTGAGGGTGACGGAGCAGTGGAACAGGCTGCCCAGGGAGGTTGTGGAGTCTCTTTCTCAGGAGATATTGAAGACCCGCCTGGACGAGGTCCTGTGCAGCCTGCTGTAGGTGACCCTGCTTCAGCAGGAGGGTTGGACTAGATGACCCACAGAGGTCCCTTCCAACCCCTGCCATTGTGTGATTCTGTGATTCTATGGACAGCAATTAATCAAAAGTCTGGATGCAGTGCAGCAATCTAGAAATATTATCCAGACTGCAAAAAAAGCTCTGTTGTTTTCCAAATATTGTTACCTGTGGACCATTACTTCATTTCTTTCAAGTAACAATAATCTCAAATGTCAAAATGTCATGCAGACACACATCTTTAAAAAATCTATAGTGTTCTGAACAAACAAAAAAGACCATGGGGAATCTATAAGGGATCTTCATTTTTACACTGAAGATCTTTAATGTTGGGTACATACCAACTACAGTTGGCTCCAGGTCCACGAACGCTGCTCTGGGAACATGTTTACCAGCTCCTGTCTCACTGAAGAAAGTGTTAAATGAATCACCTCCACTTCCGGTAGTTTTATCGCTAGGTATTTGACCATCGGGCTGGATCCCATGTTCAAGACAGTACAATTCCCAACATGCATTGCCAATGTGAACACCAGCCTGACCAACATGGATGGATATGCATTCACGCTGCAAAACAAAAACAGAACAATGATCATGAGGTACAGAGCTAGGTGTCCTCTAGATTTTGTTCTCATAATAACTAGCCATCTGTGGTTGTATCTTTCAATGATCTTCCTCTGCTGTGGTATTCCCTGTTTGCTCTTGAGTGACAATTTAACCCCTCAAATTGTCTCCTGCTGGCAAGACTCTACTCACCTTAGCTGTCCTGGGCTGACTTTGAGAATACTGGAAGATTCTTAAAGACAACACAGTCTCTGTGAACACATAGGGCGAATACAAATTCATCATCCCCTACCATGCTGCACGTATGTTACATCTTGAATATTCTGCCTAATCTCTCTTGCACCTTCCTTTAGTTTTGGAAGGCTTCTTTATATAATATCCCCAAATTTCCTTGATTTATTGCCAGATCACATGTGGGGTAACTGTTACAAGAATCGTTCCTGCACAGGACCACTTAGTATATTCTCCTTTTATAATAAGCATAAAGATATCTAGCCCCTGGCAATTCATACATATTTGAGTTTCTCTGTGAAATCAAATGTCATCTGCCCACTTTTAGCCAGCTCCTTTGATTCTAAGCAGCCATGCCACGTCTGTTTAATCTCTCAATACCTCAGTTCTGTCTGACGCCTGAGATAGAAATAAGCTGTTTTTCTAGTTTATTGTTACAGCATATCTGGGAAGAAGCAGAGGTGGAAAAGTAGGCTGGCTGGGCTGCTCTTTCCTGTCTTCTTCACAGCTTCATCAAAACTTCTATCCTTGATTCCACGTTTTAATTCTCACCCCCGTGGTTCTGTCCAAAGTCTTTTGCCAGCGAGACTCACTCTGTGCTGATTCCCACTTCCATTCGTTGGCACCGAGTTTCCACAGCTTTCACGCCGCTTCACCGGTGGCTGCTCCCTGGTGTGGTCCCGCCAGGCGCGCGGGAGCCTCCCGGCAACCACCGCCGCCCCCGCCAAAGCAGGCGGTGCCACGCCGTTGGCTGCCGGTCACGCTCCGCTCCTCTGATTGGCTACGCGCAAGCCTCTTCGGCTTTGCAACGACCGGACAGCCCAGCAACGGCGGAAGGGTCCGGGGAGCCGCCGCCGCGCCGCCGCCCGCCGCCCGGGCCGAGTTTCAGTCTGCCCCTCACCTCTCCGTGCGGGAGGTGCCCACTACGAACAGACCTCCGTTGCTTTTCCACACGCCTCGTCTTACTAGCCACCAGCGACTCACTATGCCTCGCCTCTCCTGAACTATTAAAGCTTACACGAATTTCTCGCCTTCTCCCCAGTCCTTCGGACTTACAGCTACTGCGGCGACTTCACACAGAGACTGCCCGCAAGTCCTGCCGCAGCACATGCAGTCATCGACTCCCCAGACTGCCGCAGCAGCACTCCCAAATACCCTCCCTCTCCCCAGCCACAAGGACCCGGTTCCCCACCATGATGCCTTGCCAAGCTGCGCAGCTCTGCCGCGCCGCGTCCGCCACTGCCCGTCGATGAGCCCCAGCTGTCGACGGCTAACCGCCTCCAGCCCCTCGCCTCGTGTGCCGGTTCCCCACTGGCTGTTCCCCGGGCGGTCTGGAGGCGAACAGAGGCCGCTGATGAGCCGCACTGCTGTCACGGTCGTTCTCCAGGTGGCGGGAAGGCTGCTGCCGCCCAGGGCCTCATTTGTAGAGGTGCCAGACGCAATAGCGTCCAAGTCTTCATGCTGATTTACATCCACACAATCATCGCTTTTTATTGTGTGAGTTGTAACTCCATTTTGAAGTACACAAGTTGGTAAAATTTCTCTTGAGAGTGAAAAAATCTGTGTTTGAATTATTTTACATAAACATCGCATCAGAAGGTCTAAGCGTAGGCACTTTCTTGCATGAAATCCTGGCTTTGGTCATGCACAGCCTGGAAAGCCAGACTGGGAAGAATGGGATGTTGGGCAGAAGCCCCCTCTGAGACAAAGACAGCACCACTCGGCAGCAACAGTATTTTCGTATTTCCTTGGCGTCATCTTTTCTTCAGAACAGCTAGCCTGAGTCTCCTAGGATGTCACCGCTGCTTTTTGTCCATGCTCCATCCCTCTCCTTTTTCTGGAAGGGATAGAGGGAAAATGATATGCTGCCTACAGTGCTGGGAAGTCTTCAAACAACCTTTGAGCTGAATGCAATCCTGTATTTAGTCTGGAACACAAAAAAAGATGGGGGGGAACATATTTGCTTGTGACAGTATATCCTTTTTATCATCGGGGTTTTCTTTTTATGACTAATCTACTAAAATTAAGGTTTCTTCATGTTCATATATTAATATCAAAACACATTGTCTTTGTAAAATTGCATTGAATTGTTTGAAAACAATCAAGTATTGTCTTACAGATCTTTTTGTGAGTAGCTTTCCTGAAGAAGTCACGGAGGTGGCTTTAAATAATGGTGATTTTCAGTATAAATGACAGATAGATAATACTTCAAAGGTGGCCCTTTTTGGACCAGCCCCTCAGTGCATGCAGCAGAAAACAAGCTTTGAAGGGACAATACCTTTAGTTTTGTTTAGACAATATTGTCTTAATGTCATAGAAGTATACCAAGGCAATATGTATAAGTTTCTGAAAGTAACAGTGCCTTGAACTTCAGGGTTCCTGTTTTTCTTGTGCAACTTGCATCTGGATACAGATGTGCTCAGCGTGCGTTTGCATCTGAATTGTACCAGAGTTGGTTTGTTTGAATCCTGAAATACACTGGAGTAGTAAAGGTTGACAGACCTCATATTAGAATAAAATTCGTCCTTATTATGTTGGGTCTCTAAACCCACTGAGGTTTCTTAGATGTTTTGGCTAAGATTTTTTTTTTTTAATCTGTTTTCCCTGCCCTATCCCCATCCATTTCCTCTTGCAAGTCCTTTCACATTTGTTCAAAACTTCTATTTATACCTCATTGTTTTCTTACTATTTTATCTGTAAAGTATTCCTATATTAGTGTAAACCATCAGCCAGTCATTTGGAGTCAACAATAAAGGTCCTATTGCTTACTCTCTTGCAGTAAGATGGAACTTTGGGTCCAGACCTAGATGGGATAGGGATTAAAATAAGAGAGGGCAAAAGTGGTCATGACATCATGTTTAGCATGCTATCATTATTTCCCCTAGCTAGTGACAACACTTATGAATATGTAATTCTTAACTTTTCATCAACATGTCTAATACATTTTAACATAACATTAGGCAAGATGCTGCTTGGGCCCTTCCTCCTTATCAAAACTATTTAGCTAGCATCATTGGAATGCTGAGCATACTGTTTGGAAAAACACAGAATTACTCACAAATACAGTATGCCTTAATTGGCAGAGATATTTCAAGAATTGTTATAATTCACTAGTTAATATTAGAAATCTACAGAATTTACAAACAGGAAGACTATAAAAATACTATAAACTAGCACATCTAGTAAAGAAGCAGCTACAAATGCAATTACTAAAGCATTTTTGAAGGTTACACTGGTTTGCAGTGGGGAGGTTATACATGTTTCTTGTTAGGCTATATGATGCAAGTAGATCTGATAGCACTGTGGAGCTCTGTTAATCAGTACCTCTTGTTGATTCATCAAACTTTCTTACTATATAGGCTATACTAATGAATCATTAATGACCCTTAAGATGTAAAACTTGTTATCTATTCCTTTGTAGTGCAGAATTTTTTATAAGAAAATTGCTACTCCCATTTATTGTCAGCTGCATCAAGATGATAGAGTACAGTGTTACCTTAGTTTTTTTAAAACATATTCCCTCTTATAGTGGAAATGACACTGATTAAAATGTTGTTAACATTACTAACATGGTTTACATTAATTTGTTAATTTCTAGACCTTTCCTTACATTACACTTTTTTAATTGGCAAGCAAAACAAGGCACTCTGTGCAGTAATTAATGGTATTTCCTGTGTTAAGTATGTAACTAAAAAAACCCCAAACCTCCAAACAAACAAAAAACCCTAAACAAAAAACCCCACCCTGTAATGATTTGAGGTTATATATGATGAAGATTATAAATTAATTTTTCCATATAAATTTTTTTTACTGTTAACAAAAAACATTATTATCTTTTTCATTTTTACCATAGTGGCTAAAACAGTAGTCAAATCAGACAAAAAGTGCTGCTTTTCATGTATTGTTCTTGTTAAACTGTATAAAATTATAGCATGACTTAGTATGTAACAGGCTTTGTAGACTATTTCAAATGAGGTTCCACCTAGAATAAATGTGCCACAGGTCTGTGAAATGAAGCATCTGCTAACTAACATCCATCAGTCGCATCTTGTTCTTTTCACCAAAAGCAATATAGCAGTTTACCTTTTATTTTTCTCAAAAAAAACCCAAACCCAAACAAAATCCCTAAACCAACCAACCAACCAACAACAGCAACAAACCGCAAAAGAACAAAGCCCCGAAGAAAAGCAAATGACAGATTTGCTGTTAACAATAAGAACTGGTAAAAATGAAGATGAAGAAATTGCTATTAGTTCATTGAAGCCAGTGGCTTATGCTTAATTCATGTTAAGCATGAGACTAACCTAAACTGATGTGTTTCTAATTGCAGTGCTTGAGGTTTTTCTAAGGTAAGTGTAATGGAACGCATGCAAAGATGAACACTGGAATCTTTATAATTTCATAGAAACAGATTAGCTTGTTAGCTTGTTTGCTTTTAAGTCCCTGAGAGAAGATGATTTTTTTTCTTTCCTTAGGGATGCATGAGTATATTAGGGTCAAATTATTGCTAGACAAATCTGCTGTGTACTCCTCAGATTCCTGCCCAACGTGAATCAAATTCCACCAGTGTTCAAGGTGGTCTGAACTACAGCAGGGACAGAGGCTCTTGTCCATTCCATGTAACTTGCACAGCTTACTGGAGCAATTTATTTGTGAGCCAGTTGCTCTGGACTCCTCCTGTAAACAAAGGAGAGAAAAGCACTTCCACAGGATGATTTAGATTCTTTGAGCTCTACCGTACTCCCCACAAGCCCACTGTTTTCCCTCATAGTGACCCACAGATCTATTTCACTCTGTCTTGAGAGTCCAGGTACGTTCCTTCCAGCATCTTCAGACCACTGGTGTGCTGAGAGTACCAAATTACAGGGGTTTACTAATTTTCTCACATTTACTGGTATGTCATTGATGCTGACTTACTGAGCACAATTCCCTGCTGACAGAGGCAGCTATTTTACAGAATTCCTGTTATAAACTGATCTCCAAGATAACCATTTATTTTGGTCTCATTCCTTCTGGAAGGGTTATATAGAACCCAACTACTCATGTTAGTACCTTTTCTATTTATTTCTGGTCTAAATGTATGAGCAGCTACAACCATTTGTGCTACTGTGAACAATTTTGATTAGGCTGTATAATCCTTTTCCTCTCTCAGTGGTTTCCTTTGTTGATAAGTGTATAACAATTAATCACGTCTGATTTCTCCATCTTTGTCTTAGTACACTAAGCAAGCCAGACTCTTTTAGGCCTCTCATAATGCACATCTTCTATTCCTTATCACTGCCTAACTGAAGCTGATCAAATTTAAATCTTACCAGCTTTGGTGTTTAGAATTCTGCACAAAGGTATATTCCATGTTTTATTGGCAAAACAAGGAAATCTAAAGCAGAAATGCAGGCTGGGTGGAAAATGGATTGAGAGCAGCTCTGCCGAGAAGGACTTGGGGATGTTGGTTGACCAGAAGCTCAGCATGACCCAGTGGTGTGTGCTGGCAGCCCCAAAAGCCAACCATGCCCTAGGCTGCATCCCCAGCAGCGTGGGCAGCAGGGCGAGGGAAGGGATTCTGCCCCTCTGCCCTGCTCTGCTCTGCTGACCCCCCGGGAGTCCTGCGTCCAGCTCTGGAGCCCTCAGCACAGGACAGAGCTGGAGCTGCTGGAGCGGGGCCAGAGGAGGCCCCAGCAATGATCACAGAATCACAGAATCACAGAATGGTAGGGGTTGGAAGGGACCTCTGTGGGTCACCCAGTCCAACCCCCTGCCAAAGCAGGGTCACCTACAGCAGACTGCACAGGACCTTGTCCAGGCG